>NW_027509213.1:1160000-1760000 GCF_051911475.1 Siphateles boraxobius
CTGCTCATCCTGCTGACAGTTAATGTGATTCTCGACACCTGTGTGAACTTGAGGAGAGCAACGTTTGAGCTTTCTGTGCCCACTGTATGTTATGAATCCGCTCACCCTTTGGGATCCAGCAGGTCTCGGACTTTTTCATTGTAGATCTCCATGAACGAGACCTCCACCTTGAAGGAATGGGCCTCGTTCTGCTCTTTGGAGACCCTCTCGAACAGCGTGCAGCAGAGTCTCGGGATCAGGCCTGGCTGCTCTCCATTGCCCATCATTGAGAAGGATTTCCCAGAGCCTGCCAGACCACCAACACAACGTTTCAAAGGTTAGAAGACATTCTCTCACCCAGCAGGCGTGTTCACACACGTCAGCCCGCATGTAAAGCTTGTGTTGGAGGACAAAACGCCGGTCTGAGAACTAGGACAGGAAGGCAGAGGAAAGACACTGAGCGATTTAACACAACAGTATGATTGGAAACGCAGACACTTCCTGTTCATGAACGGTGAAACATCAGGTTGACGTTTACCCACTGGACAATTATTCAATGTATTCTGCTTTTACAGATTTCAACAGCTCAAATTGAAAAATAACAAGCCAGTTTATTCATTATAGATAATTTTCCTCTGTTGTGCCTGGTCGAAATAAAATAATTAAAAATAATACAATAAAAATAATATATTATGTTAAAATAATGTCAAAATCTGAAATAAATCTTAACGAACTGAAACAAAGGAAAAACATTTTTTAATTTGCATTTTTTTATAATTATTATTTATGTAATAAAAAATAAGATTCAATATTTTCTATTCTTTGTTTAATGCCTTTTGTCTTAACAAATGTTTAGACTAAAAGTAGAAAAAGATAAATTGTAACTTATTTTTTCTTTACCTAAAAATTATCAATTAAATAGCCTATAAATAAATATGTTTTCCCATGTTTCAGATATTTTAAACATATATATATATATATATATATATATATTGTAACACTTTACAATAAGGTTCATTAGTTAACATTAGTTAAATACCTTAGTTAACAAACTAATAATGAACAATACTTCTGCAGCATTTATTAATCTTAGTTTATATTAGCTTCAACATTTACTAATACATTATTTAAATCAAAGGTTGTATTAATGCACCGATCCACATTTTTTCACTTCCGATCCGATCCTGATACCTGAATTTGGATATCGGCCGATACCGATACTATTCTGATACCAGAGCTGTGTTTGCTTTAATATTATTATTATCATTATTGTTGATTTTATATGATGCTGAAATAAACTCCTCTCTACAGGCAAGTATGATATGTACGTATGCATGTATGTCACAATATATATATATATATATATATATATATATATATATTAAACAATAGATAAACAAAAGATAGACAATTAAACAAAGATACACATACAGGCCTACACAGTGCTTTAATTTCAGGATTAAGGTCTACTAACATTACTATTCAGGTATGGTCTAAAAAGAATTATAATAAAGTAATCAAAAGTAAAATAGCACTGCAAAGTTTATCATAGATAAATGTATGCTTATTAAAGCTAAAGTTATTCATTCAAGAGCTGTGAGCCCCTTTAAGAACGAGTGCAGATCTAATAGTCTACTGATGCGCCATATTTTCTCCAAACTATTTCCATAACTACGTCCGTTTTAGACATAAACTGTTTAAGTGAATCTCCAAGCCTGTCATTTTGACATATTTTTGTGTACATTTGATCGTTTAGACGCGCACATTAAGCCCAAAGTAGGCTATAATTTGCTTGTCTCGTTGCGGTCTGTTTCGGAGCGAGAGCCGCATTGAGAACAGAATCTCTTGCGCAGATTTTTGTGCTTTTAATAGCTCTTTTTATTATTAAAAGCGTCACGCAATTTAGCAACAGTAGAGACTGCATTTTACAACAATCACCGATCGTGCTGATTCTGTCTTAAAGTTTGAGTTTTAAGGAGAAATGACAGTAGGCTACTGCTGCGATGGGAAGGAAGTTGCGCTAGACAGAATGCGTCTATAGTTTTTTAATGGTTTTACCTCATTATATTCTATAATCTTTGGAAGCCGAAATCTAAAATAAAATCAGACTAATATCACAGATCTAAAGTGTAACCATATAGGCTACGTTTGAATGTTTAGTTCTGTCCTCCGTCGTCAGCCGATCTCACGGCAATTCGTACGAATTTTACGAGGTGGCTAATTCTTACGAATTCATACGACCTCACTTGTACGAATTAGTACGATTTTTGCTAAGTCGTACATATTTTACGAGTTGCCCAATTCGTATGAATTTGTACGAATGACCTACCCCTGACCCCGCCCCTAAATCTACCCATCACGTGGGTTTAGACAAATCGTACAAATTCCATAGACAGTATAAGAAGTGGACAGAGCCATCTCATTGGAACTCAGTTGAGACAGTTGAAGCCCATTTTTAGCGATTTTTTAGCACTTCCGTTCCTGACGCGCAGACTCAAACCGACTCAAACTAAGCTTTATGAAGATTTACGTCTGTCAGACAGGTTGATCACGACTAGTAGCTGTGCGTGAAAATTGCCAACGTTAATCACTTCATATGTATTCACTTGCCACATACCGAATTATTTACAATTCCCCTAAAACGTTGTTGAAATATTTTGTCCCGTTGCTTTTATGGACTCATTATCTATGGGCTTCTCCCTTGACGGAACGTCCCCCCGATTGCCTGCGAGCTTCTCCTCCGGTCTATACGGTATTGTCTCTATTGTGCGACATAAAGTCGCGTGGTTATGACGCAATCGTTAGCCTGTTTTTAACAAAAACGGATTCTACGAGGCCATAACGTAAGATACAAAGTAATGGAGCCTTTTATACATTTTCGTGTTTATTTAGAAATAAATAATGGACAAATTAAGTCTTTGGACGCCTCAGATGTAAAGTTATTCGCTGTCAAAGTGAAGCCAAAATGAATGGGAGTCAATGGAATGCTAACAGCAGGTGAAGTTCTGCTACAATGGCGGCTCCCGCGAGGCTTCAACTTCCGGCTGATGGATTACCCCTTTGACAAATTCGTACGAGTGAGGTCGTACGAATTCATACGAATTAGCCACTTTTTAATCACTCGTACAAATTCGTACGAATTGGTCGTGAGATAGCGTTGCTCTCTCTCTCTTCTGGACTCCGAATAGCAAAAATGCATCACAGACCAATGGTTTAATTAATACGGCTTTGCAAATATTGCATTTTGCTGTCTTGCTCTGCTGCGGTGTTTCCAGTGTGAAGTATTTCCACCATAGGATTTCCACACAGCGAACATGTTCCCAGTTCAATGCTAGCTGGCTGCAAACTGCGGAATGGATTTCCTGAGCGGGGGTCTCTGTGTCTCATTGAGCCGCGCCTCCGTTCAGGAAATCCCTTCCACAGTTTGCAGCCAGCTAGCAGACTAGCCGGCGAGAATCACTTTTGGAGTCATTTCAGCAGACAACGTTAAAGCGCAGACATGGCTCATGGATATCGGATATCTCCACAGGTTGGATCGGGAAAATCCGATACGTGAATTACCCTGGTATCGGTCCCGATACCGATACTGGATCGGATCGGCCCCATCCCTTGTATTTGTTACATGTTGTAACATGTACAAACAATGAACAGCTGGATTTCTATTAACTAATATTGAAAAAGATTAATAAATAATGTATTGTATAAATAATGTATTGCTCATTGTTAGTTCATGTTAGTTAATACAATAACTAATGTTAACTAATGAACCTTATTGTAAAGTGTTACCCTATATTTTTTTATTTTTTAAAGAAAAAAATTCAGGTTGAATCTTGTTACTTTATGACTCTTACTTTATAAATGTTCTTACAACTAACTAGAAATATATCTATTTTTTTAAATGAAAGAAAATGATATTTGAGAAGGGTACGAATTTGAAGTGAAAATATGCTTTTATGTCATCAAAAAATGCGCCAAATAAATAAATAAAAATATGTTGGCATGAAATGTTTTTGTGAGATTCATCAGTCCACCGTAAAACAAGGTGAAACGGGGAATTCCTTGTTGTGTGATTTTATAGTGTGAAACATGTTTGTACACTATAGTTATATCTCGCAGGGCTCTTTTAGGATAATTACCACTGCTCTCATGCCAATAAATGAGCATCTATTCATGTCTTTCAATGAATCGGATGTCACTATCAGCAACAAAAAGCACCCTTACAAAAGACCATATATTGTTTCCTCAATGTTTCTCTCTGTAACAGTACCTGTTTGTCCATAGGCAAAAATGCAGGCGTTATATCCTTGAAATGCGTTTTCAAGTATTCCCTCCCCAAGGCACTTGAACACGACCTCCTGACCTACAAGACAAATGCATGAAACCATGAAAACGACAACATTAAAATGCGAACAACATCTTCTCACTCTGATCTCCATACTGTACAAGAAGGAACAATTCACTGCTGAGCAACAAAGGGATCTCCACATTTCTCATTTCCTTTCCTCTCAAAAGAAATCCCTCGAGCCCTCCCACAAAAACCTCCAAAATAAGCGGTGTGAATGCGGAAACCGGCCGCATGATGTGTTCGTGCTTCGGTGAGGCCGAGATGCACAGCTCTCCACATTCATGGTGAATCAGCCAGCTGTGCACAGCTAAATAAAGACAAATTACCAATGCAGCTCAGTGCAGTCAATGCACATGAAACCCTTCAGACTGGAGATCTTTTGTTGATCGTCACAACTCATTAACCCTGTTCAAGTGACGAGTAATTGGGCAATAAGCAATTTACTTTTTCCATTCACTTTTGATCACAAATAGAGAAGAATTCATATAGCTGAACATGTGTTGCAGAAACTTACATCCTCATCTCACTAGAAAAGTAAAGTCCATAAAGACAAACTCTGAATGTTTCAAATGAAAACTAACACTGAACTAAAACTACAACTGAAATGAACACTTTACAATAAGGTCTCATTATGCATTTACTAACATTAGTCAACAGTGAGCAATACATTTGTTACAGTATTTATTCATCTCTGTTGACATTAGTTAATTAAAAAATTCAGTTGTTCATTGTTCAGCTCAGAATCATTCAGTAATATCAAGATACAATTTTTGATTTTAATAATGTAGTAGTAAATGTTGAAATTAACATGAACTAAGATTAATAAATGATTTACAAATATTTTTCATTATAAGTCTGTTAACTAATACTAATGTTAACAATTGGAACCTTATTGTAAAGTGTTAGCAATAAATTAAACTAGTAAAATAGCAGCATTTAAAAAAGAAAACAAAAACTAACTAAAAAAGAACCTAAATTACAAAGAAACTGAAAACACTCAAATAAAAACGAATTCAGAATATTAATAAAACTAAAATATTAGATAAATACTAAAACAACACTGTGACAGACTAAAGTAAGATATGGTTCAACTTTATTAATTCTAAAGAGAAATTTCTATACCAGAACGCTCAAATAAAAAGAAAAAAAAAGAGAAGAAAAAGAAAAAAATATTGCACAAGCAAGTAAGATACTGCCCAAAAAATATATGAGCAATTCACTGTAAAAAAATCCTAATTTTACAGAAAATAACTGATTTTTTGACGATCATTTTCTTTCATTTTAAATTGTACTCAAAATACTGTAAAATTACAAATAATATCTGTAAAATAAAAATCCAGCTGTTATTTTAGGTATTGTGACATTAATGACATAACAGTAATTCACATTTTTTATACAGAAAATTGATTGTATTTTTCATACAGTATTTTTTCTGTTTTCTTAAATTACATAAAATTGTATGTAAAATTACGAATATAATCTGTAATTTAACAGTAACAAAACAGTTAAATGATAAAATGGTCAAATGACTGTCAGCTCCCCAAAAAACTGTAAAACATCCTAAATTAAATAAACTGAAAAACACTGTTATTTTACAGGTATTTCCTGAATAATCACGATCATATACCTTCATTGTAAAAAAAAAAATCGTAAAAAAATGGTCAAATGACTGGCAGCTACGACTGCCAAACAAAAACCATAAAATTAAAGTAAAATATGCTTATTTAAATAAACCGAAAAAACACTGTTATTTCACAGGTATTTCCTGCATTATTATGATCAAATACCTTCATTGTAAAAAAATCGTAAAAAAAGGGTCAAATGACTGGCAGCTGCGGCTGCCAAACAAAAACCATAAAATTAAAGTCAAATATGCTAATTTAAATAAAGTTTTCTCTGGCTGCTTTAACTGTGTATTTGATACACGTTTGTCATAAATGCTGGAGAAAATATCAGATGATCTTGATCATTAATTGATGATGTTATAGTCATCATATGATGATCTGATTCACTGATATGACAGTTAAATCTCTGTATATGATAGCTTAGATTACAGAGTATGTAGGTGGAATTTAGCTTTATACAAAGTCTTCAATTAATGTCATATTTTTTCACATGACCCTTAGAATATTGTGGTATCAGTATTATAACAATATACATTTAAAAAATAAATATATATATATATATATATATATATATATATACTACACAAAAAGTTTTGTCATTTTTTTAGTTGTATAGAGAAATCAAGAATCAACATATGAATCTCAACAATGGTGACAACCAAAAAAGTTTTTTTTTCATTGTCACCATTGTTGTGATTCATACGCTGATTCTTGATGTCTGAGTGAGTCTATATGGTCCAGTCAAATATTTTCTGTAAAATGACTTCATAAAATCTGAGTAGCACAGCACTGGAGAATGTTTTATAGAAGCTTTGTCATGCAAAATGAATAACTAATATTTAATGACATAATCAGATATTATAATTCAGATGGTATCAATGGAGCCGGACTCTACATGATGACTATTCTCACTACAAAGTGACCAACATTATCTGATCTGAGTTTCTCTTAGACTCTTACCATAACAAATATGCATCAGAGACACACAGTTAATGCAGCCAGAGAAACATTAAAGTTCAACATTAAAAGTTCAAGAGCCCAACTAAAGCAAACACTGATCTCCATCATGGTTACATCAAACTTTATTCTTTTCAATAAAGCTTCAACTTCTAAACCTCTGTTATTGGATTGTAAAAATTGGATTATTACTGGATTGTAATAAGTGAAGATGCTTAGATCCTGAGAGATCTGGTAGTGTTTAATGTTCTGTTGGGGTTTAAAGTGTTTCTGTATGGTGTTTTTCGTGTGTCACCATTGTGTTGAAGAGTAGAGCCTGAGCTTCAGTCCAGGATGAGCAAATAAAACTGATGAAATGCTGCATGTTTCTTTATTTAACTGACAGTAACTGTGTAGTTGCTGATGTAGTGACGTATATAGTCAAAGTAAATCATGCATGTAATTAACTGCATGTTTTTCAGGAAAAATAAATCAGAAAATAAATGTGAAGTAACTGTGTTTTAACTGTGTGTTTCTGTTAAAAAAGATTAATGAAGATTTCTGTAAAAGTATTTTGCACTTATTTATATTAAGATATTTTACATTAATTGTATGGTTTTTGTATGGCAGCCGTTGCTGACAGTCATTTGACTTTTTTTATGGGATTTTTTTACAATGAAGGTGTTTGATCGTAATAATTCAGGAAATAGTTGTAAAATAACAGTGTTTTTTTGTAAAAAAATGTAAGGAAAATTTCTGTAAAAGTTTTTTGCATTTCATTTAAATTACGATATTTTACTTTATTTTTACGGTTTTTGTTTGGCAGCCGCAGCTGCCAGTCATTGATCGTTTTTTTACGATTTTTTTTTTTAGAGTGAATTTACAATTTAATTAGCTGTAGCTGTATTGATTAATGGAATTTAATATATGAAAAACCAAAGCCTCAAGTTAATTTGATTTTATGGTAGAAAAAAAAAGCTTGTAAAAAAGCAGAAAAAAATAGGAATTCCCCAAAGCATCCATCATTAATTTGACTGTACAGGCCTGTATAAAACCCTGTAACTGCACATTATCCTTCCTAAAAGACTTTAATAACCAGTGTGTCTGTAAGAGTCAATATCACACTCACTCCATTAGCAGCTTCATGAATACACCTTTTTATCCATTAGACTGTAAGACTGACAGATGAAAGAACCAGATCCATGTTAGGACATGTTTGTAAAGTCATTAGTTTGTCAGCCAGGCTTTATTTTGGCAGACATAAACATAAAGACCTGACTTGAAGAACCATGTCAATGTGCATCATTATAGTGTGGGGTTTCAGATGGATTCAGACTGACAATAACAAAAACAACACTGAGCAGAAATAAATATTCAACTTTGTTTTCTGCGTTATGTCTGATCTCCAGTTTTGCATGTAATATGCATCAGACGGTCAGTGAACACCACAGTTAACCAGCATAACCAGTCCCAGGCCTAAACTAGCCTGGACCAGCATGAGGATTGTGTGTGATCTAAGATCCCACTCTGGGAACGGCACATCGCGTGTCCGTGTTATTTCCAGGGCTTTCCATATTACAATACCAAAAATAATCTGTAATTATTATGCAGGTGTGACTTTGATTCTGTGTGAACGTGTTAAAGAGTGACTCACCAGCGTACTTGGGGATGTTGGACTCATCCATGGACCAGAAGCAGTGGTCGAAGGCAAACACCTGCAGAGACAGAGACAGATGCGTGTTATAACACACTCCTCTTGATGCTGGTCAGGTCTCACACAGACAAAAGAAGACTTAATGTGTTTTATACCTCACACACACACACACAACATGATTCTGCTTGTCTTGAACAGGCTGAGTGAATGAGAATAGGAAAACCGCCCTCATCATCACTATTTTATGGCACTCTTAGATGAAAAGTTTCTATATAGAAACTTAAAGGGTTCTGTCAGGCACTTCATATACAGTGCCTAGCATAAGTGTATACACCCATGCTAAAGTTGACTAAAAAGAGGAATGAAAAAAATCATCTTTTAGAAATTGATCTTAATGCCTTAATTTAAAAAAACGAGGAAAAATCCAACCTTTAAGGACACCAATTTTTTTTGTGAATGAATAATGTATTGTAAATAAATAAATGTTCTTCCCTAAAATACAGGTTGCATAAGTCAGGACACCCCTATGTTAAATTCCCATAGAGTCAGCCAGATTTTTATTTTTAAAGGCCAGTTGTTTCATGGATCCAGGATAATATGCATCCTGATAACGTTCCCTTGGCCTTTGGAATTAAAAAAGCCCCACATCATCACACACCCTTCACCACACCTAGAGATTGGCATGGGATACTTTCCATAAGATCATCTCTCAATGCAAATCAAACCAGCTATTAGCCTAACTGAAATAACACCATGCCAATCTCTATATGGTGAAGGGAATGTGATGATGTGGGGATATTTTAACCTGTAAAACCTGGGGATATTGCAACCTATATTTTAAGGAAGAACATTTATTTATTTACGATACATTATTCATTCACAAAGAAAATTGTTGTCCTTAAAAGGTTGGATTTTTCCTCGTTTTTTAAATTAAGGCATTAAGATCAATTTCCAAAAGATGATTTTTTTATTCCTCTTTTTAGTCAACTTTAGCATGGGTGTATTCACTTATGCTATCCACTGTATAGAACCTTTTAGGGTTTCCTACCATGGGATAATTTTATGGTTTAGTAATAAATCATTACTATTTTATGGAAGTACTATACAAACAGTTGATCATTGTGCTTGCGACAACAAGGTTATGGGTTCAATTCCCAGGAAATGCATGAATTATGAACTTATAAATTGTATACCTTGAATGCAAAGTCACTTTGGATAAAAGCGTCTATAAATATACATCATGTTTTTCCGAAACAGAACGATATTAAATGGAGAGCAAATGTTTGCTAAAGTCTCCTGCATCTCAGATGTTTCTTCTGAGGAAAAGTCCCTAGTAATCTCACACATCTCCTTCCGTTCTCAAACAATTTCTCAATCTGTACTTTGCACGTAAAGTCTGATCAAAAGCCAGAGATCTCATACTCAAACATTTCTCAATGATCTTAGATGCTCTGCACCTTTATTGTACAGCTTTAAACTCATACTGGATGACAACAAGTACTTTTTTTGCACTGTACTTTTTTTTTTGAAGTTGTTAATAAAGATTAGTGGATAATTGGAGATGTTTTACAATAAAATACTATTTCAGTCTTTCTACCACAAAATTTCATGTTTAGTTCAATCTTTTACTTTATAATGTGTAATTAATTGTGAAATTTACTAGCAATCGGAGTGAAAACTGTCTCTACCCCACAAGTTTTTTTTTAGTGTAGGCATTTTACAAGAAACAAGCTTAAACTTAAATTAAACCTATTTTAAAAAGTCTCCTGAGCTCTAAAGGAGTCTCATCTGATCAGTGAAACGCTCCTGACAGACATTCTTACCGTGCTTGTGTACAACAAAAGTCTTCGTGAATACCCAGTTAATTAGATACATAAATCTGAAGACAGTGGAATAAATTCCTGCTTTGGTGACACATGTTTCCAGAGCGACCGCCCCTGCGGATCCGTGCGGGAGCAGGGATACAAGCCTGCTAGTAAGAGTTTTCCTTATCTCACATCCTGAACAATGTAGGATTGTTAATGCATAAACTATTTTTGCCCTAATTTTGCAATAAAATATCTCACGGTTCTTAAACTAGATACATTTTTTGTTGTATAAGATATTAAAGGTTATCTATTATACCCTTTTTCAAAGTCTTGATGTTGTTTTTGGTCTCTACTAGAAAAGTTTTTCATGCTTGAATGTTCAATAAACACATTATTTTTCACATATTCTCCATCGTTGCAGCCCCTCTCTTCCCAGTCTGTCAGTATCGCTTTGTTTAGTTCCTGTCTCTATGAAGCTCCTCCTCCTGAAAAGCATATCGTGCTCTGATTGGTCTGATCGAGCTTCGAGCGTGTTTGGGAAATATCCCGCCCCTTACCATAACCACCAGTTTCAACACAATACAAAAGTACCTCAACCAGGTCTCGTCCCTTTATTTAGCATATACCTCAGGTGGGAATTATTTAAATGAGGAATATTGTGACGTGTCGTTCCCGGAAGAAAACTTAAGACTACACTTGAGAAGTTTTTTCATGCTTAAACAGCAACATTACACACTAAAGACAGTTGAAAATGTTAAAAAGCATAGGAGGCCCCCATTAAGGCCCAGATTACTGTATGTGCTTCATATGTAATTTATATAATATCCAATAGATTTAGAGGATTTAAAGTGTGCAAAATGGGGTTTTACAATAGAAGAACTTTGGGACTTTTTGGATCCCCAAATTTCAGATCGCAGTTCTTAAAATAACCATTTTTTTCTTAGTGTGAAGAAAATTTTAATGATCTAAAGAACCTTTTTCCACTATTATGAACATTTTGTGCAATAAAAACCATAAATGCCAATTCCTTTATTTTTAAGAGTGACTTTATTAACTTAATTTAATTTAAATGCATATTGTTTCCATATTTTGACTGAATAAGAAAAGCGATCTTGATTAAGGATGAGCTGTCCCATGCAAAAATGTAATATATGGCCATATATGTACCTATATTTTAAATAGCATGATATATATCTATATTCTATACATATATTTGACTTATCTAAGAACACAATATATGCCTGCAATATATATGAACATTTATGTGTTTAATTATGTGAAGAAAATATTTGAGTTCATCCATATATGATACCATATATCTGCATATATTACAGGATAGTATTGGTTTCTCGCATATATGGACAACATTAAGTATAAATATGTGACATACATATTTGTTTCCCACATATTTAATAAATGTATGTAAACATACATGCATGTGATACTGATGCATTGAAATAAGTACATAAATACATATGCGTCTTACATATATTTAACATTTATGTGCATATACGGGAAAATAAATGGCACTTACATGAAAACGGACATTTTTGCTATATTTTGAAATATATCTTTCATGTATGTCTATGTGTTTTATATATATGAATTTTGCATATATTCTCATATAGGCAGCAGACATACATGGGCACTGACATTACATATGTAATTTACTTATATTGACATATATTACATTTCTGTATGGGATTTTACAGTGATATAGTGCGACATGTTTTATGTTTTATGAGTACATGAGTTTTCTCTCTCTCTCTGGAGACCACTGGGAAACAGACAGACTCTCTCATCTGTAAAATCAGACTGACCCAAATGTTCTCTGATTAAGAACAGAGAGTGAAAACACTGGAAAGACGCGTGCAGAATACTGGGCGTTATATGAACATCCGTCTGAAGAGGAGGAAATAACAATAAATATCTCAAATTATCTGATCGGATACACTTTTCTTTTTTCAAAAATAGTTCTGCAATTATTTATTCATTCAATTCAATTCAATAAGAAATTCAGACTTGCTTTTAGAGAGGGTTGAATATAATTTTAAGTATCTTGAATATAAGTGTATTGTAACTGACTTTTTAAATGTATTAAAGTGTATGCGTCTAGGCACGATTAATAAGCCGATATTTCACATTCAGAGTTAATACACTAACATTCAAAAGTTTTTAAATTTGACCAGTAAAAACTGATTTTCTATTGTAATATATGTAATATATATATATATAATATAGCCCATTTAAAATCATAATTTATTCCTGTGATCAAAGCTGAATTTTCAGCATCATTACTCCAGTCTTCAGTGTCACATGATCCTTCAGAAATAATATGCTGATTTGACGCTCATTAAAAATGTCTTATAATATCAATGTTGAAATCTGTTGTGCTACTTCACATTACACATTATTCACAAAACTTACATTTTCTTTCATAAATAGGAAGTTCAAAAGAACAGCATTAATTTTGAAATAGAAATATTTTTTAACATTATAACTCTTTACTGTCACTTTTGATCAATTGAAAGAATCAATGCTGAATAAAAGTATACATTTCTTTAAAAAACAACAACTATTCAGTAGTTTAGGCCAATATAATTTCTGCTCATCCAGTAAACAGTAATGTTAGTCATGTAATATTGCTGACTTTAGTGATAAAGTGCAATCTATATATATTCTTATACAGAAAGGAGGAGAATTTGCATTAAATTTCATGCCAATGACTCCATTTCAATAATAGCCTACGCGTGGCACAGTTTTATAGACTGGGCCAGTTTTAACAGTTAGTGAATCAGTGCAGCAACTGAATTCGGCACAGTGTATTTTGAGTAATTTTCTCTCTCTGTTCATTGGCGTAATGGAGAAATGCTTTCCAGGAATCGGCACTACGCTTCTGATTGGGTCACTGATTGAAAAAGGGAAAAAGCTCGAATCGTGTTGCTCAGCATTAGTCTGCACTGCAGTCACAATGGCAGCGCTGCGTCTGCGAGTGAGAGAGGGAGACGAGCGCAGCAACAATGCAGCTTTGAACGTGTGTACACTAGCCCTGTGTGTCCCTCGCTGCCTCACACATTGTAGCTCTTTGTGGTTGTTCACGAGATCTTAGAGGCCTGACACATTCACACAGACGCTTATCCCCGTCTGATGACCCACCGGAAGGATGGAGGAGCTCAAATGCCTCTTTGACTGCATGTGAAAACACTTTAATGTGAAAAGCGTGTTAACCATGTAAAGCCTGACATATGTCAGAAAAATCTCTGTTTTTGAAATGGAACAGTTTAATGAACCTTTAAACAAAAACATTTTTGAAAAAATTAAAGTTTGCGTATGTGTTTTTGGTTTAGTATCATGTTTGATACATCAGGCTTTAATGGCTCATATAGTGTGATAAAGTTAGATTATGGAAAAAAACACCTCAAGTGTATTTGGATGCCCAAACTGAGCAAAAATATGCAATTTGGTGCAGTTGCTCATATTAATATGGCCAAAAAGGTGAAATTCTGATAGCTTGCATTGTAAATCAATGAAATATTTATATTACAGTCTACTTACATGAAATGCATATAAATATCAGTCGTCACTCTATATCTGCCAATAATATGTCTTAGTAAATTATATTTAAATTCTTAGTTTTATGATCAAAGCTCTGTAGTTATATAATGTAATGAAATACAATGATGATTGTGATGAACAAATAAATGTTCTTCCAAAGCCTGATGGATCATATTTGATACTCACATTTGAATATAATTTTTCTATGAAAAAAAGATAATCAAGTAAACCTAGGATGAGACCTATTAAGAGAGACATAAAAATGGAAAAAAAAATTAAGTAATTCACAACTATATTGCTGTAGCTGTAATATTAAAACTGTATAAATATTAACATGCACAAAGATGTGTGATAAACAGAAGAAAAGCTTTGTCTTACCTTTGGCTGTTTTCTGAGTGTAAAGAGGAGTTAGTGGCACATCAGGACAGGAAGCAGTTTCCATAAATACAAATAAAGAACAAAGCACACAATCAACAGCATTATTTTACAAGGCTGCATTCAGATTTTTTAGTCTTAATAATTGACCCAGAAAACCTTCTTCAGAAATGGCCCATTCAGCAAAAATAAATAAATAAATAAATTGTTTGTAGTGAATAGGGTTTTTCAAACAAAATGTACACATGGATTCATCAAGGATACATTAAATTGATCAAAAGAGACAGTAAAGACATTTATATTGTTGCAAAAGATTTATATCTTAAATAAATGCTGTTCTTTTCAAATTTGATCAAAGAATCAACATTGATAATAACATTGATAATTGATAACAGAGTAATGATGCTGAAAATTCAAAAAATTTAATAAAATTACATTTTTCAATATATTCACATAGAAAACCGCTCTTTTAAAATTGTAATAATATTTTACAATATTACTGATTTTACTTTCTTTTTTATCCAAAAAATGGAGCCTTGGTGAGCAGAAGAGACTTCTTTCAAGTTTCAACCCAAACTTTTGAATGTGTACATTTCTCCTTCAGCAAATGATCAATTACCAACTAAAACACATTTCATTTGTTATGATTTCATTCACAAATGGTTTTCAAATTAAGTCTCTTGAAACAGAGAATCTCTGCTTCTGAAGAACATAAGATGTGATAATACAGTATTACATTTTTTGTTTAATAATTTAGTATAATATAGACACATACAAACTGCAACACTTTTCAATAACAGTGAAAATCAACAAACATCATGAAATGAAGATGAGCTTACATTAACACAACAAATAACGGCAACACTTTCTTTTAATATGACGTAGTTACACTTTACCAAATGCGCTTACTATAGTAATAACAGTAAATTATGCATAATTACAAGTAACTAACCCTAAACTAAACCCTCTCTATACTAAGTACCTGTAGTTAATTAAGATTACTTATTTGAGTATGTGCAACTTAACTACGTCATTTTAAAATAAATAACAGTAACAAAAACACCACCAACAATCCTATTATGGCAAAGCATGATGGGTGCTCTTTTTAAATGCTCCTGCATTGTTATAAATTAGTTTTTAAAAGTCCAAATATTCAAAGTAGTTAATTAATTTGAAGTCATAAAATCTGCATGCATAAATTTATAAAAGAATGAGTATGTCAAGTTTCCAAAAGTATCTTATTTTTTATAGTGTTCATTTCTTTGTTCAAGACAACAACAAAAAGAAAGAAAAAATAAGAAAGAAATTCTCTAAAACTGAACTTTTCCCAGCACATTCCACATTTTGTGACACTGACCTCATTTATAGGTCATTTCTTTCCCCTTTAAACCTCGTTAATGACTTGATTAATGGAGGTCTTTACTGTCTCCTTGCATTTGCGCTCGTGTTCATCGAGTAGTTCGGTGGTATTTCCTGACTGATGAACATGTGAATGGACTCATAATACACAGAGATTTAGGCCTGAATGTCGCAGTAGATCTACTGTGCAAACTTCAGTAAAGCTCGGGGACTTTACAGCTGGGGTCAGGTAAGGGTTACGTCTCACAAAACCTCTCTCTCTCTCTCTCTCTCTTAAATGCAATGACAAGGAAAAAATGCATGCGACAGTCTTGCCTGCAGGAACCACCTTTCCAAAAAAAGAGTGAAGGTGAATGAAAACACAATCTCCAAAACCTATTAAGATGATCATTGCAATGCATTATGGAATCGTCGTCTCCAGACGTGGATTCATGCAGTAATATATTCGAACTTGGAAAAAAGAAAGCGCTTTCTAGAGCACATCTACGTAAGCAGTTCACTAGGTCTTGGAACAGATCTCTAGTATTACCAGCACACAAGACTAAAATACTCCTCCGTTCACCACAAATGTTTTCCCAAGCTCCTTTAGTAGACCTAAAAAAAAAAAAATCTTTCAAATGACTTTCCCATACACACTCGATTTAATTTCTAAAAATAAAAAACCTGCGTGTTTCCATGATTTGTGTGTATTACACCGTGCATCTTCTATTTATTAGTATTTACATCAGCTTGTGGAAAAGCTGCTTGTGATGAACTTTGATTCATCATGTGACTGTCTTTATCTGTGTTTTTAAGGTAGTCATCAGTATATTATAAAGGTAAAAAACTGATTATACTTTGGTATTTCAGTCCGTAAAACTCAACATGTTGCTACTTATACGGTAAATTTGTGGCAACCACAGCAGCCAGGATTTTATACCGTAAATTTCTTCTTCTTTTTTTTTTACAGTGCAGCAGAGTGATAAATGTTACGTGTAGAAACTTAAATGAATAGAAGTTCATCTTGCAGACGCTTTACTGTCCCAATTGAGCTAAAAATACTGTTCAATATCACTGAATGTTTCTGGATGTTACGTGAGGACTCTGGAAAATACCTCTCTGATAATGTTTTATTGCACTAGCTGATAAGAGTTCAAGTATGTACCATCAGCCTCAGCAGGATTGGTCTGGTCTACACACTCCTCTGTGCTGATGAACATACCCTGAGCTGTGTATTGTGCAATAAAGAAGTACAGCAAATCAGTAAGTCTTAGACAATATGTCAGTAAATATGTTAATGTCTTTGCAGTATATTATATGAAATAAATATATTTTAAATGCATTTTGCAAAAGTTTTTTTCACATACACTACTGTTCAAAAGTTTGGGGTCAATACGATTTTAAAAAAAAGAAGAAATTAATACCTTTCTTCAGAAAGGACGCATTAAATTGATCAAAAGTGACAGTAAAGACATTTATAATAATGCAAAATATTTATTTTTAAATTAAATGCTTTTCTCTTGAACTTTCAAAGAATCCTGAAAAAAAATAATCACTGTTTGCACAAAAATATGAAGCAGCACAACTGTTTTCAACTGTGATAAGATAACAATCATAAATGTTTCTTGAGCATCAAATCATCATATTAGAATGATTTCTGAAGGATCATGTGACACTGAAGACTGGAGTAATGATGCTGAAAATCCAGCTTTGATCACAGGAATAAATTACACTTTACTATATATTCAAATAGAAAACAGCTGTTTTACATTGAAATAATATTTCACAATATTACAGGGTTTGTTTTGTATTTTTAATCAAATATATGCAGCCTTGGTGAGCAGAAGAGACTTCTTTTAAAAACATTAAAAATCTTACCGACCCCAAACTTTTGAACAGCAGTGTGTGTGTTTATATGTATATATATATATACACACACACACACACACACACACACACACACACACACACACACACACACACACACACACACACACACACACACACACACACCTAGTGAAAAAAAAACTTTAGCAAAGTGTATTTAAAATATATTTATTTCATACTTAATTTACTGAAAAATTCATTAACATATTTACTGACATATCGTTTAAGACTTACTGATTTGGAGTACTTCTTTATTGCACAATGCACATTTCTTAATATTAAGCCTAAAATGTGTTTTAATATCACTATTAGCAAGGATAGTATGATCTCTGTATAATATCAGTCTTTAAATGCAAGATATTTAAAGTGTACCTAAAGTATACATGCAATAGTTCCATTTTAGCACAATCAAATATACTCAGAACTACTTAATTAAAGTACATTAAGTACAAAATTAGATGTGCCAATTTAGCAGACTTTAGGTATACCGGTTTAGTATACCAAAAGCACAATAGCAAGGTATTTATATTAAGTATGTAATAAGTAAATGTATTTGCAGTGTACTAATAATAAATTATTTTTCAAAATTAATTTTAGTATATTTATTTTTCACTAGGGTAGTAGTGACTGGTTAAAAAACCTATAATAAACACTTAAATTATAACGTAAAGTCTTTGTTCTAACACAGACACATGCATCAACTACATATAGTACAATATACATTTAAATAAAGTACTAATAAAAGCAATAATATCTTAGTGTAAACCGTAAAGAACCACAACAACAGAAATCATAATTAAGGTAACATCACAAACACAACAACTACTTTACATCAATAAAGCAGCATTTTTGCCCAGAATCACTTACTAATGCAAACAGAAACTAAGTCAATGTGGCAAATGAACACATACAGTTTGAATATGAGTTTGCACTTTCTGTGCCACTGCTAATCTGTTTTTTATAAGCAGAGCCATTGTGCCTCCAGCCCCTCATTAGAGTGCATGACAGACGTCCAGAGACTGAATATGGGCCACTAACTAGTGTAACATCCAGCCGCTAATCAGAGCGGACAGAACCAGTGGAGCTCTGAACACAACCACCTCACCCAAATAAATCAGCTCAAACTCTCCATTTCAATTAATCAAATTCAATTCAACTCTAAGAATCATGCTCTGCAAAATAATACATATACAAAAACAAAAGAATAGATGGTGCAACGATACGATTTGGTTTGATGCACGATACTGACCTCACATATGATACTCTCAAGATACTTTAAACAAATGTTAATTATTACTTCTAAGACATATGATATGATAAACAGAAAGTACGGTTCATACAAAAACTACAATTACTATAAATGAACTTGGTCCTGAATGAAAAATTTTAATATTCATGATTCTGCTTAGCTGAAATTACAGATCTATGTTCAAACGAATGATTGCATACATTGAAAAATATTTAAATACTGTACTTTTTAAATAAGTATTGTCACTTAATTTTAAACATTTTTAAAATGAATGTTTAATGGAAGTGCACAATTACATTATTTTGAACATTTGGCATTACCAGTCCAGGAGCAACAAATTGCAATTCCCCTATTGCATTATCATAATACTCAGCAATAAGCAAAATGCATGTGCACATGTTTTTACACATAATATGAAATACAGAATGTTTGTCAGTGAGTGTAGGGAAAACTAACTTGAAGGACCAGGTGATTATACAGACTTGATTTTGCGGGGAAATTTGCAGAAAGGATTCAAATGTTTAATGCTTAAATTCTGCGTGCACTAGAGCTTACTGCACGCACAGATTCAGTGTGAACCCGCTAACTAGCTACATATTCCCCACTGAGCTGTAACACGGAAATGCATGTAACCGTATGTAGCATTCGTCACAACATGTGCCTTAAGCATGTGCACACTGACACAGAAGTGCCACATATGATCACAATCATCCCTGATGCTGAGCAGATCCAGCACTGGAGCTCCTTCATCCCAGGACTGTCATAGGTTGAAAATATCATGGTACGAGTAACTGTATCTGGTGCATACAAGCCAAAGGCATATTTATTACAGTGCATCCGGAGAATATACACAGCGCTTCACTTTTTCCACATTTTGTTTTGTTATAGCATTATTCCAAAATGGATACAATTTTCCTCAAAATTCTACAAAAAATGCCCCATAATGACGTTTGTTTGAAATCTTTGCAAATTTATTAATAATGAAAAATGAAACAAAAAATCACATGTACACAGCCTTTGCCATGACACTCAAAAAAAAAATTGAGCTCAGGTCCATCCTGTTTCCACGGATCATCCTTTTTCTATTTTCTATCCTCTTTTCTTATAGATGTTTCTATAACTTGATTGGAGTCCACCAGTGGCAAATTCAGTTGATTGGAAATGATTTGGAAAGGCACACATCTGTCTATATAAGGTCCCACGGTTAACAGTGCATGTCAGAGAACAAACCAAGCCATGAAGTCCAAGGAATTGTCTGTAGACCTCCGAGACAGGATTGTATCAAGGCACAGATCTGGGCAAAATTTCTGCAGCACTGAAGGTCCCAATGAGCACAGTGGCGTCCATGATCCGTAAATGGAAGAAATTTGTAACCACCGGGACTCTTCCTAGTGCTGGCCGCCCGGCCAACTGAAGAAGAACCCGATGGTCACTGACAGAGCTGCAGCGTTTCTCTGTAAGAGAGGAGACCCTTCCTGAAGAACAACCATCTCTGCAGCGCTCCTGCAATCAGGCCTGTGTGGTAGAGTGGCCAGACAGAAGCCACTCCTCAGTAAAAGGCACACGACAGCCCGCCTGGAGTTTGCAAAAGGCACCTGAAGGACGCTAAGTGTGCTTTCACACCTGCCTCATTTAGTCCGGTTGAACCGCACAAGAGTTCGTTTTGCCCCTTGGTGCAGTTCGTTTGGGCAGGTGTGAAAACAGCAATCGCACTCGGGTGCGCACCAAAAGCGGACCAAACAAGCGTACCGAGCGGTTCGTTTGTGGTGAGAAAGTGACCCGACCTCGAACAGACCCAACTGCCAAAGAACTGCGCATTTTTGGACTAAACCAGCTGCCGTAGTCTGCTGCGCTGTGCATTATGGGATGAGGACTAATGTTTTTTGACAGTTTGCACTAGCATGACAGCTCGCGGACAAATGTGGAGTTCTGAGGAGATGCAGAGCATCATAGAAAAAGCCGGATTTTCCTCCTCTTTGTTTACTTCCGGGAGCTCTGGAATTTTCCTTCACGTTAATGCTGACCAATCGAAGTGCAGTTACCTCTGGCCAACGAGTGATGCGGAATGTTGTCGCATTTTGGTTTGTTTCATCAACTTATCATCTGATTCGGACCAGAGCAATCAGTGTTGTGAAAAGGAACCAAAACGCCTGAAAATGATACAAAGTATAATTTTTCACCCTTAGTCCGGACCAAATAAAACGAACTACAGATGTGAAAGCACCCTCAGACCATGAGAAACAATGGTCTGGTCTGATGAAACAAAGACTGAACTCTTCACCTGGCCAATACCGTCCCTACAGTGAGTGAAGCATGGTGGTGGCAGCATGGTAGCTGGAAGCATGGTACATCATGCTGTGGGGATGTTTTTCAGCAGCAGGAACTGGGAGATTAGTCAGGATCGAGGGAAAGATGAATGCAGCAGTGTACAGAGACATCCTTGATGAAAACCTGCTCCAGAAAACTCTGGACCTCGGACTGGGGCGACGGTTCATCTTCCAACAGGACAACGACCCTAAGCACACAGCCAAGATAACACAGGAGTGGCTACGGGACAACTCTGTGACTGTCCTTGAGTGGCCCAGCCAGAGCCCAGACTTGAACTCGATTGAACATCTCTGGAGAGATCTGAAAATGGCTGTGCACCAAAGCTCCCCATCCAACCGGATGGAGCTTGAGAGGTTCTGCAAAGAAGAATAGGAGAAACCATCCAAAAATAGGTGTGCCAAGCTTGTAGCATCATACTCAAAAATACATGAGGCTGTAATTGGTGCCAAAGGTGCTTCAACAAAGTATTGAGCAAAGGCTGTGAATACTTATATACATGTGATTTAAAAAAAAAAAAAAAATTTATACATTTGCAACGATTTCAAACAAACTTCTTGCACATTGTCATTATGGAATATTGTTAGTAGAATTTTTAGGAAAATAATGAATTTAATCCATTTTGGAATAAGGCTGTAACAAAAAAAATGTGGAAAAAGTGAAGCACTGTCAATACTTTCCGGATGCACTGTATATCACTTGTGTATGCAGAATTTGTATGTGTGTATGTGTGTATATTTTTATATATATATATATATATATATATATATATATATGTGTATGTATGTATGTATGTATGTATATATATATATATATATATATATATATATATATATAAAATGTAGTGGTGTTACTTATGCAGTGCAACTGAAAACAAAAGAAATAAAAAAAAAGATTAAAATACCCGTACTGCATAAATGTGCACAACCTTCTATAACTGGGTATGTGTCGGTAATCATCAAGCTCATGTGAAATAGTACACACCTGTCTTCACCTGAAGTGACTCTGATTAACTCTAAATAACTCTCAGCTGTTCTTGTAAGATTTTTCTGATTTCATCTTGGTTGCATGCTACTACAAGAGCCATTGGCCACAGAGATTACGAAGCATCAACAGGATCTCATGTTGAAAGGTATCGCTCAGGTGAGGGCTACAAAACTATTACCAAGGCACATATCAGTGAAAGCAACATGCAGTGGTTTGCCTACTATTATTTTACCATTGTACCATCATGAGCTGGATTAAGAGAAGTGGGTCAGTATGTGCTCGGTTACACTTTATTTTACAGTATGTGCACTTATGTACTAAGAAAGAACTGAGTAATATAAAGTAACATCATGGGTTATGGTTAGGTTTAGGGGTAGGTTCAGGGTTAGTAACGAGTTATTAGCCAGTAATTGTAATTACTGTATATTTACATTCACATTTATTCATCCAAAGCGACTTACAATTGCTATATATGTCAGAGGTCGCACGCCTCTGGAGCAACTAGGGGTTAAGTGTCTTGCTCAGGGACACATTGGTGTCTCACAGTGGATTCGAACCCGGGTCTCTCACAGAACCCGGGTCTCTCACATCAAAGGCATGTGTCTTATCCACTACGCGATCACCACCCACTTTTATATAAAAGTGTTCAGTATAATAAAGTGCTACCCTGTTCACGACGACAGTATGAAGCTGAACAAGTTAAGATGTTTAGAGACTTCACATCACAAACATAGAGAGAAGCCTATTGAGGTTAAGCAATTGTAGTATTGTATTAATTACAATGTTTTTCTCAGGTTTTTATGTGGGTGGATGTAGGTGGGGGGCTTGAAAAGTGAAGTTTAGTTACTGACTTGTTCACAATCAAAACCAGAATCTTAAAATTCCTTCCAATTCCTATCCCTGATTTAATCACTTCTGCAACCAAACACTCACAAAGACAGAATAATGAATCTGCTTTAGCCTCACAGCAGATGCTGAACCTGCAGGAAATCAAGTGTCACTGCTGCACAGAATCACTGCAGGAATTCAAACTTTTGGAATGTTCCGAAAAAGAATCTCTTGCTACAATGTTTCCAGTCACGATTGGCGGAACTTTTGACACTTTGGAAACAGACCAAAAAAATTATAAATGTTGTAACATCACATGTATGTTGCTCTCCAGCACTGACTAAGATTTCAGAGATTTAGTACTGGTTGTTTAGCGAGAGACTTCATGCAAACCAAAGCAATGCTGGTATGGAAACCATTAGGAAATCGCACATTTCAACTCCATTTTTAACCAACAGAACATAATAGTGCAAAGTCCAGCATGTGGAGGACATGACAAGCCACATCAGGAAGGAAGCAACTTGCCCTTCCCATAGAGCAATCAGTCTCACAGCTCAAACAAAAGCTAAGCATCCCACCCAACACGAGAAGCTCATGTCTAATCCACAGCAGTGTCTATTCAATATATACATTGAGTATAAGAGTATGCTTAATTTAGTGAGTTAGAAAGCCGTTAACCATTTACTGATAGTATTCATGCTTGTGTTCACCATATAAAGCAATCCAAGAAGAGACTTGCTGGAGGAATCAATGTCAGGTTCTCCAAATCGTCACGCTTTAACTGATTTAGAGATAGAGTCAGATGGGACAGTGGAAGAACTGTCGCACCAGATGTTTTAATAACCCCCCAAAAACATGAAACATAATAAGGGCGTCTCTGGTATTGGAACATCGTTGTTCCAGACTGTTGTTGGTCACTGAGCAACAGATCAACACATCAACAATAAAAAACGTAAGTATCACTTGCCTAGTGAGTCAAAGTTCCTATAGATGATTAAGCTCTCCATAAGCAATACTGTGACTGTTACAAAACCTAGAGCTGCTTTGCCTGCTCTCTACATAGGCACCTTTTGAGACAACATGCTGAAATGGAATCTAAAAAAAAAAGAAAGTTAAAAAAAAGAAAAGAAATTGTGTTATGACAACTTTTAATGAAATTTTGTTCAACAAACAAACTACATTAGGATGAGTTAGAGGAACTTAATTAGTAGCATAAACAAAAAATTCTAAACGTCAAACCACATTGAACCCATACCGGACTTTCCCTTAAAAAACACAATAACACTTAACCAAGACAATTAATTAAATTACTGCAACTTATTTAAAAAACAAAAAAATTAAATGAATAAATTATAACTTTTGCATTCATTTAAATTGTGGTTACAATATCCTCAGAATTTTTGTTTTGAGTGTAAATGGGCTCTAATTCTGTGGTATATGAACAGCGCAGGAGAAGTGCATTAAAACCCAAGTCAACTGATTTCAGTCGAATTGCTGATAAGATAGGTTAACAAATAAAGCCTTAGAATTTGACTAAAAGATGATATTGTTTTTAAAATGTTGCCTTAACAGTGAGAATAAACCCTAACCCCAAGATTGAAGAATAGCAGACCTCTCTATAAACTCCTACATAGATAAAAGCAGCATCATCAACGCACTACATCAGCAAGAACTCATCAAGATCATAAAGATGTTAAATGTGGTTCAGTTCCCTCCCAAAAGCATTCAACACTGACATATTTACTGCAGTGACCACTCCTTCCCGACCTATCTTCTCTGATGGACAACATAAAGACTCGTGCTGGGAAATCTGCTGCTGAATTCACCGGAAGCATTAGAAATGTCTGTCAGCATCAGGCTGTAACCTGGGAAATGAGTCTTGATGTTTAAATGTGTTTTTGGACTGAAATCGTCATTCTGACCTCGCTTCGTTCAACAATGATCATCAGTCATCTTACTATTAGTGTTAACTTTGAAACTGAAGTTCACAGAGCTAAAAGTTATGCTACAAGCTGCTTACAAAAAAAAAAAAAATATATATATATATATATATATTTCGCTTATAGGTATGCACCAATATGAACATTTTGGAAGCCATTAACCGATATATTGTCGACAAACCGACCAAAAAAAAACGACAAATTTTTATATACATTTTGAGAGCCTGGTTACAAAAACAAAAGTCTCACTATTAAAAGCCATGTCCCAAGCACACAATTATAATGATCTCATTATAATTGTATGCGGCCTATATGACAGAATTGCACTGCAACACGTGGCACTAAACTCTATTTTCTTTTTTTGAAGTGATTCCAATCACACTTCAAGCAATTCAAAACCATCATGGTGAACAGTGTGCATCTGAAGTGTCTCAGCTAAAGGAAGTAATCCATTATTTATCGGCTTTAATATATCGGCCAAATTTTCTTATTGGGCCGATAATGATAACATTAAAAATGATCACATATCGGCCGATACTAAAAATGTAAGTTTTCTCAAAACAATCTTTGGCACAAATTTTGTCATTACTGTTTTTTCTAGAAATTAATGTTTTCTTCATTAAAAAATTCTTTGGGACAAAATTTTTTGTCATTTCTGTTTTTTCTAGAAATTAATGTTGTCTGCATTTAAAAAAAATCATCGGCACAGAATTTTAAACATTTAACAAAAAAGATTCTTGAAATTATTTTTTTTCTTTATAAAATCTTTGGCACAAAAATAATGAAGGTGAATTAAACAAACATAAATCAGCCCTAAATGCAACCGATAGAACAGAAATAGAAACTGATTTACTAAAATGAACAACATATGAGAAGTGAGAACAGTGGTGTAAAAAGAAAGTGCATAGAATTAAAGCGTGTAATACAATGTTTCAAAAAGCAGTGATGCGGCACTTCATTAACTGTACTCAATGGCAAAACTCGCTGCTGGAATAGTTTCAGTTTTAAAGCATCTGAGATTCTTTCATGATACTGAAACATGTTTTTACTCTCCAACACTGTATACAACAGTCATTCAAACAGCCTGGCATCTGTGCCAACGTTTTGTGTGATGCCAACTTATCTGCATGGAATTACCCACAATTCTCCATCACCGCTGCCCTTTCCAGACAGTTAATCAGTTTAAGCACCCAGCAGTGAAAGCAGAGTTTCTGTAACGCTAGACTAGAGGAGTGGGAAAGTGCAGTGTAATAAATCAGCCGTGAAACACTAAAGAGGGACATTACTGTCGGTTCTGTCAGTGTCTGTGCTGTGGTGCAGCGGAGGGATTTACAAACATCCCTAAACCTCTTCTAGGTCAAGATGTGTATCTATGTTTTCTATAAACACAGCCGCACCTCGCGCACAAAGAACGGGACTCCTCTAGGGAATGCAATTGTTTTATCGGTGCAATGCAATTTTCCTGCAAAGGATTAGACGGATAAACTCAGAAAACAGACGGCTAGAGAAAACATCGGGCACATTCACACTGCAGCTACACTTGTTCAGCTATACTTGTTCATAAGATTCTGGTCAATTACCAAGGCTTTGTTTTTTTCTTTGTTTTTTTAAATAAATTAATTTTTGTTCAGCAAGAAGGCATCACAGTAAAGACATTTATAATGTAAAATGATTTATATTTCATATCGATGCAGCGCAAACAGCGCAACTGTTTTTAACATTGACGATAATCACAAATGCTTCAAATCAGCTTTGATCACAGGAATAAATGACCATCTAAAATATATTCACATGAAACGAGACTTCAGTGGATTCACTCCTAAAACAGTGTGTACATGGCCGATGTCGCTGAACGGAAAGGTTGGTTATTCACACACAATACACTGTGAAAACATGCAGAGACAAAAGATGCATTCCAGAGGTCGACCACTGAAGCCTGCATTGTCATTTCAAGAGACACTGTTTGGAAAGAACATACACAGATGAGTTTAAATGATAAACACACTGGTTTATGAACTGTGTGTATTTGACACCTTTGAATCATGAATCTCTATTATGAAGTAAAGGGAAACAGAGATGCCAGAAATGACCAGCAGCTTATTGTGTTTAATAAAACAGCCATAACAGCAATATAATAAAAGCCAACATTCAAAGAATTCTTCCACCAAGTGTTATACTAATAGCTTTTATTAATAATTTTTAATTAGCTTTCATTTTTATATTTCCATTTTAATCTTAGTTAATTTTCAGTAATTTTATTCGTTTTTATTTTAGTTATTATAGTTTAGTTACATTTAGTAGAATATTTCCTAAATGTTTAGTAGAAATATTATGATTTAATTAATTTTTATTGCCGTTTTAGTTTAGTTGCAGTTAGTAATTTTAGTGCTTCAACTCAAATGTTTCATCTAATATTATATTATAATTTATTTTAACTTTATTTGAATGAACAAAAAATGCTTTAGTTAATAATAACCCTGCTTCTGCCTAACTGAACATTAATACTTATTTTCAATACCAATATATTCTTAATTTATTTATATGTTTATATACACTTTGTGCCAATTAAATATTTTATATATATGAATGTTATTACGCTCCACATTATTACGCGCCACTGTTTGAAAATATCATATATGAAAATGATTACACATCATTGTTGAAACATGCTTTGCCCATTTTTCCCATCATCCTCTGTCTGCAGTGCTCAAATACGGTAAGCATTTCTTTGGCCAAAGGAAATGACTTGTCGTAATTGAATGCCAGAGAGAAGATACAAAATTACCAGGTTATAAGTTTAAGGAGCAATTATGAGATGAAGACACGCTCTCACTTGTCAGCTCATCAACATCCCAAAGAGACAGCATACAGGAAGTAGACATGGGAAACAGGAAGTAGAGTTGGAAACAGGAAGTAGAGGTGGCAGCCTATGGCAGCCAAACCCAATATATCAAAATTGAATTATATTTCAATGGTTTTATGCTCTTAGAGGCCAATAACTCACCGCACAAATCACACTGTGGTCAAAACAGAGCATGTTAATCCTCACGGCAAGTCAAATCACATTTATTCTGCTTTATACAACACAGACTGTTTCAAAGCAGCTTCACAGAATTAAGCAGGAAAATAACCATCAATTCATCCATTATGAAGCATTCGATTTCAGCTGAAAAGCAGCACTTAAGACGACAATAGTGTCATTATTCTGTTCAATTCAATGTTGATTCGGTTCAGTTCAATAACAGTATAAATGTTGCAAAGTTTTGATGTTGCTAAAATAATTATGCAGCTCAACTCAGTTCAAGTTTTGTTCTCACCCGATAGTTTCAGTGCTGGTTAATCGATAATATTACTGAATATTAGTTGTGTTTTAAACCCCTAGTTTACCGGTATTTTAAGTACTCTGGGTCGTTTTTTATTTGATTGATTTTGAATGAGTTTTGAGGATGAGACACTCAACTGAACAGCACTTTGATGTTAACTTTAAAAAGTGTTTTCTTCTCCCTTTTTGCTATCCTAACTATTCAAGATTATATACTGTAGTTGGTAGTACTTGATTATTTGCATTTATCATTGTTTGTTCCCTGCTGCTTGTGACCTGCAACCCATTTTAAGTCGCATCCCACTTAGGAGTGCTCATAATTAACCGGTTAATCATTAACCAACAGTACGAATTTTGACCGCTTAATACTCTGTTAATTGCTTTTTCAAGAAATTTCAAAATGTTTGTTGCATGGTTAAAATTTTACGTATCTACACGTTTATTTTTCATCTTGAAAACGCAATTTTAGTGTTATTTCATAATTCACATTTAATTATTACATTTAAGAATAAATGTAAAATACCGGTAAATAAAGCAAAATGTTTATAATCATAATAAACACTATAAACACAGCTATGCGCTATTTGAGTTCCCCTCACAAATCCTTTAAATTTAACGGTATTCAGAACAGAACAAGAAAGAAAAACTAATACCAAACCAAATTTATTTTAAGTGAAACAGAAATCGGCATTGGCCTACTTTTATTAGACACAAATCCAAATGTTTCCATATGTGCTACATTACGTATGTGGATGCTAAACCATTATCCACTATATAAACCCTTTGTTTTTCCTTGTGTTCCAAATTCCAATATCAACATACAATTGGAACTCCGTCATTTATGGTCATACAGATAAGAGTAAGACATCATTCGAAACTATAAAGCGTTTACTTTCATTTGTGGACACTCACAATAAATACAAAACATTGTGCTTTTATAAAATAAAAGCACAATGCCGTCTGCGGCCTTTCTGCCGTCTCGGTTTCTTTTCCACTCAGCATACTACTTGTCGCAGTTTTTTCTTTCGTTTTGTTAATCTGTTAATTATTTCAGTAAAATATATTTTGCATATAGGCCCATTTTATTACTTTTATATATCAAATTTTATTCAGTTTTTCTCCGTTCACAGAAGCACTGCAAGCTCATGTGACGATGTGGGCATCTAAGGGCGTTTTCACACCTGAAAGTCCGCACCAAGGTCCGAACCAAAGTTCACATTTTGATACATTTTATACTTTCAGAAAGTTTTGGTTTGGTTTCACACTGCAATTATGCGAGCGCACTAAAGAACTTTACGTGACATACTTGCGTCCTGTCGTCATCATCTATGTGGGCTGCATCTCGACATTGATTGGTTTGTAAATGGACGTGCGTCTGACGTCAGCGTGTTGTCAATGCGGCGGGTAACTTTGACATTATGAATGAACAGACGCATATCGTTGCAACTGTATTGTTATTTTTATGGCATAATTACCTGCAGCACCAACTATACACAAGGCTAGTTCAAATTCGCCAAATGAACGTCGTCGTCGTGCGAACATTTTATCATCGCCGGCAGGAAAGGAGGAGACTGCAAGCAATCATGCGAGCTCTTTTTTTTGTGTGAATTTTTTCCAGTTGACTTCTAATTATGTCATCAGACCGTACTTCAATTAAAAACCTCGTCTCCTCCTCTCCCCATGTGCCTACGGCTCATTTTTCCTGCCATCTTCTGTTTTTTCGGCTATGCGGGAACCACCGGAACTTCCTGTAAAAGGTCTGAAAGTCCGAACCATACAGAAATGCTTTCACACCAGAAACGAACCAAACCAATGTTCAGTTTGATCCGGACCGAGACTACCTCTTTTCGTCGGACCAAATTTAATCTGTTTGGTCCGGACCGTGGTCCGGGGGAGGTTTCACACCTGCAATTTTGATTCGGACCAAACTGAAAAGTCAGAAAGTCCGGACCAAACAAGGTAGGTGTGAAAGGGCCCTAAATCTGGGAAACTAAATGAACATCCCTAATCCCACTATCTGAGAACCACTGCATTACTCAAAGGCCTTACACGTCAAAGTCAATCTATTTTACAAATAAACAAACTGAAATTTAAAGATGAAGTGGGATTTCTGCACCACTTGGGGCACCAAATGAAAATGTAAGCTGTTTGTGTAAAAATATCACCTTGTCAACTCTGAAAAGACAAACACAAAACACAGAGATGAAATCTTACTACAGTTCTCCCAGCTCTCATGTAAATAAAAGTTAGAGGAAAGATTTCCACTAAAAGAGCACGGTGCGGTATTCCCAAGATTTTCAACACGACACCCTCAGGTTCTGTTTCTTTTCTCTCTGTCATCATCTCTCCTTTCACAGATTCATATTTCAAACTTCAAGCAGCTCAAAGAATGGAAACTTGACTCCAAAAAATGCCCTGAAGTGTCACGTCTCAGTCCAATTATAAAATGAGCTCAATGCAAACGTACCGTGAGAGCTTAAAAGACGACATAAGACTATTAATCCTGGTGAGACTCATTTGAACTAAAAAAAGAAGTTCACAGCAAATCTTACTTGTTTTAAAAAGAAAAAAGTGATTTTATACTCGTCAAAAAGGGTTATTTTTATCATTAAATGCACTCAAGACACATCATCTTTAAACGTAAAGACAAAACTGCTCTAAACTAGATTGCATTACTGCAAATTCAGCCCACACAACACTTCACCTAACAACTCAAGGTCTAATCCGCTTTCTATAACTCTGCTCTGTAGGTTTTTTTGGGTTCTGCTGACATTTAAACCATAAAATCTGACATGCATCAACTCTGAACAGGTGCCCTTACAGCCGCAGGGGATAGTCTAGTTTTTTTTAAACTGACATAATCACAGTCTGGGAGGTATAAAGTTCCTGCTGCATTTCAGAAAAGCTTTGTTACTGCACTTAAATGGAATAAAAAAAATGCAAGAAATGTATAATAAGTACAGAGAACTATGGAAGCTTATTTCCATCACAGAATGAAAATATAAAAAAGGTAATTGCAACTTTTTATCTGACAATTCTGACTTTCTTTCTTGCAGTTGTAAGTCTACATCTTGCGATTCTATTTTTCCCACATATTTTGCGAAATGTAAACTTAGAATTCTGATGAGGAAAGAGTCAGAAATGTGACTCGGGCTCGGTGTCGTTACATGTGAACTTTGACATTCAACTTGCAAAACTCAAAATGTTAATTTGCATAATTGCTTTGAATCATTCCGTTCCTGGTAACTGAACATCAGATAGCACTAAATTTGTGCTAAGTATGAGTTAATGGCAGCAGTGCACCTAATGCTTGACTACAAATTGCAAATCTGCTGATAAATGAACTGGACCAGCTCAAACATGGATATTTAATTACCCACATTTGAGTTAATCACTGCATGAATAAGGCCAAGAATAACTGGGCTAACACTTTCATTGCTTGGAAAAGTGCAATAAAGTCTTAGAAAGTTGGGAGTAAAATGAATGGGTGAAGACAGAATTTTCGTTTTTGACTAACTTAATTTTTTTGTCTTGTATTTATATTTTGTCCCAATTCGGAATAACATCACTTGTTTTTTTAAACTGCGTGAAATTGAACAATGATCCTCAGCAATTATTTCCAGCTTAGAAGTTGAGTAAGCTTCATCAAGGCCCTGATTGTTTTCTATTTCACATCCTGAGTGTAAGACGAGATGATGCTTACCTGGTCTTTCTCTAGCAGAAGCTGCGCACCCGCCTGACTGTGTAACTGTGATGCATGCTGGACTGCAGCGCTGCCGATTCACACAGTTCTGGCTACATAAAACCATCTGCTATTGTTCTTGCAGATTCTCTAACCTTGAGGCAACATGAACTGAGAAGACTATTGAACCCAGTTCAGGAGATCATGAGATCCAATAGCTTGTGATCCAAAGATGGGTTGCCCTTGAAATAATGCAACAGCCAATCGCTTACTGTAGGAACTGAAAAACCGACACTCCACTTGAGTGAATGAGCAATGTATTACAATAAAACAAGTGTTTCATTATAGTTTACGCAACTAAGTGTGACTAAAATTAGGCTGTAAGATTCAATAACCAGGCTCAGATAGAATCTGCACTTCTTTCATATTTTTTCTATGCTAATTATGAGAAAAAAGCTTGACTCAAAAATAGTAAAATATGTTTTTCGAAGCTGAGAGTACCATTGAATGCATCTAATCAGCTGAAATATTTCATAAACAATCTAGGGGCAGGGAATCTAATTATTAAATAGAATTTATAATGTATAAGCCTTTGCATTCTGCTCAGATTTAATGTGGTTTAAAACTTTCATCATGGCTTTAGTATGTCACAAGTCTGTAGCAAACTACCACACCAGTGAAACATTTCAAACATATTTCACTAATCATCTTAATGCAGTTCACAAACCTGGAGATCATATTCTCATATCTCATTCAGCACATGAATTGTTTATATAATGTGGAATTAAACCACAAGACTCAGAACAAAGCAAATGATTGAAACTATGTTAAAGTTGTGCTAAGCCTATGTTCTTAAAAAAAAAAAAAGAAAGAAAGAAAGAGAAAATGGGACATGCTCAAGGCCAGAATGACTAGTTATTTATGCATACTTATACTTTTATACTATGTGGATTCATTTTAGTTTTTCTAAGGATTTAAAACCAAATCAAATCCTTAACAGGATAACACTCTCTTCAGCACCTGCTTTGTTCTGCCATTACAAATCATATGGAACACATTTGTCCCTCATATACTTTTAATTACTGACAGACCATAACGATAATAGGCCAAAATTGCATCAGCTGATAATTGCTGATTGACCGATTTACCAATTTACAGAAGTGCTGCTCTCCCTTCTAGAAGCTGTAAACTTTACCAGCTGCCTATTCTTTGGATAACAATAGAAAAAATTCGTATGTACCATAATATTTAAAAAAAAATACCACATTATTCTGGCAATCCTGTTCTGTAGTTATCGGTAATGGCAGCAGCCGCTGACAAACTCGTACTGTTCGAGCACAAATGCAATGGCATGATGTGAAGACATCTACAGTACTGTACGGCATCTCAAACTTCAGTACTGCTGAACATGAGGCCTGTCCAGGAATTTCACAGCAGCGCAGAAGTTTCCCCAGCGCAGGCCACCACGAGCACGCCCAGAACGGGGCCCTGTATTCACTTCTGCTGCTCTTACATGAACACATACAGTAGACGTAAACAGATTTAAAGCATCCTCTCTGTGTGCATGCATTTGACCACTCGGGCCATAAAACTCTTCCTGGCAGAAAAGAGACCCCTCTGCACTGATAAAATCCCACCAAAAACACATGCAGCCAAATTGTGAAGGGAGGGGAGGGGGGGTCAAACTGACAGCTTTCACCTATAATGAGGAGAAACATGGCTCAAACATGTCACATGAATAAAAGTGCATGACAATGAAATGATTTGACTGTACCTGTTTTCTCCTTTTGTATTGGAGGGCGGTGGGTGCAGAATAGTCTGGTTTTCCTCCATCTCAACCACACATTTCGTGTTGAGCTCAATCTCTGCAAGCCAAAAGTTGTTAAAACTTGCCTTAAAGTTCTTATACGTGGGATTTTTGTGTTAAACACTACAAAAAAAGGAGTGAAATGTCTGAAACATATTTAAATACAGAATTCATAACAACCTTGAACTGTAGCAACTTATTCCATCTGAAAACTGATTTAATCTTTAAATATTAACGCTCAGTTCTACTTTAAATTGCCTCTTACCTCTCCGGTTCATTGGTCGAACTCGAACCGCCACTTTTACCTTCGTATCAGACATTTGTGCACAATTTTAAAGGCTTTAAAGTGGAGGAGAAAGCCGTTAGCTGCTCCGTACAGCTAGCCGAATAATAACATGCAACTCCCCGCAAAGTCTCCCACAGAAACGTCTGAGGTGCTTGTATCCTGATGAAATACTCCAACAGTGCATACCCGAGCAGAAAAAGCAGTCGAGATTAATCCAGACGAGACGGTGTGGTTGTGTTGTATTCGGGTTAAATGTGTGTGGTTATAAGGATCCTCCGCCGCGGGCAGAGCAGCTCCTCTCAGCCAGCCAGCAGCATCCAGACCGCCATCTTCCGCTGACTGACCCCAAAAACGCACACAAATGTGCAGTGTGCATGAATATGCATGAAAGAAACGGCATGGACTTAGTTTAGAAAGACCAGATGTACCACAACGACCTAAAGCAGTTCCTACAAAGCGACGAAAAAAATTATAGAAGAGGAGGAGAAAGAGACTTGTGTCTCTATCAACAATCTTGGTAACGCTGGTTACACTTTATTTTATTATGTCCCTTTAGCCGTTACAGTGTAATTATGCATTTAAGTACTGAGTAATATTAATTAACTACACGTAGGTAATTACTATAGGATTAGGGTTTAGTTTAGGGTTAGTTGCATGTAATTGTGCATAATTTACTGTTTTTATGCTACTATGGTAAGTACATAATGTAACATATGTAACACTGTAAAATAAAGTGTTAGGCCTACTCTTTTTTAATGTGTCCTTGTTACACGTTACATACATTTACTACAGTAACTATAAATTATGCATAATTACATGCAACTAACCCTAAAGTAAACTCTAAAGTAAGTAGATGTAATAAATAATAATTATTATTATTTATTGGTACTTTAATGTATTATTACACTGTAACTAACAGGGACATATTACAATAAAGTGTAACCATAAACTTTTGCTCATTAGCCAACTCATCATACTAGTCATGTTTCTTCTGTAATTTAGGCTAATCCTTTTATTTGTTTATCTTTATTTTTCTTCACCCATTAAAAAAAGTAGGCCCTACTGGTCATGCAGAAACATCTGTATTCTATTCAAAAATATTATTTATTATGACTGAATGACCAGATTACAGGAATGAAAGTAATTAAGGGTCAGATAAAAGTTATTACTTTTTACACTGTACTATGATCCTTGTATAAAATATCTAGCAATTTACATTTTTTGTGAGAATTTATATTTGAACTTTTGTTAGTTTTTATACTTCATTTTGCACATCTCATTTTATGCAGCTAAAATGCAAACACTTAGCGATACTAATGCACAGTTTATGGCATGACAGTAAAGCACATTAATCTAATTTTCTCTAGTGAAAGTGCGGGTCGTTTTCAGTAAGATGTGAGATGTAAGAAGTGCTTTATAATGGCGACAACCCCAGTCTGGTAGGATCAAGGGAAATGGAGCAGAGTAGATTATGGGATTCCCCTAGGGTTGTTTTTAATCTCTATGGATTTAAAATTAAGAATTTACTAAATTTAATGCATGTCATTTTAAATATGTATATATTAATAAGTATGCACCCAGTGTAATAGCTACGCAGGGCAAATACTCACTTAAAATTATTATATGTTGCACTGTAAACTTTGAAAAGTCATAATATGTGCCAATGACTGCCAAGTGGTTCCCAACCTTTTCCCCTCAGATTTCAGGACCACCATGAAAAAAAACAATTGTGCGTTATGAGGGAAAAACCAAAGCATTGACTGTATACATTTCAGCTATGTCAATGGACAATTTGGTTATTATTAATGCATTGAATGATTAATGGAAACTCATATACTGTATAATGGGAACCAGTGTCTGAATTTCTTCAGCAAGGAATATCAGGTGTGATTGACATACAAATGATTGAATTTAAAAAGTGATTATATATTTGATGATTTAGCATACACAAATTATCCAAAACGACTTACAGTATACTTATTATAGGAAATCAAGGACAATCCCACTGGAGCAAGCTTGAATTAAATACATCAATCAATACATATACAATATGCACAAGCATTGCATTTTGTACACTCTAACATATACTCATGCATGTATATTTTGTGTAATATTGATGACATTACAAGTCAAATTCCCTGCAAGTACAACTTACTTGACCAATAAACGGGAACTCTGTGTGGCTTGAAACTTTCCATGTATTAACTTTTAGCTTTAGCCATCATTGCCACAAATCACCATTTACGCAACAACTCACAAATCCCAATATCACAACTTAATCCACCTAAACAACATGCATGGATTCTAATGTGAAACACACTAGTTGTGTATATTTACACCTCTCATTTCTCAAAGTACAAGTCCTCTTTGTCCGCAGCATAGAACTTGACTGTATGATCTCCTCCATCCATAACCACAAGCACATTCATTGTAGTCGTAGCCAAAGCCACTGGACGCAGCAGCCCGCTCACAAGTGGAGTCAGTGCAGGTGCTTTCTGCGGCTTTCCCAAACTCCAGACCATCCCATTCTGTGAATCCCCTACAATCACATCTCCATTTATATCAAAAATCACTGAAGATATAGACAAACTCAGAGAGTTCTTCAAGTTAAGAGCGAAACTGTCCACCTGCGTCAAAGGAACAAAGTCACTATTGAATATTCTCAAACATGAAGCCGTGAATCCGGCCTGAAAGCGTTCCACAACTGCGATGTTTCCCGATGCTTTGCAAGAAGCTACCGAACGCGGACATTTAAGTTCTTTGAAAACCACTCTGTTAACTAGGACTACCCCACGAGAAAAGTCTATTACGAGTTGGCTAAGTGTTCCCATCTCAGCGTCGGTCACAAAAACACGTTCGCGGGCGTCCACATCAACACCCCAAGGCAGCCTAAAAGAGTCTCGGATGGCTGCCACCGCACGGCCTTTGGAAGTGAAGACTTTGACTGATTGGTCACCAGCATCTGTGACCAAAACATGTCCACATTGGGTCAGTGCAACATCAAGTGGGTGACATAAATCAGACGGGTTGTGTCCATAACATCCGAAGCCATCCAAACGAGTTCCTTGAGCATCAAAAACGGCAACTCTTTTCTCACTATCGTGCACCAAAACAACCTGCCCTGATGTCTCAGAAACGACCATTCCAGAAGGGTTGACAATTGTTCCCCATCCTCCAAAAGCTGAACGGAGATGCAGCGTCCCAGATCCCAAGCTTCCAGTCCATCCTATGACTCGATCATACAACCTGGGACAAGCTTCAGACAGCAGAAGCTCCTGGAGATCGTTGAGCGCATAGCATTCGGAGGTGCTGCCCACATCCCACGGTTTCCTACAGAAAGGACACTCTAGCCTCTGGTTTTCAGGGTGGGAAAGTGCACAGATGCATTTGAGACACAGCACGTGGCCACAGGGTAGATTTCGGGGCGTGTGGTCTCGTTTCTGAATGGAGAACTTCTCAAAACACACTTTGCACTCCAGCAGGTTTGCTCGAATCTCTGCTAGGATGTCTTCTGCTCTCATATGTATTCGGACGGCTGTCTCGGACATGCAGTTGATGATCCTGGGATTTATATAAACACTGGCCTAATGACTGGCAGGAAGAGCAGAAGGATGAGAGAGGGTTTTTACGACAGTAGCCAGGAATGGATAAACATGATCACGTTACAATATAAACATGAGCTGAGGGTCTGTACTGCCCCCGAGTGGTGGTTAGGAAAACTACCAGGATATATACTTACTGGTACATTTGTACTTTTTAAAATTATATAACACCAATTCAATCTTTATTATAACTGATACTCATTACAAAAGTGAGAATTTAAGGGGTAAATGTCCTTAATTGACAATGCATGGTCCTAATATAGGCTTCATTTGTGAAATATGACCTGGACGTTCCTGACAGATTTTGCGAGGTTCAGCCTGTTTGAAACAGAGCTCAACACTTGTCTTTGCGGTCTATTTTTGGCCGTCAAGTACACTGTCTGAAACCTGAAGCCATTAGTTAATAGAGTTGGTTAAATGAGCTCACCGTCCACCAATGCAGATCACAGCTGAGGTCAAGCCGGATCCTTTTCCTGCACCAAAAACAGTCATACAGTGCGAAGTGCATCAGTTATTTCCACCAGAGTGCATAAACTCTCTGTGAATCAGCATATTAGAATGATTTCTGAAGGACCATGTGACACTGAAGACTGGAGTAATGATGCTGAAAATTCAGCTTTGATGACAGGAATAATTTATTTTTAAATTTTGTTTATATATATATATATATATATATATATATATATACACACACACACACATATATATATATATATATATATATATATATATATATATATATATATATATATGTGCAATCCAAACAACTGTATATTAAATGTCATATCTGACTGGCTGTGCTCAGAGTAAACAAATTACTTAATGTATTGGTTAGGACACACTGAGGCAGAAAAGCCTAAAACCAAAATAATTAACAATTATGAAAACAGAGTCAAGAGATACAGATGAAATTTAATCTTAAAATTCAGTTACATCCCAAGTAGTTGCATCTAAATTCTGAGCAAATAAACAAACGTCATATATATTGAAAAGCTGCAAAGGTCAATCACGTTGTGCCATTCTTCACCAAAAACTTGTCGTTTAATATTACTGTAAAGACAAACACTGATTCGTTTACAATTTATGTGAAATGTACAAATCAGAAGCATGACAAAAAGGCATTTAAATGTTTCACAGTGACTAAACGGACACAAAACAAGTGTTTTGGCAAATGGATGTAGAATCATGTGATGCTCCGACTGTCCACAGACTGTCATGAAGGACATTAATACGGAAATGAAGAAAACTATATGTTGTCTGAACACGATGAGTACACAGGACATGGTGTTGAATTATGAACACTAGTAATGGAAGAATATATATCAACCAGGTCGATAAGATACCAACATTTTTAGATTATCGGCATAGCTGATAAACGTGCGATTAACAGAAAAGTAAGCTCTTCTGCGAGTTTCAAATTAGTCGACGCATATCATTTTGAATAGAGTAAACAGTGAAAAAATTGGGTGCAAAACATTTTAGTCTGTGTATATTACAATAACTGCATTTAAATTATATTAAATGATACCACATACATCGGCCACACCGCTCTCTAGTTATCATATCAGGAAAAAACACTATTGTACACAACACAAACACACACACAAAGCAATAAAGGTTACAAGTGATAGTTGTTAAACATGCATGCAGGCACACGATATCGGTGTTAAACGTCAGTCTATAAAGGCTTGAATACTGGTTTAAGGATGTGTGGTGATCAGGATCATTTTAAACAAACACACGGAATAAAAAAATAAAAAAGGTAATTGCGAACTTTTATCTCACAATTCAAAGAAAAATCTCACAATTCTGAGGGGAAAAAAGTCAGAATTCAACAAAAGTAAGATTTGTGAGTTTTTCATCTCAACTTTTTTTCTCAGAAATGTGAGATATAAACTTACAATTGCGTGATATAGAAACTTGCCTATCTTGCGATTGCAAGAAAAAAGTTAGAATTGCGAGATACAGACTGAATATTTGAAACAAATTTTTCATCTCGCAATTCAGACTTTTTCTCAGAATTATGTAAAAAAAAAACTACAATTGCAAGTTATAAAACATACATTTCAGAAATTGCCACCTCAGAAAAGTCAGAATTGTGAATTTTTCATCTAGCAATTCATCATTTTTTTCCTCAAAATTGTGATATAAACTTAGCTGCAAATTACAAAACTCACAATTGAGGGAAAAATTATTAATTGTGAGATAAGCCAGCGATTGCGAGAAAGTCAGAATTGCCTTTGTCTTTTTTCTATCAATTCTGAGTTTATATCTCACAATTCTTTTCTCACAATACTTTTTTCTCACAACTAAGAAAAAAAAACAGTCAGAATTGCAATTTTTTTCTTCTTCTTGCAATTGTGAGATAAAAAGCCATAATTACCTTATTTATTTTTATTCCATGGAACAAGCATCTATAAAACTGATATAGATGATTATCACAGACATGCAAAACCAAAAACGCCTCTCAGGTGAGAACATAAAAACGCCAGCAGCTGTAGAAGGTCACCGGAGAAGCAGAAACAACAAAAACAAACGTCACACATTAAAACATCAGTGAAGCCACGAAAAGTGTTAAAACACTTGTGCTTCTATAAGATCCTGCATTCATCTCCAATCTGATTCCTTTAAAGTAGCTTAACCTAGAAACATTCAACTCATGTCAATCATGAACAGATTTAGTCACACTGGATAGTGAGTGAGTACTGGCCAGGAACAGTCAGTCTTTCCTAGATAGTCAACATTAAATTATGCTTGCAACCATTTTGCTTCTGTAATCTGACATACACTACTGTTTAAAAGTTTGGGGTCTGTAAGATTTAAGAAATGAATACTTTATTCAGCAAGGACGCATTAAACTTATCAAAGTAACAGTAAAGACACTGATAATGTTACAAATACTTAAATTTCAAATGAATATGGTTCAAAAATATGAAGCAGCACAACGGTTTTCAACATTGATAATCAGAAATGTTTCTTGAGCAGCAAATAATCATATTAGAATGATTTCTGAATGATCATGTGATTCTGAAGACTGGAGTAATGATGCTGGAAATTCAGCTTGGATCACAGGAATAAATTACGTTTTACTATGTAATAGAAGACACTTATTTTAAATGGTAATAATATTTCACAATATTACTGTTTTTACTGTATTTTTGATTAAAATAAACGCAGCCTTGCAGACTTCTTTCAAAAACATAAAAATCTTACCATCCCCAAACTTTAAATTTACATTTTAATGATGTTTTATTAAAAAAACAAAAAAACATGCACCAGTGAAACATGCACAATAGGACCAGAAACGCGTTTTAAAGAAAAAAGTATAAATTTTGATTTCGTGTTGACTTGATCTGGCATAATTTGAATAACAATCTGAAATCGCTAGCATATAATACACTGTTGATAACATAAAATACAGTGACAAGTCACAACACTTCCGAGTCACGCATGCTTACTGAAGAACACGGTGATTCACAGCACTGCTCGGGATCTAACGTGTTAACCAGTCTCTAGTTCAACAGGTAAAGTGAGCTCGCCATCTAAACACTGGACACACAGTATTGCCTATTCAAAGTGTTTTGCAGTGTTGCAAACCACTCTGATATCTGAATTGTTCGAACTAAACCTGAGACAATCTCACCATTCATAATCACAGTCATCTGATGTTCCCTCCATTAACAGGAGTGACACCTGTGCAAACGTTCCCGTCTGAGGAAAAACCCTCAAATCCTTCTAGAGTCGGACTTATTTCTCCACCCCGTTGATGGTTCTGTATGATGGTTCTGAGTCCCGACGTTTCCTGGTAGAAGAGTAAGTTGTGCAGTCCATCTCGAACTCCCCTACAGCACAGTTGCATTAATGTGAGTTGAAACACTGAAGCAGTTCATGCACAGAAGCAGAGTATAATGCATGCACATTTAGACAAATCAAACGCCTAAAATGTGAAGTTCACTGGATATATTTAGAGTTGCATACTGATATTTAATTTTGTTTGCAATATATAGCATGCATACTGTACATAGCATGTAATCTATGCATTTTATTTATTTTAGTTTTATTAATATTTTCAATATTAATAATATTTTTTTAACTTTATTCATATGTTTTTAGTTTTTAATGTTCAGTTTAGTTTACTTTTTAATAACTTTGTTATTTGTTTTTATCATTTTATAATTTTTCTGTTTTTTTTAAATAAATATTGCAATTTAGGTTTAATTTATTTTTATTTCAGTTTTAGTTAATATTTATTTTCAGTTAATATATTTAGTGCTTCAACTTAAAGCTGCTCTTTGTCTCCATCCCTTTCGAAATTTGCAATTGCAGTTATTCGCGTATTTATCAACTTTACGTGGGTTGTGCCTCGGCACGGCACAGCGCGGATGAACACAATGTTTTGAGCATTTAATGCCCTTCCGATAATTATCCTTGTTTCCGCATGGGCCGGTTGCAGTCTCTTTTTTTGTAGCCACTACGAAGTCTTTTGCATTTTACAACGGGTGAATCTCCAGTCTTGTCACTGGCGATTGTCGTTTGAACCGTTCTGGATCCGCCATCAAATTGATGAGTTTAATTATATCAAGTGCTGTGAGAAAAGGCTATAAATCTCCACCTCAAACATCCTCACACGCAATATAGACTCTTCTTTATATGTACAGATGTGACGTAATGACGCAAAGGCATGCTCAAATTTCCCACGGAAATCCACCAGTACTACTGGAGTTAAAAACATTATTACAAGCTTACCGTTTTGAATCAAGGTAAGGCAAGCAGAAAGTTTTGAACTCTGGTTGGTTATGTACTTGCTCAAAAATGTATTTTGGATAATTTTTAACCCAAAAAAGCTTTAAACTTAATGTTTATTGCTGAGGCAACATTTCAAATTTTTGCTTAGCTTAGGTTAGGTTTTTAATTATACAGACTAATATATATTTTTATTTCCGCCTTATTTCATGTTTTTAATAGTTGTATAGTCAACAATAATAACCCTGCTTGGATGATCTAATACATTTGCCAAAATTCACAATAAAAATATGCTTGACCTTTCATTTCCAATGTGACAAATGCACTTATCATATATTAAAAAATAAAATAGTATGCAACATACAGTACTCTAGTATTAAAGACGTTGCCAAGTCTCAGAACTTATTACCCACGAGTCTTCTACTCGTTCTCCACAAGAGGTCACAACACCACAGGTTAGACTCGCTGAAGTCTGTAAACTGCCATTAACATCCTGGTAATCTACATGCTGGTGTGAATGATTTAGTGTTTACCTTTGCATTCAGACACGGCGTCACCCGGCTCAGAGTAAAAACTGTCGTCACACTCCGAGAAGCTCTATGGAGGTCAAAACATCATGATTTAGGTATTCCCTTTAGCACTGCTTGTATAGCCTGCTGTAAGGTCAGTTTTAAAATTTACATTTAAGGGCAACAGGGTTTGAGGTCACAATTGATAATGGCAGAACAAACGTGGATGAAACAATATAAGGAAAATTCTTTCATGTCATTTCAAGCCTGTATTCAATGCAACTTCAGTGGATGATGATTTTAGTGCTGAGAAAAAACACAGCCTAAGGAGCCTAAGGTTCACATAGAATGCGCTTATCCATTCCAATGAGCTACTTTTACATAGTTTTTCTATGTAAACACGCGTTAGACGGATGTGTATGACCGTTAAGGCTGATTTCCTTCTGCGTCGGAGCCATAAGCTACGCGTCGGTTTTCATTTATACTTATACTTGTTGCAGAAGTATAACGTTGCAGACCGCTAGTAGGCAGTGTCCACGTCCATGTTCACAGATAAATACACTAGATGTCGCCTTCGGGTTCTAAGCATGCGTCAAAACCGCCGTCATCTTGGAACAGGGGTCTTGTCACAGGAAGTAGCTAGGTAACGCTGAATTCATGGATGATGGCGGACTTTTGTGCTGTGTATGGATGTTCACAAAAAAAAACTGGCTTTCAGATATTTCAAGAGATGACAGGAAATTAACAAGTTAGTTTGAGTTTTGGGTGCTTAAATAAAATATCATATCCTATGCCAACAAGTAATTGTTAAAAATTTAAAAAATAAAGTAATAGCCTAGTTAAGAAAACAAAAGAAATGCCAACAAACAGCTGGTTTTATCATGTTCGGTTTGCGATCTCACTAGTTTCCATTGATTTCTTTCTGATTAGTTTTCTGATAATACTTCCACTTGTTGGTGAAATGATGGGTTTGTGTGACCTTGTTCTATAGAGGTGTGTTACGCGGCTCGGTGCTACAGGTCCGAGGCTATTAGTCCAGCCCGGCCCGTTGAAAGCTCTGGCTCGCACTGGCCCGACAGTGGAAAAGCAGCTATAGTGGCTGTGTCCGGATAAAGTGAATTATAAAACATTCCTTCAAGCTATTATCACAACTAGTTTCTTAAAAAAAAGAGCTTGGAGAGAGATGCTGTCTGGCTATTTTCGTTATATACGCCTCAAAAGCACGTCTCGACACCCACGTGTTCAGCGCTGCGTTTTAAAAAAAAAAAACATTCCTGAGAGCTGCGTCTCGCATTTTTAGACGCAAAGACGTGTGAAAGGCCCCTAACAGTATCATAAAAGTAGTCCAAAAGTCTTCTGAAGTCATACAAGTGTTGTTTGAGGGGGGGGGGGGGGGGGGGGGGGAATATTTTCTTGTTTTTCATTATAAATGTCTAAACATTCTTAAAATCAAGATATATTTACTTGAGATGCAAAATGATTTAAGAAACAAGGAAAAATATCTGCCAATGGGGTCAGAAAATTCTAATTAACTATAGACTTCTCTCCCCTTTTATCCTTTGCTAAGCTTGACAGCCCTTGGGCACAATACGCTTTAGTTGTGTGTCCTTTTGTTTTGTCAGGAACAAGAGTGAGCGCGAGTAAATGATGACAAAGCCGTGACTCACCTTCTCTCTGGGTCCGTAGTTTTCAGCATACCAGACCATCCCATATAGACACAGGAATGTGATGGAAGCCTTCAGATGAGAGAGAGAAACAAAGACTCGATTAATTACACATCAGCAGCTTTTGTGTTCACACCGAACCACTTTCTGAAAAGACTATTTTTAGGGAAATCTCCTCCCACAGATGCCAAAAATAGCTTTGCATTCAAGTTTTTGCTGAATGAGTAGAAATCAGAGCCATATTGATGCAATGAAGTAAAGACAGAGTGCAGGAACTCACCAAACACAAGAGCCACAAAATCACATAGAGAATTTGCGTCTTGGAAAACAAGTCTTGTCCGAATTTAATGCAGGCTAACGCCTCCAGGAAAGCTATTGCCCTGTTGGAAAGAAGACAAGAGCGTTTCTACTGGACCTTGATTGTGCAACGTAAAGCTGACGGATGTCAGATGAAATCTAGATGATCTAACCTAGATGTCTGTGACAAGATAACTTGAACTGCACACAATCTAGGTCACGGTCTTATATCTGAAATAATGCAAAGCCCACCAAAGCGCTGCAGTGGAACACAAGCATTCATGCGGGTTTGTGGTTAAACGTTCATTTGAATGAAAAGCCTGCAAGGCTTTCACCACAAACACTGCAGTGACACACGCATGAACATCAGTGCACGCTGAAGAACGTGTTACTGATGACTTGCTCCGTTACTTGTGCATTACAGTGGACCACATGGGAGGCGGCTTCACACAAGTCAGTTTAACAGGTTTAAACTCACCCAAACACCCAGCATTGTGTCCCGACCCGTTTGCACTGCGTGTCCGTGAGGTAAGCATAATACTGGCTGTAGAGCAAACCAGAGAAATGCATCAGTACACATGAATAATCAAAGTCAAAATGATCCTTTAATACTTGTTGCAGATTCCTTTCATATTGTTTTAGAAGAGTGATTTAGAAGTAAAATATATTTACTTGAAGTCTTCCTGAGATTTTATGTTAATATTTCAAATAAGTTAACAACACATTTGCATGCTCATGGTTCTCTGAAATCAGTTAATGGTCACATGACATGCAGTTATACAAATTAAATATTTAATCTTTTTTAGTTTGGTCTTTGTTTATTGTTTTATAGCAGTTATTTTGACTGTTTACACTCAAAATAGTCGAAGATGGGAATCTTGGGAAGTGATGTCTAATAATTTTTACCAATATTTACCAAAAAAAAGTATGTATTTCTCCCAACTGGATATGAATATAAAAAGGTAAGATCAGATATTTCTATCAGTTATTTATTTTTTATTTTATTTATTTACTTTCTCACACACTTTGTGAATGGCACATAGAAGGCCTTGGGACTGAGAAAACACACTGGAGGTGCAGGTTTACCTCAGGAAAAATACTTTGCTCAAAGTAATAAACTACTAAAAACAAACAACGTGCATAATCAAATAATCCAAACTCTCATCATGAGCACAAAACAAAGTTTTGTGAACTTAGTTTTTTTGTCTTCCTTTGCCATCACTAAATAATTTTTCAAATTATTACATTGTTTATTATAAAATTCTCTTAATAAGCTTACTAATAATGCTAAATGTATTGGGAAAAAAAATCTAAAGGCGCCACGTGTTAACTTGTCTTAAACCTGGTTTAGTTAAACGGTCAGAGTCATCTGTATAACTGTATTCTCATTTTCTGCAGAGTTTTAGCAAAAGTATCTATTTTGCTGCTCACCGCGTTTCTGGTACTGTTGTTAAAATAACAGTCATCCACAGCTCTCAATGTGGCGCTTTAGTTCTTCAGTGAGAGAGAGAGAAGTAATGCGCACTGACCGGAAAGGGGTTAAATAAAGCACGTCTGGCTCTAGATAAAAGTATTAGTGGATGTAGCGTTTAAAGATAACCCTGAGCGCTTGTGGTGTGAACCACTTTGTAGTTTTGACACACTGCTCAATTTAAGTTATTTACATTTTTATGATTTAATTAATTATTCGCTTTTCATTAGCTTACAAAGCCCAGTTTGGGAAACCATGGATTAGAAAAATCAATTAATTCCCAATGGATAAAAATCAGTTCCACCCTGCATTTTTTCATGTTTTACTCTGAAATACATCAGACTTTGGAAGTAAAACGAGTTGGGAATGGCATTTTGTTATATATTGTTATGTGTGTACCTACCGTACGGTGGGGGCAGTGATGATACCGATGAACAGAATTCTGCACCAGCTGAGAGCGTGGCATGCTGGGAACACAAAGATGTGCTTCAGGAAGAACGTGTTCAGCTCTGTTAGCTTGAGTGAGTGAGAGAGAGAAAAATTATTTTATGCATTGAAACAAAACTAAAACAGCTTTTTGGAAAAACTAAATCCAATGACCCTTGAGAACTGGGACAAAACAGAACTGCAGAAGTAAATTAATAAAGTTCTGTGTAGAAAGGAATTAGAAATGTTATTCAATAAACCAAAAGAAAAACTAGATGCAATTTTACAATTAATAAAAGTTCAGAAAAAGAATGAATTTAAATTAATTTTTTAATACTAACCGGTCACATCAAACTTGTATTAGAAATATTGATAATTCTAGTAAATATTGATAAAGAAATGCATGGATGGTTTCAAACGGACTTTTAGATATACCTATTGTCAAGTATATTTAGTTTTTTTCGATGATATAAACAACCAAGATTAAAAAGAAAAAAAAACATATTTTGCACGGTCATTCTGTTTTTATGGTGGTGTTGTTGCCTGACCTACAAAACAGGCTAATGATCTATTCTAAACCATCATAAAATAACACAACTACTGACATCCTTTAAAAAAAAAATTTAGACTACATGACTACTTTTAAAAAAAAGCTACATTTGTATTAAGAATCATAGTGCAGTTAGTTCAGATTATGCTTCAGAGATTCACACGACACCAAAACCAGTATTCACTTGTCAACTAATTTGGTCACAGTCTCTGAAGTGGAAATGGAGGGTCCGCTCACACACTCCCCTCCTCCGAATTCCCATTTCAAAGACATTTAATTACTATTTAAAGGGCCCTCAATAGGGAGCGAAGAGACCGGCCTTGCTCTCTCACAATAGAGAATGAAGAGCGTGCTTTCATCGCCATGGAAACGAGTCTGCACTTTTAGTCTGACAGCCCATTCTCTCTAGAGAACTCTTATGACCCACATTTTTGAGCTAGTTAAAGCCAATCAAACTAGTTATTCTTTTTATGCTGACCATATTCAAATATATATTGAACCAAGTTCAAATATTTAACTTTTAAATACTGTTAATTAATATAAAGTGGTATTTAATGAATTATTATTTATTCAATTATTAAAGGTGTGGCAAGTAGTTTTTTTAAAAAAATATGCTTTTTGGAAGTTAGAGGGGCCGACGCAACAACAAACGTCCAGCCAATCAGCATTAGGGGCGTATGACGGCTGGAGGAGAGAGGAGAACAGGAGGGAGATTTGAACTGAAGAAAGACTGCAGAAATAGAGATGGAAGAAATCACTAGAAAATAAAGGGTTATGTCTGGGCGAGAGCATTATGACCCACGTTAATGAGAGCCTGAGGACAGACGCGATGTTGCTTTGATTCGGGTCCACAAGCGAGTAAAGCTGGGTTTGAGTGTTGTTGTGTGTCTGGAGCTGCTGTGCTGTTGGCAACTAACAACCAACTCTTGTTTGTAATTACTATTGTGTACTGTACGTTGATTTTTTGTGCTTCCTTGTCATTTGTTCATCATCTGCGGTTTATTTTACCTTGAAGCATTATTCTGTTGCGCTTCTGCTATGATAAACAGACATCCTCTCTTGGATTGTGAGTAGGGTGACCACCATCAAACAAACCAAATGTGGGGCAGTTATAAGTTTGTGTGGGACATGTTACCAACACTAAAACGTAACCTGAAGCTGTTATATAATGTTTATCTAACTTAAAGAATTTTTTAAAAGCTGAAAGGCAGAATACAAAGGTTTGTGTTCTTTAGTCCCTTCAAGAAAACACCATTCCATCACAATGTAACATAACATGTCTTTATTTTATGTCATTTAAATTCAACATCACTGAGCCCAAAGGCAGCAGGCATCATGCAGATCACTATTTTTTAAACAATTCTGACCAAGTCCAACTAAAATCCAACAAAATAAATAATGAACAAATAAAATATAAAACAACATGAAATTAGATCATTGACAGTGTTATATAAATATATTATACCAAAAACTTTCATATTTTTAGAAAGGATGTGAATTAAAACAACCAGAGCAGGCAACAAGTTGATAAATTCTGTTAAATTTAAATTTACCGAATTATTCATTTGTTTTCTGACAGGGATCACATGGAACGAATCAGCGCTCCACATTTTGATCGACAGCCGTCACAACTTACAGTGGATAGTATAAGTGTATACACCCCTGCTAAAGTTGACTAAAAAGAGGAATAAAAAATCATCTTTTGGAAATTGATCTTAATGCCTTAATTTAAGAAATGAGGAAAAATCCGACCTTTAAGGACCCCAATTTTCTTTGTGAATGAATAATGTATCGTAAATAAATAAATGTTCTTCCCTAAAATACAGGGTGCATAAGTCAGTACACCCCTATGTTAAACTCCCATAGAGTCAGCCAGATTTTTATTTTTAAAGGCCAGTTGTTTCATGGATCCAGGATAATATGCATCCTGATAAAGTTCCCTTGGCCTTTGGAATTAAAAACACCCCACATCATCACACACCCTTCACCATACCTAGAGATTGGCATGGTTTTATTTCAGTTAGCCTAATAGCTGGTTTGATTTGCATTGAGAGATGATCTTATGGAAAGTATCCCATGCCAATCTCTAGGTATGGTGAAGGGTGTGTGATGATGTGGGGTGTTTTTAATTCCAAAGGCCAAGGGAACTTTATCAGGATGCATATTATCCTGGATCCATGAAACAACTGGCCTTTAAAAATAAAAATCTGCTGACTATATGGGAGTTTAGCATAGGGGTGTCCTGACTTATGCACCCTGTATTTTAAGGAAGAACATTTATTTATTTACGATATATTATTCATTCACAAAAAAAAATTGGTGTCCTTAAAAGGTTGGATTTTTCCTCATTTCTTAAATTAAGGCATTAAGATCAATTTCCAAAAGATGATTTTTATTCCTCTTATTAGTCAACTTTAGCATGGGTGTATTCACTTCTGCTAGGCACTGTACTAGTGACCGTGTTTACTCCTGTCCTTTCAACCATTGGATAGGATTTTAAAAACGGCTGTTGTATTTGTACTTCTGACGAAGCGCTGTTAAATATAGGTGAAAAACTATGCCGCAAAAAGAATAAATAAAATGCTTTCTAAAAAAGGCAAAAGAATGCATGCACGTTTTCTTATATGATAATAAAAATAACAACAGACTGATGAAAATGCGGGACATTTTCTCAATATGCGACGTCCGGGACAAGGGGTGAAAATGCTGTGCGGTACAACACAAAGCGGGACTAATTGCGTGTGAAACGAAGGTTTAGTGTTTAATGTTTAGTGTCAATGTTAGTGCTCTCGACTCGCTTGCAGGAGATCGGGGTTCGAGACCGACTCGCAGCAGGGATGTTATGATTGGAGTGTGAGTTTTGGAGGCGGAGCAATGAAGAAGGGGTGTGTTTGTTTGGGTTGATTTCAAACAAGGTGTGCATTAAAACTGTACCAAAAATAATTGAATGCACAGCGAGCCGTGGATTATCCCTTACATATATTTATCATTATGTCTCACTATATAAGAGGATGAATCCTCCATCTTAAATGCATTTCACAATGCATTCTGGGATTGTGCTAAACTAATCAGGTTGTGAACCAAAATTAATTCTGTTTTATTTCTTAACATTGGCTGATTTAAGACGCAAATTTGACTAACCTGCCATATGATCATGAACAGATAGACTCCCGTCACCCTCTGCAAGGAAGACTTGGGGTCGAACCAGCGCACGTATGTCCAGCTGGCAGGCGTGAACTGTAAAACTGCACGTTTGATCTTGCCCGTGGTGCTGTGGATGTCTCTGTTCAGCAGAAAACACAGTTTGCACAGTTTCTAGCCACTGTAAATGCTGCATAATCCAGTCTGAAATGAATCAGATCTCTTACTTGATACTGGCCCAGTGATACGTGCGCATCTCTAAGAAACGGCAGACAGTCATTCCCAGCCAGATGCCTCCTCCGTTACACAACAAAATATCCAGAATTACTTGATCCCACCAGCACTCCGCAAAATTAGGAAGAAGATGCATGAAGAACAACTGTACGGAGAGATTATATTGTGTATTATTGTGTGCTCTTCAAGAGACTCGACTCACCATTGATTTCAATTGCGTTTGCCATTAACATCATTCAAACTAGCAATCTGATACTGTAATAAGCATAAAAACATGTATCAAACAGAATAGTTTATTACCATATTGTGATGTTTAATTGAATTCATTATAATTTATGACTGAATTAACAGGGTTCTGCACCGGTGGCACTAAGATCTACAGATGGTGGTACCAGCACCTGATTTGGTAGCGCTGGGGAGATTTTTAATCATAAAGATAATGTAATCATATAATCACTATTGTTTTGCACTAAGTACAGCAACTCATAATATTTTGTGAAAGCCATGTTTTCTCATGGTTTCAACGACAGTGCTGTTTGATCTGATATCTGTGGTTTATAATAAGTGTCAAATTCAAACACTTTCTCACTACATGTCTAAGCGCTTTGTAGTAACTGTGTTGCGTGATTGAGATTGGTCTGTGAAAACCTGTTCTGAGCTCGTGCTGCGCATCTAAACGGTCAAATGAGTAGAGCGCTTTCGTTTGTATTGATGTTTTATGTTTCTCATATGCTACGTAAAAGGCAAAGAACAAAATTTGTTCACAACAGCAAGAAAAAAAGGTCTCAAAATGCCACCGTTTGGTCACGGTCTTGAGCCCTGCTTAATAATATTTGATTCATATTTAATTATATTTAGCAATATTTCTCACTATATATAATTTGGAGCCAGACTATATCTTATTGTCTTTATATATAAAGGCATATATAAAAAACATTTAAGATGAAGGATGACGCGAGTAATATTGATAAATTCACACTTCGTCCTTTATATTGGATGATTTGTTTTTCACTGTGCATTTCACAATGAATTCTGGGATTGCTAAATTAACTAAGTTTTGAACCAAAGCTAAAATTAGCTAAGAGCTAAAAAGAGCAATTATTTAAAGCCAGACTCTGAACAATATCAAATGCTCATTAGCTGTGAATTATCATACATTGTCTTCTGCGAATCATCATAACAGCATTATAATCAGATGCATGTTATCAGTGGGCGGTATGACCAAAAATCCATATCATGGTATTTTTTTAAGCATGACTGGGTGTTAACCACATTTTCTACTGATTGAGACGGGAAATACTTCTGTAGATTGACAATTTTACTGTCATGGGTGAATATTGTAGAAAAATTCCACACTAGTTATATTACAGGTTTGTAAGGCAAAGAGGAGCCAGCAGGAGGCGCTGTAGGAGCGGCAGGAACAGCGGTTTCCTTGGTAACGGTTGTACACAAACCAGTGCAGCACTCATAAACGCTGCTTTATCAGCAGGAAAGGTAAAAGATTCAATAAAAATAATTTCTAAAGACAGTCGGTTCACTTAAGATACATTCATATAAAAACACCCGCGCCATGTTTTGACTTTGAAACGTGCAGTGCTCATGTTTATTCAACTATGTCAAAACCAACCACAAATAGGTTTTCCAAAAAGGCTGTGTTGATATTGTGAACCAATGTATGGGAAACACTGTAACATAATTTGACAGCTATCAATTATAGTTTAACCTATCGACCTTCACCGTCACGCTTAGTAAAACATACAGCTGTGCCCTAACAGTGCAACAGTGAAAAGCGAGTTCCCATAAAAAAAAATGATATCATAACAAAAATAAACACCGGTATACTGTATGAACCGGTATACCGCCCAGCACTACATGTTCTATGTGAAGCAATGCATCAAAACAAGATAATGACCAGCAGGAATCGCATGAGCTGCAGAGGTTTACCTCGGTGAGCTCCCAGGTGATGCTGATGCTCCAGCACAGGCCGTAGCTGCGGATAAGCAGAGCCTTCATTCCCCAGCCCCAGAAATGACTGAAAGCGAAGATGTCAAAGTGGCTGAGGATTCGCTCCCATGTGATCACATGACAGTTCACCGCATACTCCTGTCAATCATCACAACACCACAAGGACATGTTAAACACTCGCTTAAATTTGCTATTGTGGGCTTAAAGTTCAACTGAACGTAATGTATCATTTTGAGATTTGTGACTTATTTTAGTGTCATTGAGATACTATTATTGTTTTTATGGAGGGTTTGAATGTTTTTTATTATTATTGCAATTTTTGTTATTATAATTATTTATTTAAATAATTAGTTATCTAAAATAATTAAATTATTTTAGTTTAATTGATTTTGATGTGCTTTGTTTCCATTGAAAAAAATTGGAGTAGAAACAATTCTCACTCAGAAATGTCACAGTTAATCACAAAGAAAAGGCAAGTAAAACATTTGATTAAATGTGACATTTCGAAGTAGTATTAAATAGTATTTTCTAGTAAAGCACTACAATAATCTGTTTTATTTACAACCTATTATATACATACTAATATATTTATAAACAAAATATTTGTATGGTTTTAGTTTTAGTGAAAGAGAAAATATTTTGTCCTTTTTAGGGCTGAATCATAATGACATTATATTAATTTGTGGGTGAACTACTTCTTTAAAAACAAAACTGAGTCATATTTCCCTGAACATCACTGACCATGATGTCAGCTTCCCGTTTGGCATAGCGAAGATTGGGATCCAGCCAGTACATGACAGACTTCACCTGCTCCCAGTTCAGGAAGATGATGAAAACGAGGAAGAGGAAGTACAGCACACTCAATCCTGTACAACAACATAAAACATGCACTTCAGAAAAGATGAAGGTCGAAAATTTACATGAACCTACTAATCCAACCACTTAGACACGCCCTCATAATTTATTCATGTTTAAAAATCATCTCACAGAGCATGTTTATCATTAAGCTTCATAATTGGCCATCAAGGTCACATAAACACGTCTGATCCACTCACCGAACACCATACGCCATATTGCTGGATGGGGTCTTGTAAACGGACCTGAAAAGAAATTTATGAATAGAGTTATAAGAGAGTTATGAATATGGCTGCATGATACTGGAAAAATATGACACTGCACAATTTTGTTATTCTGTGAAATATATTGTAAAATGGAAAAAATACAGGATTTTTCACCAGATGACTTAAATAGCTATATTTGAGTGAGAGTGAGTTCATCTGTATAGAAAATAAAATTAATAATTAAAAAAAGCGGAAAATTACTGAAAGCAGGCAGAATGCTTCCATCAAATATTGCCCAGCAAACATCAATAACAACTTTAAGTTGTCAATGCTGGCGAATAACCATGGTATAAACGTGATAATCCATGATTCTTTGCCTCTGCGTAGTGCATTAAAATAGTTTGATGCACAGCTAGTCGTGGATTATACCTTATGACTTTATTGTGATTATTAAATAAAAATCTTAAAGAAAACTATATTGTAATATTATTGTACTGTGAAAAATAATAAGAGTATTAATACATTTTATTCCAGTGTAAAATTACAATACTTATAATTAATCATTTGATGAATAATCTCTAAATTTTTTTAAATGGTAACCTATCAACTTTTTATTTTGACGGGTTGGCAGCAAATAAAAATATGCAGTGCTGGTTTCAGAGTTAAGCTCAGGACTGTGTTCATTTACACGCATACAGCTCATAATATCCGGTGTGTAAATGCTGCGCTTCGCTCTGAAGCAGGTAGGACATTTTTATTTAAATAAATCGCAGCCTGCACAATCTCACTAATGCAGATTGCAAAGCAATATCAAATATTATTTCAATATCATGCAGCCTTAGTTATGAATCTGAACAGAACCATGTGACCATGATCATAAAGCACTTATGGCCTGAACGCTGGACATCTCCGATAGCAGCCCGAGTTCAAGACTCTTACCGTTTGGGAAGGCAAGGACACTGATGATCAAGAAAAACGAGATGACCAGGATGAGACCCACCCACAGGTTATTGTCATGGTTTCCATCATCTCTGCAACGGAAACATGTGGTCATACACTCAAATACACCAGCACAAACAGACGATCTTCCTCTTTCTATTTCAAAACTAACCTTACACACCAAAAAAAACAGTAGATGCACACAGTCAGACACATCACATAAATTAATGTTGTTTTATTTAAAATTTCAAAACGTATAAATTATTTATTTTCCAGAACTAACTTTTCCAGAACTGAAACTAAGGAGAACAAATATATTCCACGTATTCTGCCTGTGCTCAGTTGCAAAAATTATTTTAATATCATGATGAAATAATGTTCTATATAATAAAGTTCTATTATATTTGTAATAAATAATACAAAATGCAAAGACCAATTGTTTACATTAAAGACCAGTAATATATATTAAGACAGTACAAAGGCCAAAAACTGTAACTTAAAGTCACCATCATAAAATTAAAATTGACAAATCTTTTATTTAATGGAATATTGCATATTTACTATAAATAATTAATCTTTGCACATCATTACTGTTTTTATTTATTCATGTGTCTCATAATCTTTATTCAGAATAACTTCCCCTCCCTCTTGCAGCTCATCTCGTCTCTGATGATGTGTTTACTGACGTGAGGGCGGGGCAACCTGTCACTCACATGAGATCCACCAATAGCAAACCACATCCGATAATTCTTTCTGATGGACATAACCACCCTACATTTAGGTGTTTCATTTAGATGTCACAATAGGGAAGAAAAGACCATTGAAACTTCTGTTTCATGCCGACTTTAAATACCCTATGAATATTTTATCATATGAATAACCAATAGTCTCCTGTTTACATCAAAGACATGAACCATGATTTGCTACTTGCTTACTTATAGAAAATGGTGGTATCAAGGGGAAGGTATATTGTCTTTCTAGAAAGCATTTTATTGAACATAAAATTTCCCCGAGTGCATGATGATGTCATCAATATTTTTGTCCGTTTTCCCGGAAGTGATGTTCGCACTTCGATAGAATATCGTTTTTGTCGACTTTAGAAGTACACACGCATATAGATGACCTCGAAACAACAAACATGCACTAAAAGACACAAAAGACAGATTTCGAATTGAAATGACGTGTTGCTATAGTACCATGCCGTTATTGCAACTCTTTGTGTGGCTTTAGGGTTGTGCGTCACTCACCGCGTAAACGCGAAGTACATCAGGCTGAGCACTGTGCATGTCAGCAGGGTGATAGTGTGTGGTTTGTAGAAGAACTCGATGGTGATGTCCTCCACCTGCTGTTCGTTGATCATGCGGAAATGCATTCTGTAATTCACATCATGTTTACTGAGAGTCCGAGAGCCGAACGTTGAAGCCATGCACGTGAGATCAGCAGATCGGCGTGTTTCCTCTCTGTCCCGGATTCACCTTTGATTACCGTGATGTTGTTAGCAGCTCTCTCTCTCTCTCCCTCTCTCTCTCTCTGGCGTCTGCTGCACGAATGACGGCCATGCATGTGTGCTCTCCGGATCTGCACGCGGCAAATGCATGAACACTAAATCAGCTGCTCAGCCTCAGAGAGAGCGATGCATGCACGAAGCGGAAAGATGGCAGACACTTTAGATGAAAACAGAAAATTCCGTGTATTTTCATTGGTGTGCATGCAGTGCCAGGCGTAGAGCCGCTATGGCAAGCCAAATGGGCCAAATATGCAGCACTGTTCGAGTTTCTCACGCGCTCAAGGTCACTGCTGTGTTGAATAACACACCTGTGCGTGTGTATTGCATTTACACGGCAACATTGGAAAACGTGGTCTTTTGTTTTTACAAGTTATATACAGTGGAGAATATAATTAATTAAAGGTTAAGTTTAGATTTTACAACAATGTTTTTACACACAGCTCTAAAAAAAATGTTGGGGCAAATATTGACAACCCCAACTGTTGGTTTTACAAAATTTATTTAAAACTGTGGAGAAAAAAATTTCACCAGGGCACTAGGTTTGTCCATATTTGACCCAAACATGGGTTGAAACAACCCAGCGTTTTAGAGTCCATTAAAAAACAGCGCTTGTTTTGAAAAATATAATTAAAATGATTTATTTTATCTTTCTATCAGATATTTGGTTTGTAAATGGGTTTGTAAACTTTCTTTACAATAATTTATATGTAATCAGCGTTGGGTGTAATGCATTACTAAGTAATTCGTTACTTCTCCCTTGAAAAAGTAAAGTAAGGGATAATAGGTGTATAATAATAAAAGTTGTGAAATAATTGACTAATATTAACTCTACTTTAGTGCTGCACGGATATTGCATAACGCCAAGATAACCAATCTTCTCATCTGATCTATCACCGCTCATTAATGTCAAAATGTTTGAGATCATGATGACCAATCAAATGAAAGTAGGCCGGCTTTATGTTGACAGAAGCTGGGGCCTATACCATGAAGCCGGTTTAGGTGCCTAGCCAGCTATGTTTCAGTTTAGTTTGCGTCAACCCTGGGTTTTAGGGACCATGAAAGTGGTTTGGCTTTTAGCAGTGTATATCGCCATAGTAACTTATGCTCCACGGCTAACCTGGTCCGGGGCAGGTTATGTTCTAGTTAAGAGGTTGCAAACTGAACTTGGACCAATCAGCTGTGAGCAAAGTGACACATGTCGTCTGCGATAAAGTCACTCCACCTGTTTCTACTCCAAATTAAAGGTCACTACATAGCAAATGTTTTTTAAAGACAAAATCGTCAGGTTTTTAGTGATGCTTATTTAGAATAATAAATTTGTATGATTTAGATATTATTTATGTAATTATTATACCCTTTATCAATCACACATGTACAATTTTAGTTCATCAATTATTATTACGCAGTTTAAATGAATAAATATGTAAAGGTAATATATATACGCTTTAGCATCAGTAGATGAGGCTATAAAATGACTACATGTGAGCTTAAATGTTCAATTCTCTCTATACCTTTATCAGCTGTATAAAATAACTTCACAACTTTTACTTGCACTGATATACAGTAGCGAGACTTTTTCTTTTAGTTGTCCTCTTCCATAGACAGCTGTTTACTTCTTGCTGTGTAAATTTGTTTACATTCTTATTATTTTAATAATTCTATTTAATAAGTGAATTGCGCTGCTTCTCTCGTGAGGAATTAATCTCAGTTTCACTCTTTCTCAGCATGTGATTGGCTGTTCGCTACTGATGTCACACTTAAACTCCTAAACTCAGGATCAAAGCCTGGGTTGACAGAGAAAGTTGATGATCAGCATCATGGTACCAACAAAGCCTGGTTGGATTGGTTTGGTTTTGTCAACTCTAAACTAATCCTGTAACCCTGAGTTTGTTCAACTACCCTCATGGTACAGGCCTCTGCTGAATTTTACCCCGGTAAACCCGTAAACAAAGCAGCAGCGGTACTTTCTGTTTCTGAACAGCATATACTTCAAACAGCCATTCAGATTTGTGTATTCTCTTTGGTGTTCAGGCTATACTTAATAGACTAATACTTATATATACCTTAATAGAATATACTTAATAGACTAATAACTTAATAACTTTTTTTAAACAGTTAGTCCTAAACATTTTTACATTCTGGACTAAACCATACCCTCAATAATGTCCTCATTATTGATTACTGTTTGGTAACATTTACAATAAGGTTCCATTTGTTCATATTAGTTAATTGTTTAGTTAACATGAACAATACAGTATTTGTTAATAGTTGATGTTAATTTCAACATTTACTAATGCTTTATTAAAATCAAAGTTGTAGATCTGTTAATATTATTTTATAGACTTGAGCTAATATGAACTAACAATGAACAGTTGCATTTTTACTAACTAATGTTAACAAAGAATAATAACTATTGTAAAAAAAAAAATATATATATATATATATATATATATATATATATATACACTCACCTAAAGGATTATTAGGAACACCTGTTCAATTTCTCATTAATGCAATTATCTAATCAACCAATCACATGGCGGTTGCTTCAATGCATTTAGGGGTGTGGTCCTGGTCAAGACAATCTCCTGAACTCCAAACTGAATGTCAGAATGGGAAAGAAAGGTGATTTAAGCAATTTTGAGCGTGGCATGGTCGTTGGTGCCAGACGGGCCGGTCTGAGTATTTCACAATCTACTCAGTTACTGGGATTTTCATGCACAACCATTTCTAGGGTTTACAAATAATGGTGTGAAAAGGGAAAAACATCCAGTATGCAGCAGTCCTGTGGGCGAAAATGCCTTGTTGATGCTAGAGGTCAGAGGAGAATGGGCCGACTGATTCAAGCTGATAGAAGAGCAACTTTGACTGAAATAACCACTCGTTACAACCGAGGTATGCAGCAAAGCATTTGTGAAGCCACAACACGCACAACCTTGAGGCGGAGGTTCTACAACAGCAGAAGACCCCACCGGGTACCGCTCATCTCCACTACAAATAGGAAAAAGAGGCTACAATTTGCAAGAGCTCACCAAAATTGGACAGTTGAAGTCTGGAAAAATGTTGCCTGATCTGATGAGTCTCAATTTCTGTTGAGACATTCAGATGGTACACTCTCTGAAAAAAAGGTACAAAAGCTGTCACTGTGGCGGTACCTTTTCAAAAGGTACACATTTGTACCTAAAGAGTGCATATTAGTCCCTCAATGGTACATATTGGTACCAAAAGTGTACATATTAGTACCTAAATGATACATATTCAAACCCTTTTGAAGGGTACTGTCCCAGTGACAGCATTTGTACCTTTTTTTCTGAGAGTGTAGAGTCAGAATTTGGCGTAAAAAGAATGAGAACATGGATCCATCATGCCTTGTTACCACTGTGAAGGCTGGTGGTGGTGGTGTAATGGTGTGGGGGGTGTTTTCTTGGCACACTTAAGGCCCCTTAGTGCCAATTGGGCATCATTTAAATGCCACGGCCTACCTGAGCATTGTTTCTGACCATGTCCATCCCTTTATGGCTACCATGTACCCATCCTCTGATGGCTACTTCCAGCAGGATAATGCACATGTCACAAAGCTCGAATCATTTCAAATTGGTTTCTCGAACTTGACAATGAGTTCACTGTACTAAAATGGCCCCCACAGTCAACAGATCTCAACCCAATAGAGCATCTTTGGGATGTGGTGGAACGGGAGCTTCGTGCCCTGGATGTGCATCCCACAAATCTCCATCAACTGCAAGAGGCTATCCTATCAATATGGGCCAACATTTCTAAAGAATGCTTTCAGCACCTTGTTGAATCAATGCCACGTAGAATTAAGGCAGTTCTGAAGGCGAAAGGGGGTCAAACACAGTATTAGCATGGTGTTCCTAATAATCCTTTGGATGAGTTTATATATATATATATATATATATATATATATATATATATATATATATATATATAGTTAATGTGTACATTAACAAACATTAACTAATGGGAGTGGGACCTTATTATACCTTATTAAGTGTTACCAATTGGTCATTATAGTTCCAAGAATGCTGATATTGCACCCTTATCGGTACAGTAGCATTAAACTCTTTCTGTATATCAGTTTGTATTGTGGATCATTCATTGTAACATTTAACCGGACTGTCATGTTTAAGTATCTGTTATCGGGCTGTGCTTGACAAGTAATGTATGCTGACATGGTTTTAAATGTTTTTAATTATCAAATTTTTTGGCCTTCAAATGTCTACAAACTAACATTTTGTGACCTCTATAATTATGAAATCCTGCGTATGGCCCTGCTCTTAATTTTTTCCATAATTTAATTACAGTTACTTCTGATGTAATTGCATCAAATCTGTATTTACTACAGAATAATTCCAAAACAATAGTTGATGTAACGTTTATCAAAATGTTTGCATGTTTTTAATGTAACCCTCTCCCTTTAAATACTTTGGTCAGTTCAAGAGTGATTTGTGTTATTTTATATAATTTATATGAAAGTATTAAAAGAGCAGTTTCATATCTGTCCTGTTTGCGGTTGATATGTGATTTAGAAAGTAATTGGTAGTAACTAATGCAATACTTTTAGAGAAAATAGTACAGTAATCTAATTACACTGTTGAAGATGTAATTAGTTAGTAATTAATTACTTTTTTTAGAGTAACTTGCCCAACACTGTAAAGCAGTGGCATTCAGACATTAGCGTGACTGAAGCGTCCAAATGCTTGCTGAGGTCATTGTCGTTTAGGTTTGATTGTGGTGAGATGTTTTTTAGACTCGAGTTATATTTAAATTCAGCAAACCACTAGATATATGAAGTATGTTACGTAGGTGTGATTGAGCAGGGAACAGGCCTGATGCACATTGGTTTTTTTTTATTTATTGAGTTTTGAAGATTATTTTGTTGCATTAGAATCTGTTGTGTTTGTTTTTTGAACTTCACACATCTTCATGGTCAACTGCAGGAACTGGTTTTAACTAAAGAACTCACAAACACAAGCTCACAAAAGTCAATGAAACCCTTTTCATGAAACCCTACTTTCTCGTACTGTTATTATGATGATTTTTAGCTGGTATTTATTATTAAAACAACAAAAATAATACTTTTTTGCAAATAAAACTAAATAATCATAATTTCTTAAATACATTTAAATTAATATATATATATATATAAAAAATTAAATAGATTTAATACAATGTGTGTGTGTGTGTGTGTGTGTGTGTGTGTGTGTGTGTGTGTGTGTGTGTGTGTGTGTGTGTGTGTGTGTGTGTGTGTGTGTGCATACAGTAGCTTAATTGATTATCCATTACTGCACAGAAAGACAGCACAAACTGATGACGAGAAATTCAAAAACAGTACTTTAATAGTGAGCACATAGGAAATGAATCAAGCTTATTGTTTGTACATTTATATTAATGCATTTGGCAAACACTTTTATCCAAAGCGATTTACATTGCATTAAATATAAACATTTGCTCTATTCACACGCTCACCGCGAATCAAATCCATGACGTTGACATGGCAGTGCAACTGAGCTACAGACACAAAGGCATTAAACAAACATCTATATACACAATCAGATGCAATTAAAGAAATACAGAGAAATCCACGCATCAAGGTGTTTCGATCTCACTGTCCAATCAAACGTCTTGCTTGATAGTGATCATGGGCTGTATTGAAATGAAGAGATATAAAAGAGTTTTCAAAGTGTTTGATAGTTCAGCATGTTTTGTTGATTTCAAACTGAAAACTTACCAGTGTGTTGAAATGAGATCTGCATATGGCTTTACTCTCCCAGTAGATCAGAACCAGAGCCAGAATCAACTCCAACCCACACAACACGCCGACCACCACCTTCAGCCCTACAAACATAGGGTTCTGGCGGAAACCAATCATAATAAATGAATAAATGAAAGTGCACATGATATTTAACATCAGCTCGTAAGTGCATGTTTGCTACATGAGCACATAACGGTACCTTTGAAATGGCATCTCTGCTTGTGCTGCTGCTGCTATAAAAATAATACTGTAAAAATAAAGTAAATCAATGAGATATGTGCACAGCGCTCTAATTCTGGCTTCTGTAAGTTATACAGTATATGTGTGAAGAATGACAAATGACCTATAGGCCTACCTGTCCATCATTTATGTCCATCATTGAGCAGAGAACTAGAGCTGCGATGGACCAGAAAAGGCTGATAATGTTGAACACGAAGGACAGTTTCACCTTTCAGAACAACAAGATAAATGATTCAATTCGGTTTCCATCATGATAAAAAAAATTTGTCTGGATAATATTTGTGCCGTGATCACTTACCACGGGCATGAACGGAGACTTTCCAGCTGCAAATGACAGAATGCCACTTGCAATGAACTAAAAAAGAGACACTGTGTGAGATGTATGTGTGTTTACATGAATAAAAATGTACACATCAAAAATGAGCTGTGATAAATAGAAACAGTATCGCTATGTTCTCACCAGGGCACTAGGTAGGGTGTACACTAAATGATACGGACTGTATTCAAGAGCAATGAGGATGCCGATGCAAATGACAAATGCTCCGATGCTGAGCTGAGCCGCCTGAAACATCAACAACATTCATACAGTCATGATTCTCATAACTACTAAGTAAATACTTTAAGAAGATCACTTTGAACATGAACATTTTGCAAATGTAAAACTAAGGGTAACACTTTAGTTTGGGGTGCAATTCTCACTACTAACTAGTTGCTTATTCGCATTCATATTAGGATATTGGCTGTTTATTATACTTATAAAGCACATATTAATGTCTTATTCTGCATGACATTCTACATCCCTTAATCCTATCCAATACCTACTTTACCAACTATTAATAAGCAACAATTAGGAGTTTATTGAGGCAAAAGTTAATAGTGAGAAATGGACCCTAAATTAAAGTGTGACCAAACTAAGATATTTATAGATATTTTAGATTCTAGGTGAGTAATGAAATGTAAGTAAATGAGTGTCATTTATCATGTGACTCTTTGTACAGACGGTCAGATATCCTCAAATCATGCTAGAAAACATAATCATCAGGTTTTGTTCATGCAGCTCCAGCGAAAAAGACACCAAATACTGAGATGTTCTGAGAAAAATGTATTAAATTGAAATGGAAAGAAGCATTTTCACTGGTGTTCTGGTGACATATAAATGCTAATCTGTTGAAAATAATCTGCTCACAAAACCACCAGCAATCAGGCCAAAAATACCACTGAAACCGACTAAACGTCCCAGATATCGCAGCAAAAACATTAGCAGCTAAAAAAGTAGTGAATTCCTGTTTATTTTCTGTTATGTGTCATCTGATGTATTTCAAGATAAACTCGAGTGTCTCTGCAACTAAAACAAAACTAAAATCAACTCACAACTTTGACTACATCAAAATCCACAGTGACGGTAGACAGAGAGTTTATATGTTTAGAAAAGTAAAGGTAAAAAATGCACAAATGAAAAAATTCTGGCTCAAATAAATGAATATCTGACATTTGTATTTGACATTATTATGCATTTAAATCGTGATACGTACCCCGAGTTCCTTTGGTCGTCCTTTCAGAAAAACCTTGTAAGCATCTTTGAAGATGCAGGTGAATTTCTCGGGCATCAGCTGCCCTTCTCTCATGTTCCTGACGCTTCCCAGGGGAATGCTGATGACCATACAGTCATCCGGCTTAAACGTGTACCGCATTTGTCTGTCATTTGAAGAGAATATTGTTATCTGACATAATGGATAAAAAATGAAAGTGCCAACTTTCAGCAGTTCAAATGTGGACAGGAGAGATTGAAGTCGGCTGGCAGAAGCAGAACGACTAATAACCGCTAATAGTCCTCTGGTGCTGGTCGGCCATGTTTGACAGAAAAAAAAAACATTTTTTACTTTATCGGTATGGTACGACGCTTGGTAAAGGTTTTGACACTTGCTGTGTGAACACACAGACACAAAATCATGGACATGGTTCAAAAATGTTAAATGGTCCTGAAAAAAATAGTCACACTTGTATTGTTCGTGGTCAAAAATGAGCGCATTGGAAATGAATGGGAGACGAATCTAGTGGAAACGTTTGGTACTGCGGACAAACAAATTCTTACTGAAAGCTCCTTTTTTGCGATATCAACCTCAAATTTGGAACACGGCTTGTTTAGATGTTGTTGTTTTTTTTGAGTAAAACGTGTTTTGGAAAATATATATTTCATAAAAAAATTGAAAATGGTATTTTTGTGCATTTTTCATAACAATAAAACTTTTTTCAAGTTCACTTTTTTAACTTTTTTTTTCACTTAAATCTGTCAAGTGTCGTCTTTAAAAAGAGAACAATCTTTAGTCTGGTCAGATTTATGGAAATTTTATGGAAATTTCATTTTCAGGTCCATGCTCAAAAAAGTGAATAAATGGATTATAACTACTGCATAAATAAAATTGAGTACCATTAAATCCCCTAAAAAAACATTAAATAAAAGATATTATCAAACTAAATATAGTACAATCATTTCATTGAAATAAAAAAAAAGCACCAGAGGGTTAAACAGCAACATACGGTTTTATTACTCACTATTGTTATGGAAATCTCACAGACTTTCATTATCACCTTTCTGTGAGGTATATATTCAGCATATGTATGGCTTTCAAGGTTTCCAGTTACTTAGTTACAGTTTACTGGCTTACATAATGCCCAGGATACTCCACAAGTTCCTTTTATATGTATTTCTGTCTTGTTTTCCAGTAAAAATATCTAAACATTCTTATATCAAGATACATTTACTTGAGAAGCAAAATGACATCAGATATTAAGTCTTGTTTACTGAACAAATTATCAAAATTAAGTTTATGCTTTAAACAACAATGGTGTCAGAAAGAAATCTGCTTAATTCAAAAGGAGAACACCCCATTGGCAGATATGTATTTTAGTTTGAAGCAAAATCACTTAATTTCAATCCTTTTTTGATTCTCAAGTAAATGTATCTTGATTTAGGAATGTTTAGATGTTTGTACTGGAGAACTGAGGAAGAAAATCATGTTTTGCAGTGAATAAAAGAGTTAAATAGAATCATATATCATAAATGAATTAAAATAATCAAATGTGTGTTGGTGGTGTTAGTTTGGATAGAAATAAATGTCTGTCAGTTGCTTCTCACTTAAAACGCTGCACATAATTTTAGCCATAAATGAACTAAAGTTTAGGAATAGCCTATATCCAACTATAAAAAGTGTCTCAAATGACCCAAACCCACCCACAGTTTAGAAAATGCCCACAGTGAGACCGATTCCAACGTGTTTACAGGAAGTCTGAGGTACTAAATATGCAACTTATAGCTAATAAAAAACAGAGATTGCGTTATCGGAAGGTGTAATAAAACACAGCGCATCAACAACGCAGTAAAAAGTGTCATCTGCAATTGTTACGTATTTCTACCTGATCTTACCCTTAAATGTAGTTTTTTAGGTGTAACCTAATATATTTAAGTTGATTTAGTAATGTTACATTATTATTATTATTATTATTTTAAATTAAATCCATAAATTTAGAATCACATTTTTAGGTTACCATTTTCTCAGGGTATGCTTGCCTGACCTCTCGGACTCTCACTAAAGAGTGTGTTTGTGTTTCAGGTAAATAGTGGTAAATAAACTGTCTTACCAGCTGGAGAATAAAGTGTGTGAAGTCTTGATGAAGTTTCTGCTCAGATAGAAGAAGTTCATTTGAAAAATGCTCCTCACATCAGTTCTCACATCACAGTTCCTTTTTTTTTTTTTTGGACCAACCACATGAAAGTGGCTTGTTGGGTACCAAGAAAAAAACACTAAGGTGACACACGATGATCTTTTCTAGACTTTAATACGGAAGACAGACTCTGCTCGGTAAGAGGATCTCACGAAGCTTTGCATTTGTTTTATGTATTTTTATATAGCTTAACGAAGAGCTGTGTATGATTATATTTACAAAACTGAACATTTAAATGATTGTGGTAAGGATTAATATTAGAACATTAGCTTGAATTAATATTAATGAGGGTTTCATGCATCTTTAAAAACAGTAACTTATAGTACATTCTATTCAATTCATATTTGTTTTATTTGCTTTTGCCCAACGTTTATTTTTGGGTTAGATTATATTTCTGCTTGTTGATTTAAGTGTGTTTGTGTTGGTGCAGTGGTTGAGAACATGGCTAAAGCAAATATTGCGATGGAGATTCAGCACGAGGACCCAGCAGGAGGAAGACGAGATGATCAAGGGCCGCTCATCAAGTATTACCGCGCCAGTGAAGTTCTGCCGGGCACAGTGCCAGTCCTGCACGGGCTCCTGAGCAAGGGCCCCTCCGCCTGCGCGGTAACCCAGAACATCATGAGCTTTTACAGCATTTACTGACCTTTACTTGAGCTCGGGGAAATTACCTGAAGAATATATATAACACACATATATATATAACACATATATAACCTTTTTAGCATGAACCCTCGAGATATATAAAATGTAAAAAAAAAAAATCTAAGAGTGTGTTCTAATAAAATGAATAAATAAATGAATAAAGTGAGAACAGCTGAAGGTCCATACTGAGTTTAGCCTGTACATTTAGCTTTACAGTCATAAATGTTTGATGCAAGAATTTGTCAACACAAAAATGTGATTGTAAAGGTTATTTTGACTGTTTCCTGCTGTAGGCCGTGCAAATATCCAGCGGGATCCTGAGTTTTGGAGTAGGGGTGGTATTTGCAGCATCATTCGTTATCAATAATAATCTACTGACCTTATTCCGAGTGCCAATCATTACTGGAATAATGGTGAGATTCATTTGCTTCTGTAATATTTAGAAAATGTTTCATTGTGCAGCACATGCATTTTAGATTTTGACATGCATTTTGTACAGATAATAATCCATTTATTCATCAATAATGTTAATCATTTGAAACACCAAAATGCTGTTTCCTTTTGTCCACCAGTTTGTTGTGGCTGGAATCTTGTCTAATCTTCTCTACAAAAGCCCCGGGCTTCTACAGGTTAGTGTGTGCATTTAACAAACACTGTCTTTGGGAAGTGCAAGCGTTCATCAAGAGTTTTATTTTGAACAGACTTGCTTCATCGCCAACATCTCATGTCTGGTAGTGTCTGGGGTCGGAGTGATTCTTCTAGCTGTTGACCTTCATCCAGGTCAAGATCAGATCCAGTACAAGGTAGAAAGGATCATTCGAAACATTTCCTGCGCTGTTGTTACCAACATTTGTGCTTTACATTTGGTCTTTAATATCGTTTTATTAAATGCATAAACATGTTTTCAAATTTGATAGCAATACTGTACTGTCAACATTTTTGATTATTTACAGTTTAAAGATAAATATGCCAAATAAAGACTGAAGACTCGAAATCAAAAGGGGAGAATATATATATATATATTAATTATAAATAAATAGTAATGAAACACATTATAAATAAAATCGTTTTAAAAAGTAATAAAAATAAATACACTTATATGATATAATAAAATATTTTCCATAAAGAAAATCAAGCCTATTGAAGGATCATTAGGATTCTTTGCATTGTGACATTATTTTCATGACAATTATGCACAGAAAAATGACTGCAATATAATGCGTTGTTTTATTTAATTAAGCATAACTTGCTGGCAGTATAACAGATAACTATGAAAATCTTAAAAAATAGGCTTTATGCAAATTTTTTGAGGTCAAATATGGCCTGAACATGTTCTTTACAGGTCTGGTAAAATTGTCCCTGTAGGACTGAAAGCATGTGTTTGCGTCCTGCAGATGGAGGTGCTGGTGCTGTGTGTGACTCTGATGGACATGCTCATCGCTGCAGTGCTAATATACTGGTTTCACAGAGAGAAACGTGACCATAAGCAGTGACGCCTGTGGTTGCAGTCTTCAGCCCTGTCCCGTCTGAGCTCATCGTTTCTCAGAAGGTTTAGCAACAATAATAGAATTAAAGAACTAAAAAAAGAAGAAGCAGTAGTTACAACCAAACTCTCCTTACCCGTTATGCAATTCCTGAGTTTCAGGGAAGTCTCTGCCCGAAGAGAATGAGGTGTGAAGCCATAACAGTGACGAACACATGTGGATGATTTGACTTTTAATGGGACTTGGTAGTAAATTCCAGTAAAATACAACAGTTCTTGGTTGTTTTTTTTTACTAGAATGAAGAACTAAAGCACTGACTCTGCTTCTGACCCTCATAAAAGCTGCTTGTAGCTTTATTTGTTTGTGTTTGAGCATTTTATTACCTGTAAAGCTGGATATTATTTCTCTGTACATATTTTCACATTTATACACTGAATTAATGTATTTTCTGTATCTGTTACATATGAATTTGTGGTAATAAAACACCATCTTAATAAATTACAGAATTCAATACATCTTTTATTTTTTTACCGTTTTATTTTTTATTTTCAAAGTAAAAAGATGGACTCAGTCCTTAATAAAAATGCAATCCTCAGTGGATTTTATTAGTAGTGCCAGTACTCTCAACTATTCAAAGACACTTTGTACAGATCAGTCAAATGTCGAGTGGTGAATCTGCGGCCCGTAGCAAGTCTCTGTCGTGCCGATGAAATCATGTTTCTTAAAGTGAAAAACGTCAAAATAAAACGCTTGAAATAATTGACATCCGTGATCTGGTCGCCCGGTCCAATAACGTACCAGCAGTGGTGAGGCTCTGGACGATTATCAGAAGTTATGAAATGTCTCAGTGCATATGAGCACCACTTCTCGTGCTCCTCGGCGTCCAACATTCAGTCCTACAGCTGTTTTTACATCACTCCGTCTCCGTGGATTCACAGCTTGAAAAACAAAAGAAAATAAGTTATTAGAAACGCCTGCCATGCAAGTGGCTGCTAAGAGTTTGATCTTTATTAGAAGCGTTCACACTCACAGCGATCATGGGAACTGTTAAATTTGATATCAAATATGGGTTATTCAGGCCTGAGACCAGCTGTGAGATGCAAGATGGGTCAAGTGGCATTCTATATTACTGTTTTTTATATTATAAAATATTTTATTTTCTCCTGATAACCATTTTTTTGTGACAATTTTGTAATTTCAGATTTAACAATAGGGGCAAGTTTTGAAAGGGACTATTAGTAACACTACTATACTATTTCTAGAAGCACACATTACTACATTTCTATTTAGCTTCTTGCTCATTTTGTGAAATAATGTCACAAATGCAATTATGCATTTTTCTTTAATGCTTCAAAATTAATCCCACATGTCTATTATTGACATTATAAATGTATGTATAATTATTAATCCATGGGCAGAGATTAAAACGAACAAATTGTTTTTGCTGAAAGAAATATATATATATATAAAAAGGGAATAAACTTTTTATTTTTGCACTGGGACATTTTATTTCTTCCTAGTGAGTGTAACAATTGGACAGTTGAATTATTTTTTATGAAATACTATTTTTTTTCTTTTAAAATAATTGCTATATTTATATCTAAATTAATTTAAATTATAAATTGCAATACATTTATTTTTGTTTAATATTTGTATTTAATAATAATCACAATAAAAATCCTATTATTTTATAGTCATATTTAATTGGTCTAAAACAGTGGGAATGTGGCCTGTGAAAACTCATGTGGAAAGAGATTTTGATTTTATTTATTCTGTTCACTTTATGGTTACTGATGGAGGTTTGCTTCGCACTCAAAAAACATCTTCAGAGCAAAAATTAATTTTACAGCTTTTTGAAATAATTTTTATTTTCTATGCAGATGCCAGCAACTCCCCGACAAAATCACCTCACTCATTCTAGAATGATTCAAAATTCCTGTATTTTCCAAATCACAGCATTACACAAAATATATATTTGTAATGTCATTGTTTTACAAAACCGTGCAGCCGTAGTTTCTGCTCAGTGACAAATAACAGTGCACGTGCATCGCAGGGGAACAAACACTTATATTCGACATAAGGTGCATGCAAACGTTCTGTCAATCACCAAACGACAATAACATCAAAGCAAAACCAGAAGTTCCACCAAAACAGTAGTTTCGGCTCTCAAAAGCTTGGTGAACAAACATTAAAAATGCTTAATAAAAATTTACGCGTCAGATTTCTGCAGTACTGTAAACGTGTTGGAACACACTGAGCAATGACGTTTTTGTCTGTGGAAGCTGTACATGCACAATAAGTTGAAAATAACCTAGAACAACCCTTGAAGCCCAGCACACACATGCAGCCCAACACACCGACATCAAGCAAAGGGAATCTCTGATGAAATCAGCGTTACTGGGGAACAGGCATCAGGAATCACACAGGTGACTTTAGACTAGTTACTTACTGATCTAAACCGTTTGATTCAGACCAGAGTCGAGAGGCCCAATGGGCAATGAGAAGTCTTGCTCTGGTAAAACAAACATGTCAGATACAGTTAGATAAACTACAAGAGGAAGTCAAGTTTTCAAACTTAGTGTTGAGGCTTTGCTGGAATCTCTAAGCATGAGGAATAGTAATAGCAATGCTTGACACCGGTAAAGGTCACATTATTTTAGCTCGTCTTTTTTGTCTTGGTTAATATATTAACATCAGGTGCAAGTGCAACATTGTGTGGTAGTTTGGAAAAGTAAGTAGATGTCATGTGAATCAGTGAATTATTTTCTTATTCTGTAATATTTCAGAACACTTACTTATTATTATTATTATTATTTTTATATAATTTAACGCCTTAACAGCATCAAAAGCTATATTCATGGCAAACTCAAGAGTAATAAAATAAACTAAAAAATCATAACCACAAGTTTTCAGTTAGTTTTACAATATTATGTCTACAAACAAACAAACAAAAAAAACAATAAGAACAATAACAAAAAAAAGTATAACTGAATTATTATTTCTCTGTACAACGACCTTGAGCTTGGGACAGGCACTACAAATAAAACATTATTATTATACTAATAATAAATATATAAAATATTCCAATTTGATAAAAATTCGAATGTTTTCACTTAAAAAAAATCCATTAATGTACGATCTACATAAAAATGTTGACTAATATAAATGAAAGCAGGAAATTCCAACAAAATACTTTATTCTTCACAGTCAAGGAAGCAATTCTTCACCTTTTCATAAATATACATAGGTAAGTCTTGAGACCGATTTGACATTTTGTCCATAAAGTCTGTTCATTTCCATTTTCAAAAGGAGAATTTCATCAACTAGATTCACTTCATATATCACTTTCCCATCCACTTTTTTTATTTTTTACAAATACACACATTCAGTATGCTTCCCGTCCACTCTTACCGCTGTGATAAAGTTGCTGCTCTGAGTGTCGGTGTGGTAGAGGATGGAGGATGTGTGTTTGGGTGGAGACGGGGACGGGGACGGTGTGTGAGAGGACAGATAGGAGCCTCCGTCACTGGTGTAACTCTCCATCACTACAGCCGGCTGACGCTGGACGGTGATGCTGACACTGTCACTGGAGGTCTCGCCACTGTCACTGACTACACACGGACAACACACAGTTAACATCCACCGGATATATGTACACTTTCATTCAGCATTGAAGCATTTAATTGATCAAAAGTGACAGTGAAGACATCTATAATGTTTCTATTTCAAATAAATTATGTTCTTTTGAACATACTATTCATTAAAGAATCTTAAAGAAATGAAAACGAAAATATGAAGCAGTACAACAGTTTACAACATTGATAATAATCAGAAATGTTCATTGAGGAGCAAATCAGCATATTAGAATGATTTCTGAAGGATCATGTGACACTGAAGACTGGAGTAATGATGCTGAAAATTCAGCTTTGATCACAGGAATATATTACAATAGAAAAAAATTATTTTGAATTGTAACAATATTTCACAATACTACTGTTTTTACTATATTTTTGATCAAAATAAATGCAGCCTTTTAAACAGTAGAGTATAATAATTATTTATGTATAGAATTTATTTATGTATATAACAATAATACATAGTATATATTACGGTATACTTATTATATATATATATATATATATATATATATATATATATATATATATATATATATATATAATAAAACAGGAAGAGAAACTGGACAGAACCTTGTCAAACAATTGCCAAAAGATCTGATATTATTTCAGTGTTATTTGACTGTCTTTGTCTCAGTCAGTGTATCTTTCGGCTGCCCAGTGAAAGCGCACACATTCGGCCCCTCACAGTTTCCATTGGCTACCATTGTACAAAGAAACACCACCACAGTGAGAGGGGCCCGTTTCCTGTTTTAGACATCCTGTCTGAAAAGCGTATATGAAGGTTTAGCAGCTGTTCATATACATCTTCTGCCCACCACAGACATTATAATAAGATGACACATCCTGTTGATGAATTTAGACTGTAGATTAACTCCACTAATATAAAGGTGAAACTCGAAAAAATTGAATATCGTGCAAAAGTTATCATTTTGATGATTAACGCTTACAGCTTATGAAAACCACAAATTGAAAATCTCAGAAAATTAGAATAATACATGAAATCAATAATAAAAAAAAGGATTTTAAATACAGAAATGTCGGTCCTCTGAAAAGTATAATCATGCATATGTAAATAGTATATACTAAATATATTAATTTCACCTTTTAATCTGAATTACTGAAATACATGAACTGTTGCACGATATTATAATTTGTCAAGTTTCACCTGTATATTAGTGCTGTCAAATCAAATAATCACTATTAATCACATCTAACATAAAAGTTTTTGTTTATATAATACAAGTTTCATTTTCAATTTCTTGTTTAGTTAATGTTTCAAGTTGAGCCAAGCCAGGTCTTTGTTTATTATGTATCTGTTCTGTATCGGACTCTCTGTTACAGAAAGCTAGACCTGAAACTGGACCCAGCAGTTACTCTCCTGCGTTTGAGCCGGAGACATCGTCCCCTGGAGGATTTTAATGATATGAATTGGTTTAGGTGAGCATTTTGCTTATCTAATGATGGACAATACTTCTCACTGGACTCAGTATATAGACTTTGCCTTATTGCTGAGTGGTTCCTCATTTACTGTGAGGACTGTGGAGGAGGAACCATGCAATCCCACAGTACCCACCACACTAGATTCCCATCACGTCATGTGTGCCACCCCAGAGTCTCCAACGGATGCGGAACTTGATCCTCCACTGCTCCGAAGACCAGGCCTGCAACTGATCCACGGCCCAGGCCCGCCACTGCACCAAGAGCCTCTGCTTCACGGCCACTGCCCCATGATCCAGGTCCAGTTCCCTTCCCGGGCCAGGCCCTCCATCCTCCCGCTGTTAGATGTTTTGGTTTTGGGGTGGGCGTTTCACTAGGGCATCTGGAACCACTCTTCACTCTTAGAGGGGGGGATATATCACGCCTGTTTTGGGTTTTGGTTCACTTTTATAGTTTCATGTCTTTCATTTTGTAATGCTTTCAGTTTGTCATGTGCTTCCCTTGCTCCTCATGTTATCCTGCCATGTGTTCCCATTGTGAATGTCATGTTCTGATTGTTTTTTTTTTTTTTTTTTCACTTTCTCATTGCTTTAATTTGTTTCTTATTGCTCATTAGACTTTGTGTAAAATAGCCCTCATGTTTCATTGTTCCTATGTCTAGTTATGCTCAATGTAATTCGCTGTTGGTGAGTTTCTGTTCATGTTTCAAGTCAAGCCAAGTCAAGTCTTTGTTTAATCAATGTGTATCTCCTCACTTTTGGATTTATTAAAACTGCACTTGGGTTCATCAAGCTCGTATATATATAAATCTATAAACATATATATACACACACACATACATATATATACACACATACACATATATTATATAAGCACAAACCTTTATGTTAGATATGAATAATAATTGTGATTAATCGTTTTGACATCAGCTAATATATATCTGTACATTATATGAAAATAATGTCACGGTGCAAAAAATCTTAATGCCCCTTAAATAGGCTTCATTTACTTCATGCTAATTGTTTTTGCATTGGATTTTGAAATGTGATTTTGACATGATGTTTTCATGCGATTGTTTTCATGGAGACACACAACTATAGAGTTATTCCTGACAGCGACTCACTCATGGAGGACTGAACGGTAGAATCGTGCTCCAGCTCGTCCTCTTCGATGCAGTCGTACGGCCAGTGGCTCAGAGACGGGCACCCGGGCAGCGGGTGAGACGGGTAGAGATGCAGGTTCAGAGAGCCCAGCAGAGAGGATGACGATTGACTGCTGGAGGACGACGAGCTGCTGTTGGAAATGGTGGAGTGAGGTCTTTTAAACGGTGTGGTGTGGTCGAACGAGGACACCGCTATGGACGCACGCATCCTCGACTCTGTAGAGACGGAAGACGGACAAAAATCAGAGGAAGGCCTCCATTGCTCTCAGGTAGATTCACATATGCATCCATACATTAAAGAGATAGTTCACCCAAAAATGATATCATTCACTCAAGAAGAAGAAGAAGATATTTTGAAGAATGTGTGCAACCAAACAGTTGATGGACCCCATTGACTTCCATAGTATTTTTTTCCCTCATACTATGGAAATCAATGTCTACTGTCGACTGTTTGGTTACACACATTCTTCAAAATGTCTTATTTTGTGTTCAGCAGAAGTTTGGAAAAACTTGAGGGAGAGTGAATAAAGACAGAATTGTCATTTTTGGGTAAACTATCCTTTTAATTAACCCTATGAGGTCTGCTATCGCGCCTGCGCGATAGTCTCGCTTTTTTCTTATCAGTGCAAAAGAGACTCAAAATACTCTGTTGATTTTGATCTTACGTGTTAGTGTTATACATCATTCGATCCTGTTAAGTGTCTATTTGTTTTGTGTATACTCACAATATAAACAAAGTGTTGTGCTTTAGTCAAATAAAGAAAAATAAACATGATGCTAATTTTGCCTTCTCTCTGTCAGTGAAGTCCATTCTGAAACGCGTCCGAAAATTAACTGTAATTCTGCGAATACATGTCACACAGGCACGAGTGTTTTTCCATAATGAAGCTTGAACTCTCTTCTTTTAAACAAATTAATTTATATAAAAAACAAATAGGACTGTAGGACTGAATTAATGAATACTAAAGTAGTTCCACATAAACATTTAAAAATGTTTAACTATTAACATTTAATAATAGAAGGTATGCTGAAATCAAATAAGATAGAAATATTAAAAGAAAAACTTAAACTTACATGAAAAATTAGAAATGAAGCCTTAGCAACTAAATAAAACAATTACTAATACTACAACTGAAATAAAAATAAATTAAAGCTAAATCGAAATATTAAAAATGACATACAAGCTTAAAAATTGAATATACATACACAACATTTGAAAATATTACCATATTTTTGGATGTTTATATAATTAAATATTAAGAGGGATTTGTAAACTATAGATTTTCCCTGTAATTTAATAATGTCAATATATTCAAAATGGTATTTCTATCAACATTTTGATACTGTATGTTGTTTCTGTATTTCACTGTCACATCACAGAACAATTTCCACATGAAGCAATTTTAATAGTAATATATTGTTTATGCACAAAATATGTTTTCTTTGCTGTCCAATTAAATGAAAATATAAACAGTGAACTGTGTTTTTTTGAGGGCAGTAAATATCAGATAATGTCAGCTGTCTGTGCGGTGACTGATGCTTTGAGTCAAATTACACAACAGTCATTCATAACATTTGATGCATGACATTAAAAAGCTTCTAATCCCCAAGACATGTCAGCCAGACACACAACACAAGTTATGACTTGATTCTGACACTGTAAAGTGAATAAACACACGCTAACAGCCAAAGTAAGAGAGCAGATCTGTTCTGCTGATAACACTGCTCTGAAAGGACCCGCATACGAAAGATCAGCTCAAAGGCTTTTCAAAGATCAAACGCTGGATCCAGCTGTGATTTGCTGTTTGATTCTAAAAATATGCCTTCATACAGGATGAGAAAAGTCAATGTGGGAATATGGGCCATATTCAATAAATATTTCAGACTGTGTGCCTGTGTCTTCTGTCCATTAGGTTTAAGATTAATAATCAATTATTGATAAATATATTAAAACTGATATGAAAATTATTGTTCTTCCTTAAAAGTATGATATTTTATTATTATTATTTAAATATTTTAATACATTAAAACTGATATAAGTACTGTTCTTTCTTAAAAATATATGTTTTTGTATATATATATACACTTTTCCTATTAGCTTTAATCTATCGTATATACTGTGTATAGGGTTAATATATATATATATATATATATATATATATATAAAATGACATAAATAACTATAAATATTATATTATATTATTAAATTAGTATATGTTATGTATTATTTAATATTATTTATTAATATATTTTCCAAAATGAACAATTCTTCTCGTATCTATTTTAATCTACTTGGCTATTATTATATTGGATATACATTTTTTCATAAATTGATGCTGATGATGATGATGAGGTTAATGTCTTGCTGATGCAGACATCTTACCTGACCCTTTCATTATGTAGTCGACGGCTCGATCACTGATCGCAGAGTCGCTGGGTTTGATGTCCATGAACGGCTTGTTTCCAATTCCCATAGAAACCATTTCCTGCATCCGCAACTCTGACGTTAAAACACAGACACACACAAACGCATTAAACGCATATAAAACCATATACAAAAAACCGAGTGTGTAATGCAAAGGGCTTTGATAACACATTGTTTCTTCCTAACATCTATTGCATCATATTTTCAGCTCCTAATAACAACACAAAGACAAAATTGTCCCACAATGCATTTGTAGTAAGGCCGCAATGCTGAAGTGATATTTCTGCAGCTGCAGGGCTGAAAACAGAATTATGTTTTGACTGATGAAGGACCCCCAACCCAGCACATTTTCTTTGTCTCCCTCATCAAACACACCTGATTCAACTCATCAGCTCATTATCACCTGGGGATATATGTGATAATAAGCTGATGAGTTGAATCAGGTGTGTTTGATGAGGGAGACAAAGAAAACATGCAGTGTTGGGGGTCCTTCAGGAGCAGGGTTGAGAAACACAGGGATAGACTAATAGATATAACTCTTCACATGCTGTGAATGTGAACAATAGACACCAGGACTTCCTGCACTGCTATTCAGAGCTGAGACGCTGCCACGGCTACATGTTTTGTAAAGGAAATGTCATTTGAGCTTTTAGCTTGAATTAAATGTACAAAAATAAAAAAGATAAATGTACTGAACTAAAAAGATGATGTCTCCAAAACAAACTATTCTGATTCATGAGTGAATGACTCTTATAAGCCAACAGACTAAAATGTATTCTTCTAGACCATTCTAACGAATTATTGAATTCATGATAGTGCTTCTGAATTAAAATCTAAAAAAAGACTCAAAATCTTTTAGCTTGAATTAGAAGTATTGAAATAAACAGATGATGTCCTCAAAACAAACATACAGAATGAGCGTGGTCTGATTCTCCAACGAAGGACTCTTATGTGCCGATTCTTTTAAATGAATTGGTCAAAGATTTTGTAGTCTAAATTTCACTGTATGAATTAAATATAAAGTTATTCTTATTAAAGATATAAAAAAAGTTATTCAGTCAAGAGCAGTAAGTTATTGTTTCTTTTGTTTGATTTACATTAATGACAGGTATATTAGGCTGCTGTCACTTTAAAACCAAAAGCACAGATCTGTTACACTGATACACAACTGTTTACTTTCACTTGAGACATATAACGAATTACTGAATTCATAAGAGTGTTACTGACAAAAAATCCAAACAAAATGCAATTAAAGATTCACAATGTTTTTTTGTTTGTTTTTTTAATAAAAAGAATAATGTTGGAAAAAATCATGCGTTTTGTTTTGCTTCGAGGAACGTTACTGTATTAGTGCCATTAAAAGCTGCTGCTTTCTGACCTCGGTTGCGTAAGGCCTGCCGCCACAGGATCTTGCCGATGACGCTGGTCCACGAAGCCTTCACCTCTCCAGAACTGGCCTGTAGGATGAACGTATCCTGGGATTTCCTTCGGCGAAACCAGATCTCAAAGCGCAGCCCGCTGTCGCCGACATTCTCCGTCATTCCGATCTCGGCTGTCTGAAAGGACACAAAACACCAGTTCAACCTCACAACTGACAGAAGACACTGTACAAAAAACAGAAGTTGACATCACATTCTGCACCTTGTATGACTGTTTGTAGATGTAGATGTCATATCCTCCTTCAATCTTTTTGGTCTTGCTGAAGAGGATGAGATCTTCGAACAGGAAAACATGACGCAGGTATTTTTTGCGGCCACACCAAACAATGAACTCATCCTGACACCGAAGCTGGCCCTGCTCCTTCAGATTGACCTGAATACACAACACAGGAAATGATGTATCAGCATCTCTCAAATCATGTCACTCAGGGTTTTTTTTAAACTGTGAAATAGACCTTATGCGCCAGAGAAACGAGGGCGCTGCCATCTTTAGAATATTGTCTTTGAACTTCCGGTTTTGCGGTCGCTCTGTATATTTCTATGGCATTGCTGTCCAGGACTAATTAGCTTTTGAAGTGGTTTCACTTAATGTAAAGTTAACAAAAGTTATCATGAGTATTGTAATGTTTAAAGAAGATGCTAAATGTCAGTAGACAGGGAAGATTTTAAAACGAGCCGTTCATTCATAAGTACGCAGGAACGGTGTGAAAATACAGATGGAAGACAAAAGACAACGAGCGCAGCGCTGAAAAGGGGCGGGGCTGCATAAGGTCTATAGTGTAAAAAAAATAAAATTGTATTACAGTAATAATCATCAATAAAACTAATAGGAAGAGTAAAGCAAAAATGCTTTAATGGTAATTCTAAAGGAAAATCTTTTAATTGTCATTAAAACAATACATGTAAACTTAATAGTACAAAAATAGATTTAATTTTATTTTAAATATTCATTTATATATTTATACAAACAAATTAATAAATTAATTTGTAAACATGTATTCAATTCAATAAATAATAACATAATTATTTATTTTACTTTATTATCAAATAATTATTTTTTACTTAGGTTACATGAAATATTTATTCAAATAAAGTTTTTGTTTTTAATAATTATTTATTTAATTTATTTTAGATAAATATTTCTTTTCAAATAAATAAATAATACATACATCTTTATTCATTTATATTTTTAAATAATAATTATTTTATTTATTTGAGTTTTTAATAATAATGATTTATTTGATGTTTGATGTAAATGTTTTTTTCCACATAAATAAATATTCATATTTTAAAATTTCTTTAAAATAATAATAATTTATTTTAATAACATTGCTTTTTTTTAAATGCTTTTTAAATAAATAAATATTTATTTGAATAAAATCTATTGAAATAAATAAATCATTATATTTTAAAATAAAAATTTTAAATAATTCTTTATTTAATTTGCATTGTTATTTATTCCAATAAATAAATAAATAAATAAATACAATTTCGTGGTAAAATATTAATTACAAAATAGACTACATTTGCATTACATGTACACATTTAGCAGATGCTTTTATCCAAATGGCTCACAAGAGAGGAACTAAGCAATTTGTCAAGGAACCAACAATAGTCGTATACATTGCCAGGTTTATTCGACAACTAGATTAGGAAGCAAGCTAAAAAAAGAGAAGAAATGCAGAGAATAATATTTTTTTGGGGTCTGTGTGTGTGTAAATGCATTGGTTTATGGGGGGTTTAGTGCTTATGAAAGAGGGATGTTTATTCCAAACTCCATCTCCTATCATCCAAACTCCACTTACATCACATCCACGGATGGCGTCCATGGCGAGCAGGTCATTTCCGTGGCGCAACTGAAACTTGACCATCTCTTCAGCTGTTCTGAGGTCAGTGAGCTCCTGCTCCTGAGAGTGACCGCACTCCTTAATCAGATCCTTCAGGAGAAGAGCGTATTTACTCATCCTCTGGATAGGCTTCAGCAGGTAGGAGGCCAAGTCCATCTTATCGCCCAACTCCAGCTGTTTATTCTGAAGACCACATGGTGACATTCAGAAAAGTCTGTCCCAGCTCGTGTGAATAACGTCATGGAGGAGACATGAGCTCACTCACCTTGAAGAAACTGTTTCCGTGGCTTATTAGCAAGGCATCTGAGCGGGGCTTGTTCTTGCTGTACAGGGCGTACATACCGAACTGCTCCTCCTACCCGTGCACAAAACAATGAAGAATACATTTATATCTTAAATAGAGAAGAGACCTTAAAGGGATAGTTCACCCAGAAATCAAAATTCTGTAAGTAATTACTCTCCCTCATGTTGTTCCAACCCCGTAAGACCTTCGTTCATCTTCAGAACACGAATTAAGATACTTTTGATGAAATCTGAGAGCTGGATCACTCCTCTATAGGCTTCTAAGGGATTGACACTTGTTCCCCGACGGCGTTTTTGGGGCTTAAAAACGCAAAAAAGTGAAACCACCCTCCAGAGTGGAAATCTTAAAAACGCTCCACCGTCGCGTTTCCGTCTAAACGGTAAACACGCAAATCTGCTAACGGTGGTTCTCGTCGCGTACGCGTTTACGTCACAGGCATGGGCCAGTACAGGAAAATAACAACCAACATGTCGGATTATTTCCATACGTCGGACCTTCAAGTTGCCCTAGCAGCTCTGATAAACGTACAAGAGTCTTTTCAGCAGTTGTACAAAATATTCTCAGATATTGGTGTTGTTGTGTGTCAGTGCTTCACATTGCCACCTAGCTGCCTGGAGTGCATACTACATCGAATTTCACACACTCTTGCGTCACCATATGCACGCGGATTTCCCCCCATAACGCTCGTCTAAACGCAGAATAAAAAGTGATAACGCACCGCCACTTTTGCGTTTTGTCTTCAGATCATTTCCGTGTAAACAGCCTAAGTTTAACAAGCGACGAGAATACTTTTTGTGCGCAAAAAAACTAAAATAACGACTTTATTTCGACTATTCATTTCCTTCTCTGTGGGCCTCTAGTCAGTTAACGTAGTGTGCTAGCGTAGAGCTACGTCACACGTAGGCTCACTATTGGCCGACGCTGGTCATGTGTGTGATGCGTGTGATGTATAACAACAGAAGCTTACAATATTACACTAGTGAACTGACTCGAGGCCCACAGAGAAGGAAATGAATAGTCGAAATAAAGTCGTTATTTTAGTTTTTTTTGCGCACAAAAAGTATTCTCGTCGTTTGATAAACTTAAGATTGAGTCACTGTAGTCACTTGGACTATTTTAACGATGTCTTTAATAACTTTTCGAGGAACAAGTTTCAATCCCTTAGAAGCCTATGTATAGAGGAGTGATCCAGCTCTCAGATTTAATCAAAAATATCTTAATTCGTGTTCTGAAGATGAACGAAGGTCTTACGGGGATGGAACAACATGAGGGTGGAACAACAGCATTTTCATTTTTGGGTGGACTATCCCTTTAAAAAAATCTCCTCGACCCTAAACTTTCGAACAGTAGCGCATCATGTTGAAATCTCTAATAGGTTTTCTTGTACTCACATGTTTTAGGAAGCAGCTGCTGATGGACAGGGGCGAGTGAGTGCAGATCTCCAGATCCTTCAGGAAGAACTGGCTGTGGAAGTCACACAGCTTCTCCAAATTCCCAAAAATAATGCTGCGCTTCCCTCTCAGGTCCTGAGGAAGATCCAGTCGCTCCATCTCAGGGAAGTAGTGCTGGATGATGTAGCTGAGAGATCTCACGTACTCTCTCTCTGTGGCGATCATCTCATCCATGATGTGCTGAATTTTGCTGAAAGGCAGTGTGATGGAGGAGCACACAGCGGTTAGAGACTCAGAGGGAGTTGTGTAGTTGTTATGAATTGGCTAACTTTTATCAGCTTTAAAATGTGGAATTACAGTCGATTTTAACATGAGGATATAGGGAAAAACTCCCCCCAGACCTTATAGAGTTTTAAAAAATACCTGAATGTCAACGGGCTCAGGTCAGATTCACACTGTTGTTTTTATGGAATCCATTCAATATGATGGATAATAATAATAATAAAGTATTATTATTATTTTACTAAATTATAAAAACTAAACAAATCAATAAAGAAATGTATTGCTGTAGTAATAATGCTATACTGTAAAATAAAATAAGTATGTAACAAAACTGTTACTTATTATTACTATTATTAAGATTAGTATTTACAGAACAACAGTAAAATTACAAAAAATGTATATTAATTATGTTTAATTATTTCTATTATTTACTATTATTACTTATATTTATGGTCTATATTTTTTGCATCCCTGCACAATGCTTCACTCACCTGTCGTTTATTATTATATTTTTATACTTTATGTTATTTTTCATATTTATTTATTTAATTTATAAAATGATAAAAGTGAAACAAATCAATAAAGAAATAGATTATAATTGTTAAAATAAATCCGTAAAAATGTGTATTAAATAATAATAATATTTTTTTAATTAAATTACAAAACAAATTACTATAGTACTGTAAAATAAAAATTTAGTATTTAATAACAATAATAGTATTGTTAATAATAATAATAATAATAATAATAATTATTATTATTATTATTTCTACAGAACAACAGTAAAAAACACAGATAATTGTTAATATTTATGTTTAATTACTTCCATTCTTTACTATTATTACTACTATGGTGTTGTTTTTTAGCATCCCTCACAGCACTTGTCTCACCTGCTGTGTGTCTTCACGTCCCCGGCGCTGTGTCTGCAGGCTCTGGATGGGGACGACATGCTGCGACTGCGGCCCAGACACGGACTCTTCACGTCTGGCCGCTGGAGCTTCTTCTCAACACACACGTTGTTGGTGACCTCCAGTCCTTTGATGTAGATGCCCGTGTACCCATGATGCCCGGCATCCGGGTGAGCTTTGTCACAAGCCGTCAGCTCGTAGCTTATGGTTTTCTTCATGATCTTTTTGAGCGGCTGCTTACGCTGACGTGAGGCCGGTGAATGAAGCGGGTCGGAGTGACACGAGGCGGACGAGTCGACCGTACAGTCGCTGTCGGTGTCATCAAACGGGGATGGAGACAGCTCGCCGCTCTCCGGGGGAAATGGGAACTGGCTTCCAGAGAACGGACCTGCTGAATGCGGTTTCTCATCTTCGTACTCAAAACACAATGTGGAAGAAGAGTTCAGAGTGGGAAGCTCAGAGGAACCTACTCCGTTTTGGGTTTCCAAAGGTTGTGTTGTCATAGTTGTAAGTGAAGATTCTTTGGCAGCATTGGCCAGTGCTTCCTCCAGCTGCTGTTTGGTTTGCTGGCACTTCTGCCAGATGTTGCTCCACTGCTGAAGCTCCCGTGGGCTGTTGAGGTTCAGCACCATCTGGTTGAGCGCGCTGAAGTTGTCCAGGGAGAACTTTGTGGCTTCGCTGTGGTAATCCTGCAAAACATGCCGCACAGCAGGCGTGTAACGAACCACGTTATCGTCCACCCTCAGCTGACAGAAATACTCCTGGCAATGGACCATCCACTGGTTTGCCTGTGTGAGAGACGTTTTAATTATCATTCACATTTTCATTAGTGGTGGATATCTGGCATTTTTTAATTATTGCATCAGTAATTGTTTTCTGTTTGGCCGAAAGGTGTTGCAAGTGGGACTTTTATTTTGACAGAGCCTGAGCATAAGATTATATTTTACCTTATTTCAGTGAATGCTTATTTTTTACAAGTAATGTTTTTTATGGTTTTGGTTTTAGTTAATAATAATAACCATGGTATAAATTTGTTTATTTTACAGATTTGTTTTATCAAGTTAAAATTATTACTTTCTTCAAATTAATTCATTTTAAAATGAATTATTTGCAACTACTTTAGTAAACATTATGTAAAATAAATATACATTTTTACTGCAGCAATTGTTATGCATGTGTTATTTACTATCTTTAAATGAAATTTTAAACATTTATCAGTCAACCACTAATTATCATTACAGTAGACATGATTCAGCAAAATAGACAATGCAATTAAAAAAACGTTTTTTTACCGATTCGTAGAACTCGTAGAGGTTGTGCAGGACCTCCAGCTTGTTCCTGCGTGCCTCGCTCCGCTGCAGGACGGTGCTCATGTGCTGTCTGACCTCTTGAAGCGCCGGACCGGCTTTAGACTCCCTCAATAACACAGCAGCTTTCTTCTGCTGTTCCTACAGGAGCAAAATCAAGACCACATTAGTTAATTATTTAGTCTTAATCCAAAGTGATTTAAGACTTTTCCCTGCATAATGACCTATGGCAAACTCTTTTTTTATTAAATATTTGGAAACGCTTCATTTTACAGTATGTTAACTTACATGTACTTACAGTGTACTTACCTAAGAAAGTACTGGGTAATAACGCTTAATTTTACAGTGCGTTAACTTAAGTCTACTTACAGTGTACCCATCCTACGAAAGCACTGGTAATATAAGGTAAGTACAGTGGTTAAGGTTAGGTTTAGGGGTGGGTTCAGAGTTAGTACCTAGTTATTACCATGTTATTGTAATTACTATAATAAGTACATAGTATGTACATGGGGAACAGGACTGTAAAATGAAGCATTACCAATTTTTTTTTAAACAAGACAGTTACAGTTACACAACACTTACATATAATAATTATAACAATAATTATTAATGAACACTTTACTCTCCCATGAGGCCACGGGAGAGGATTTATGAATGGAAGTGAATTGACGCAACTGACACTGGTCACATGACAGTAACAATGTGTAGTGCTATGTAGTACATCCGAATTTAATTCATACTACCCCTATTCACACTATATAGAACATTCTAACGGTCGTAAAGTACGTTAAAATTCAAATGTAGTGCCTACTTAGACAGTATGCGCTTTTTGACGCAGCAAATGTTTAATTATTTCATTAATTCATAATTAATGGAATTCCTGTAGAGCATGGCATCGGTTTCCCTGTAAACTTTAATTGTCAGAATTGTGTCTTGTGTCACTTCAGTAAAAGTGGTCCTGTGGCACAGGAGAAGGTCAAACTAGTTGTTGTTGAGAATGAAATCTGACTGAAGCCTTTTCTTGAGCGTCCTGGGACAGTAACATGCCAGCTCCTTTTTTCTTTCTTTCGGCATATGAAACTACATGGACACTTACTGTGGACTCCTCCATGAACTGCGCCAGACTCTGTCTCATGTCCTGAATGGAGCTCAGAGAGAGACTGTAGAAGTCCAAAGGAGCCAAATGTTTCTCACTCTCCACATAAAACCACCTCTTCACCTGAGGAGAGATACAGAAAACATTATCATCCCATAGTCTTCCCCAATCATCGATTATTATTTGAATAAAACAATAACGGTCATGTCACGGAAGTAAAAATCATTAATTTACAGTATAGACAACCTTATTTTCAATGCTAACATATTTTAATGAGCTGCCCTATTATTAGTTAATGTTGGATGTTGTTAGTATTAAAAACAGAGATGTAAATGTGATGAGTGATTTGATTGCATAATCCACAATGCCTTTTTTTTATCACATTAAACTCTTCAGATATACCTTAAGATAAAATTTATTAGAAAAAAACATGCAGAATATAATGCTCATCAATGTGCATCACTGTATTTGTGGATTTAACAAATAAGGTCACACTTTAGTTTGGGGAAGACATTCACTATAAACTATGACTTTTGCCGCAATAAACTCCTAATTCACTGCTTATTAATAGTAAGGTTGTTAAGTTTAGGTATGGAGTAGGATTAAGGAATGTAGAATATGGTCATCCAGAATTAGGCATTAATACATTCTTTATAAGTACTAATAAACAGCCAATATGCTAGTAATATGCAAGTTAATAAGCAGCTAGTTAATAGTGAGAATTGGTCCCTATACTAAAGTGTTCCCATAATAAAGCACTGTATTTTTCACCTCCTCGTGTTGCTCCTGTAACGTGCGCAGCTCCAGTAGCGTCTCCAACTGTTGCAGTGATTTATTAGACAGAATGACGAGTTTGTGGACCTCTTCATCCACCTGGTTATACAGCGCACTGACCATATCCACAGCGTCTCTGCACACGACACAACATGATGTTAAACTTAGTGAAACAGAGCGAACACATTGAGATTTATTAGTGAGCTAGTTCAAAAAGTTTGTTGCTTGAGTCAGCAAAGATACACAAGTTACTCAATCAACCCATACAAAAATGTAATATATGGCCATATATGTACTTATATTTTAAATAGCATGACATATATCTAAACATATATTTGACTTATCTGAGAACACAATATATGCCTGCAATATTTATGAACATTTAGGTGTTTAATTATGTGAAGAAAATATTTGAGTTCATCCATATATGATACCATATATCTGCATATATTACAGGATAGTATTGGTTTCTCGCATATATGGACAACATTAAGTATAAATATGTGACATACATATTTATTTCCCACATATTTAATAAATGTATGTAAACATACATGCATGTGATACTGATGCATTGAAATAAGTACATATATACATATATGCGTCTTACATATATTTAACATTTATGTGTATATACAGGAAAATATATGGCACTTAAATGAAAACGGAAATTTTTGCTATATTTTGAAATATATGTTTCATATATGTCTATGTGTTTTATATATATGAATTTTGCATATATTCTCATATAGGCAGCAGACATACATGGGCACTGACATTATATATGAAATTTACTTATATTGACATATATTACATTTCTGTATGGGAAAACTCAATTTCGGATGTGCCTGATAGTCACTCCGACTCAAAATGAGCCAATATCCATGAGTATATGATCCTATGATGCCGGTTTTTGCCAACTCAATCAGCACTCTAGTTAGTCCAACAGTACACTGAACTGAGATCAGCCTTTCAGACAGTTATCCGACATGCTGAGAACTGACTGCCGAGAGTTTCATAAAGGGATTTCTAATAATAATAATAATAATTCATTACATGTATATAGCGCTTTACATAGAAGGGGGAATCTCCTCAACCACCACTAATGTTCAGTATCCGCCTGGAGGATGTGGCAGCACCACACACACACACACACACACACACACACACACACACACACACACACACACACACACACACACACACACACACACACACACACACACACACACACACACACACACACACACACACACACCAGCTTACTGGTGGAGAGGAGACAGTGATGAAGCCAATAAATATATATATATATGGGTAAGATTAGGAGGCCATGATGGACAGAGGCCACTGGGCAAATTGAGCCAGGATGCCGGGATTACACCCTGCTCTTTCGAAAGACATCCTGGGATTTTTTGTGACCACAGAGAGTCAGGACATCGGTTTAACGTCTCATCCGAAGGACGAGGTAAACCGTCCTTCGTCCTAAACCAGTATTTCTGATGTCTTTTGCTGAAAAGCATAAAGTATAACAAATAAAACGTATTGGAAATATGGCAGTGATCCAATGGCAGTAGTTCATGAGTCAAATTTTATTTAGACAAAAAACACATTTTGTTTTGATGGCTCCTATTCATGCAACAAAAGTTAAAACTTTAATGGTTGCATGATGGAGCACCACTTTATTTCTTCTACATCCTTGTGTTTTACTGTCCCATTGAAATCAGTGGATTCACATAGTAAAATAACTTTTTCTAGGCCTATCAGTTATTTTTTTTAAAGTACTAATCTTTACTTGGACATTTTTTTAAAGGCAAAACAAAATTGTTTTTAATGCACTGTTCAATTATGGGCTATTTTGCTCCACTCCAGCAGTTTTACATACACCAAACTTTACAGTTTTATTCCTATCTATATTCTGAAATGTTTTACAGAAATACATAATTCGCCTGATTAATACAACATTTTATTTCTAAAACATGGTGAAGATGTATTTTAACTCTAATATAACAAATGTTCAGATTTCTTTTCTGGAAATGTATGCAAATTAATGTATATTTAAACATAACATTATAAAAAAAACTATAATTAAAAATTGAATGTCTTAATGCACTGTTATCGAGTAACTGGGGAAGTATAGTGATATCTGTTAGTTTCAAATTCACTGGTGAAGTCTTGCCTAAGGTGGGAAAATAATTAATGGGACCATTAATGGAATTATCTTGACTGCCAATATACCAAAAGCTTTTATTCTCAGTATATAATCATCTATCTAATAAAGGCAGTACCTGTAGTTTTCGTTTTCACACATCTCCTCTTTCCTGATCCGCGCCAGAAACGTGCCGCCCTCCAACCGCAGGCGGTTTAGTTTTGTGTCATCCAGAATACTCTTCATGAGATTCTTCTGCTGGCTGATGATATCTGAGACCTCCTACAGGACAATGTTCAACTTTTAATGTTCAACTGACCTTTTTCCCTTTTGGTTACTGCAGAACTTTCTTTCTTCTGCTGAACACAAAAGAAGATCACTTGAAGAATGTCGGTAACCAAACAGTTGATGGATCCCATTGACTTCCATAGTATGAAAAAAAAATACTATGGAAGTCAATGGGGTCCATAAACTTCAAAATATCTTCTTTTGTGTTCAGCCGTGGAAAGAAATTCATACGGGTTTGGAACGACATGAGGGTGAGTAAATAATGACAGAATTTTCATTTTTGGGTGAACTTTCCCTTTAACGATACAGTATTTCCCAGAGAATGACCATAAAATCAAACAATCAAACATTTTCACAGAATTACCTCAGACGTCTCCAGATTGCCGATGTTGTTTAGTGTCTCAATGGAGCTCTGAAGGGACGAGATCGCGGCGCTGCAGCTCGTAGCAAACGGTTCAATTTTCTGCCAGTAGAAAAAGAAAAAAAACTTCAACAAAATGTTTGTATTTTAAGTGTATGTTCTTCTTCGAGATAGCTCAATGTTTCTGAACTTCAGGGTGTACCAAAATGTTGATAAAAAGCTAATTATTAATGAAATCATAAAAATGTGAAATATAAATGATTTTTTAAATAAAAAATGAAGTAAGGACAAAATTGTTTACTTCCAAGTCACATGACCATTAACTGATATCAAAAAAACATAAAAATGCAAATGTGTCTTTTCAATTTTTTTTAACTTAAATATTAAAGATATATAAATATTCAAGAAATAATTCATTTACTATATATATATATATATATATATATACACACACACACACACACACACACACACACACACACACACACACACACACACACACACACACACACACACACACACACACACACACATTAGGACAAAGGATTGGGGCTGAGCAACAATGTGTTGTAATTGTGCACCTGTCTGAAGTGAATGTAGTGGCTGTGGACGTATGGGAAGGTGCCATCAAAGTCTCTGGTGAGCTGAGACGAGTCAATGTGCTTCTGTAGAGCTTTCAGAGACGTCAGGACTTCAAACTGCACAAGAACAGAGCAGAGCAGAGAGCATAAACACACTTTTACACAGGCTGAGATCAAACCGAGATTAAAACAGTCATTTACTCACTGGAACTGTGACGTCTCTCTCGACTTTCACTGCTCCATCTTTGTCCACGAGAAACAAAACTGAGTAAAGTGCATTGGGTATAGAAGTCTGGGGGAGAGAAGAAATCAAAATTAAAATAAAAACAAAGAAATAATAATTTAAAAAACATATGTATAATTACAAAGGCTAAACAGCTAAAAAGCTATTTTTTTAAACAATATCCTTTTATCGTTATCGCTGTAGTTATCGTCCTTGGTGTGAACGGGCCTTAAATCAGGGATTTCCAAACTTTTGATCCCCTATACTAATATTAACCCCTAGTTAATATTTCATTAATTTAACAACATGTCCACAGTTCCCTAATGTCAATTAATGTGCATAAGCAAATTTAATCAAATTTAATCAAACATTTAATCTTTTTTGGTAAGTGTTTTATTTAGATTTTTTGAACCCCTAGTTGTTCCCTCACAAACCCTGGCTTATATCATATATTGTACAGACATATATTTTATACAAAAATTATTTAAAAAAAACATGGATAATTACAAAGACCAAACTGTTAAGATAATTTATTGCACATAATAGTGCTCATAAGAATATATTTAAGTCATTTGTTGTTCTTCTCTCATATTTTGCCTGTATTTGTTTGCATGTTGGGACTGATCATTTTCTCAGTGGGTTTAAAGGAGACAAGCTAATACAGGCCTCGTCTCAGTATATCAGCTGCTGCATGCTTCATGTCAAATATCGAAAGGAAAGCCTGTCCTCAGGGACTGAGTACGACAATAAGCACGCTGAAAAAAAGGCCTGAAATGTTACACATTTAAAAAGCAAACGTGAACACAGATGCTTTGAGCTACGCGATTCATACATCTCAAAATGTTTCGAAATGAGGCTGATACTGTCGCCGTTTGCCTGCGTACTCGCTATGTTTCTGGCTTACATCAAATATGTGACAAATGATAAGCTCTTTCAACTCAGGTTTACTTGACTATCCATCACGTTTTAGAAAAATCTTGTTAAAATGTGAGTATCAAATATGATCATCGAGGAAGGTTTATTTGATCATCTCTCAATCATCATTATATGTTTTGAAACTACAGAGCTTTGATCATAAAACTAAGAATTTAAATATCATCTTACTGAGACAAATTAATGGGAGATATAGAGATTATGCAAGTAGTCAAGCTATATAAAGATCTCATTGATTTACATTACAAGCTATCAGAATTTCATCTTATTTTTTGGCCATTTTAAAATCAGCATCTGCACAAATTTGCATATTTTTGCTCAGTTTGAGCCTTTGAATAAAATTGAGGTGCTTTTTACTCCATATTCTCACTGTTTTATACTATATGAGCAATAAAAGACTGATTTATCAAATATGATACAGAGGATAAAACACATATGCACATTAATTTTAGAAAAAAAACAACATTTGGTCTAAATAAATGTTCCATTTAAAAAAAATTATTTTCCTGTCTACTATTTCGGGAACACTTTAATAAGGTTTCATTTGTTAACATTATTGATGTATTACTAACCATAAGCAACACATTTGTAACAGTATTAATTAATCTTTGTTAACGTTAGTAGTAAAAATTCTGTCGTTCATTGTCTGTTCATGTTAGTTCACAGCGCATTAATAATTAATGTTAACAAATACAACTTTTGATGTTAATATTGTAGTAAATTTTGAAATTAACATTAACAAAGATGAATAAATGCTAGGCTAGTGCAGTTCATCAATAGTTCATGGTAATGTAGTTAACTAATGTTGAATAATGAAAACATTATAAAGTGTCAGCATTATTATATGTGTCAGGCATTAAAAAGCAGGGTTAAAACAGCGGGGGGTTGGGTTTATTATTATCATTAACAGCTGATCTGCACTAGCAGAGCGCTGCGTCTCACCTGAAACTGAGACAGGGCTGAGATCAGCGTGTTAGTGGCCTGTTGTCTGCGAGCGTCTACGAGAACCGTCAAACCCAGATCTCGTTTCTCCCTCCTGAAAAAAAAAAAAAATCGCAAGACACTTAGCGCAACACATTTGTCTTGCAAGTAAAAGCCTGTGACACAACTGCCTCGAGCGAATTGTTTCCATGTTGATTCAGTAAACGGTGTCCCCACTCGTGCCGCCACAGAGATAGAAACACAGGCCCAGCGTGTGTATGAGGTGTTTCTCACCGCAGTCTGTTGCAGTAGTAGCAGAGCAGCCCGGTGATCTGGTTTGTGGTGCGACACGCATCTGTCCACACCTGGTTCCTGGTGCACACCTGCAGCACTGCTCTCCCATTGCGGTCTCGGTTACCTGGAGCAGAGGTCAGATGAGTAACCCGAGAAAAAACACTGCACTCTTCACTAGGGCTGAACCCTTCGGGGGAGATTGCTTCTGGGATTCTTTTCTGATAAAATTTGCAATTGCAATTTAAAATGCATTAAAAAACAGTTACAAGTTTGCTTTGCTTGTTTGCAGGGCTGGCCAAAAATGTTGTGATTATATCAAAATGACTGTGAAATTATAACGTGGTAATAAGCAGGGCGGGGCCGAGAGCTGTGGCGGTGGAGAGGATGTTAAAGTCATCATGAATTGACCGTATTTTCTTTGTAAGTGCACATTACTAGTCTTGTGGTGAACATTTAATCAGTGCAAGTTAATACACAGAAAAATTCATCTTTAATCTGAACATTTGCTTCCATTTGCTATATTGTAAAATGCTTGGGTTGAATGTCCTTTAACCATTTCCACCCCGACCGTCAGTCTGCTATGAGCGAGGGATTGAGAGGAGTAAAAACCCCTAAAACTAAAGTACCCCCCCCCCCCCCCCCTCAATTCAATATTCTGTTTCACTTGGAAATATGTCACAACTCGTGAGGTAAAGTCGGTTCAACTTCTGGTTCTCGGGGACTTTAGTGACATCTGTGCGACACACCGGTCTCGAGTCTCACGGAGGAGTCCAGAAGGATAAGAGGAGGAGTGATGGCAGATATAGACCAGGCCTGTGAGTAAGTGATGTCGGGTATAGTTAACGTTATATTCTTGTTAACGTTTAAAGTATTGTCAAACAAAACGGAGGCTAGCTAGACCCTCCCTCCTCCTCATCCACACACCCAAACCCCGCCCCCAAACCCTTCTTGTCGGATATTGGCTGGAACAGTTTGTTATGTTTCGTGGTGCGGGTTAGCCCAGTTTGTTTTTGTTGTCGTTTGTCGAGCCTGGGGTGTCTGCAGAGACCGTGTTTTTTTACAGTGTGTTCAGGGGACAGGCAGCTAGCGGATAGTGAGGAGATGTTTGCTGTATGTGACAAAAATTGTTTTGGCCTAAAAAACGCATGACATTGCTTTGAGCACCTTTAAAGGTGCTGTATGTCATTTTTTTGACTGTAGTAAAGCACAAAAATACCATAGTATGTTATGGCTTTAACTTTGTTACAAATAATTATTGTTATTTTTTTTATCATAATTACTGAATAAAAATATTAAATAAAATAAGAAATATAACTATTGTAAAACCTAGGATTGAAGAAAAATTATATAATAATGACAATAATAATTTTACAGTAAAATTACAATACTAATATACTACAATTTATTTATTTTCAGAAGAGCTTGATTTCATAATTGTCAATGTCCATCAAGCTTTCATTAGCCATAGATTTTGAAGACATATTGTCAATTCTGTTTTATTTTAATAAAGGTTATTATTGTTAACTAAAACTAAAAACATAAAAAAATGCATTACCTGGAATAAAATAAACATTAACTGAAATAAAATAAAATATTTTTAAAAAGTATTTTATTTCAGCTAGTTGCAAACTTTTAGTTAAAGTCAAAGAACTAAAATAACTAAAACTAATTAAACTGAAACTTAATTTTTTTTTATAAAATCAAATCCAAAATACTTACAGAAAATATAATTGTATATCAATGATACTAAAATAACACAGATTTTTATTAATCATGCATTCCTTTAGTTACAAATGCATTAATTTGTGTGTGTGTGTGTGTGTGTATATATATATATTAGTTTAAAGCATCTGTTTCTGTTTCAGTGGATAGACGAGACCCCGGTCACGTACCAGGTAGTGTTATGGCACCAGAGGTCAAGAGCTCCTGGTTGAGCTGGGTCATCAGTGAGGGCAGCGGTGGGGAACAGACAGCAGGGGGCGTCGTGGACGGGACAGGAGGAACCGCTGGTCTGATGGAGGGTTTGGGAGGAACAAACTCATCTCCGCTGTTACTGTTCCTTCTGGGACCTGAGCGCAGACCATCATCAGAGAGACCTACACAGATCATACACATACACAACTCATTATCGTAAAGCCCAGGGCTGTGTGATATCCTGAACACGAACTACATATCCATTGAATATGATGATTGCGATTTAAAATAAAGCAACATTGTGAATATTGGTATAGGCACATTTAATTTTTTAATTCAGCAGCAAAAGCAGATTTAGAGTTGGTCAGTTCAGTTCATTTTTTGTGAATCATTTAAAATGCATTGATTCAAAACTAGCTCAAACTGTTGCAGAGAATGCATAAACTGATCAAATGTGTATTTTGAATGCAATGTAAATTGCTTTGGCTAAATGGATGCATAAATGTAAATGATATAGAGTGTCAGCACTCAAAACTAAAGCAAGATACACCACTGTTAAAGGTCTTTTCTGCACACCAAGGCCACATTTATTTAATCAAAAATACAGTAAAAACAGTGAAATATGACTACAGTTTAAAATAGCTGCTTTCTATATGACTATATTGTAAAATGTAATTTATTACTGTGATAAAAAGCTGAATTGTCAGCATCATTACTCCAGTCTTCAGTGTCACATGATCCTTCAGAAATCATTCTAATTTGCTGTTAACATTTCTTATTATTATCAAGGTTGAAAATAGTTGAGGTGCTTTAATTTTTATGAGGAAAACATCTTCAGGATTCTTTGATAAATTTCATGCATCTTTGCTGAATAAAACAATCTTACTGAAACCAAACTTATGAATGGTATTTCAAAAACACAATGAGCTTAAAACAAATCAAAAATACATTTAAATGGCAGAGATGCAAACAATCAGTTCATTTGACTACAAATGTAAACCTCAGAGTTGTTCGATGCAGTGGATATATTGAATAGACTGGTTGGAAGAGGTGTGACAAAAACTATACAGTGAGTCAATGTTGAGTCACGATCGAGACCAGGTGTGTGAGGCAGACACAAACACACACACGCGTCTGATGACGGTAACACACACAGCTCAGTTTTTCAGCCCTCGGGCTCCGGTTAGAGGAATGCTGTGGCTGACATTCCCAGCTGGAGCAGATGTTTGTGAACTTTCTCCACAATCCAAGCCCTCGGGCTCGTACAAACCCAGCAACACAACACAACACTACACAACACAACACACACTGCAGTTCCTCATCCTGAGAGGCGAAACACATGCCACAGACAAATATAACAACAACTCGAAGAAACGCTACATATTTACTTCCTTCTTTCAAGGCTTAAATTATCCAAATAAAAAATTACATTGATGTTTAGAGTAACTAAACACATTTAATACACTGAGCTAGAATAAATACATCAAATGTTAATGTTTTATGTTAATATAACATTTTATAGCACATAGGAAGAACTTTTGAACATCAACCCACACTAGAAAAAGAAAAAAAAAGCCTTTTTTTATAGTACAAATTCCATCAAATTGAATTGAATAATCCTCACATATTATTCATATTAGGAATTAGGAATTTTAAATTAGTAAAAAAAAAAAAAAAAATAGAGCTTGATAAAACATTTTGTATACATCTTAATGGAACAAGGGAATGGGCCGTATAGTTTATATGATTCGTATTTATATTTTAAAAAATGACATTTTTTAAATTTGAGTTTAATATTTATACAAAATGTTTTATTAAGCTCTAGTTTTTTTTTTAACTCATTTATAAGTCTTAATTTATAATATGAATAATATGTAAGGATTATTCAATTCTATTTGATGGAATTTTACTATTAATTGAAATGCGTAAATCTTGAAAAACTTTTTGATTGTGGGTTGATATAAAGTTCTTCCTCTGTGCCACAAAATGTTATATTAACATATATTTTTTTATGAATGCATAAAATAAAGATCATTGTAAAATTATCTTTACATAAAAAATACATTAGAATAAATACACACATTAATTAATAAATATAAATAAACTTACTAAAGAAATGATTAATAAACTAAGTCTCTTCGTCCAAGCGTGTGTCCCCAATTTGCACAGTAATTAAACTAAGTAATTATATAAATTAATAAACTAAGTAAATAAATAAATATTTACTGATAATAGTTTCTGTTCCTTCTCTTTTCCCTTTTAAAACTCTTATAGATTAAGCCTGTCCTTTATCAGAACGTATGCTGAACTTGAGTTCATAAAGATCTTTTATACAGTTATTGGATAAGGCTAGTAGTGACAGATTATGTTTAGTGAATTTCGAGAACATAATGTATGAAAATGATTGTGCAATTTCAGCACATCTCATGCACTTACATATAAGCAATGTCAAGTCATACTTAAGAGGTTTTAAACTTCAAACTCCTGTCACCTCCTCCACTATTGTCTTTTTGATGACTTCATTTCCTGTGTGAATCTGAGACCGGCTCCTTTTGTGATGCACTTCCTCAACAAGCAGAGGAAGCTTGAAATGGACACTGAAACCTCTCGCACAAAACACAGACAAACACCGCAGAAGTGTTGGTGAAGCAACTTAGAAAGAAAGATATATAACTACATTGAAGCTACAGATTATATAATATGCAATATATAACATTATAATTTTTTAACACTTTACTTGAAACCTGCATATATAAAAGTTTTCTAAATGTAATTGTAACCACAGTTATAATACATTATAATATTAAATGTTTAACCCTTTAGAAAGTATAATGCATTAAAACACATGATGAACAAACCAATTTCATGTGTAACAAGGAATCGGCAAACATTATTATGCATTTTAACTTTACTGAAAATATATGATGCATTGCGAAGTCCATTATGATTTTTTGTATAATGCATTTAAAGTAAAGAGCTTAATCTTTTTTTTAACTTCTACAATAAAAATATGATAAACAGGATCAAAATTCGATAACCCCCCCCCCCCTTTTTTTCTGAACAAAGGAGTCTCAGTTAGGATACCATTGTTAAACTTGTTAAAATACCAGATATAATCACATTTAGCCTACTTAAAAAAAAAAAATTTAATAATAATTTATAAACTCATCTGAAAACTTGATAAGCATCAGCATTAAACTAAACATTACACAGTTAATTTTTATTAATTTATTAATTTATTTTTTTTAAATTTTTGGAATTTCAGTTTTTCTTCAAATTTGTGAAATTTACTAGCAATTTTACTAGCATTTACTGTTTAAAATGTGTTGCAAATACACTTTGTTGAATCAGTTCATTTGTATGAATCATCTGAATGAACTGATTGACTGGAATGAATCAGGATTTCCAATGCTACATATGATTTTCTTTCAGTTTGCTCGGTTGTAAAGTTGTGCACCGCTACAAGTTGGAAAATGTAGGTTGTTGCGGGGAAAGCTAAAACAAGTTGGTAGTGTCGTTGCTTTTAGTTATTCACTAACCAACACTGTTCAAAAGCTGCTGTGCCAACAACATTTGGTTGACTTTGCATGCGTCTCTGAGAGATGGACCGAGTTCTGTGGCATCATGGGAACCAGGTTATAATAGCAAGAGACCTAATGGAATCCCAAAGGCCAGGCAAAACCACATCACCCGTAATCTGATCCAGCCTCAAAGTCATTGGCATTTGTTTTCCGAACAAAGTCTGAGCTGACCCTTGCTTCGCTCGGGCTTTGTAGCAGAACAGATATTACGTAGAGATGGGCTTCACTCTTTAAGCCTCTCTTCAGCATCTCCACGAGCTCAACGGGACACAATGCTTCCCATTATGACGGAGCGGGCCATCTGGATGTGAGCTTAACATCAGCGCAGGTAAGCGGCACAGAGATCCTCCCACAGGTGGTCATCGGATCCGCTGTGGCTTCATGCCCAGACTGAATGGCTCGTATTTTCATGTGTGGGAAAGAGAGCCAGAGATCCCAGATGGGATTTTACCTAAACCACACTGTGTGTGAGAGCCATAGAGAATGAACTCACTTCTAAAGCCATTTTCTAACCAGACTTGACGTGACAAGTCATATTTCGTCCGTACACTAAAAGCAAAAGGGCTGGGCAAAGTAAGAGCATTATACCGTTCAGGATGATTAATCGTCTGATAGTCAGCCATTTAGAGATCTCAAGTCTCACCTTTTTATTCAGGCCTTTTTATGACCTATTCTTTGTTCAGCTTGTATTTTAATGTATTTGTAACATGCGTGTGTGGTTGTATTCTGTGGTGTTGTCTTGTTTATTGTTACTTACTTTTGTATTATTTTTGCTTGTAAGGTGACATGGGTGTCTCGAAAGGCGCTTTTATATAAAACGGATTATTATTATTATTATTATTATTATAAAAAATATTAAAAGGCACACTATGCAGGAATTCCGTTTTTGTCAAACAGCGACCCCTAGAGTCGCTGTTTGTAGAGTACTTGTATTTAACATTTGTAGAGTACTTGTATTTAACATTACTGTCGTAAACACCACTCACGCAGAGCGTCTCTTCACTCACGGCCTGATACCCCCCCTACTAGTAGCCTACCTCGTTTGATGGCTTATAACATTTTTACATGGTTGCAGCTAAATGAATAAGAAAATAGCCTAGGCCTACTATATCATTTCATTTGTGTTTTTTTGTGTGTAATGTAAACATTACAAAATGCCAGATGACATCAATAAAGTTACATGTACGTTGCATTATTTCATAACATTGGCCATTATGATGTCGTTAGACTTGATTATTGCAATTTATCACAATAGTTTGCAAATAGCGCTCGTTTACACTATTTACAACGTGTAGGCTTATTTATGTCCTGATAATTATGTGAGATATTGACTCTCTCATGATAATCACAGGAATGAACTTTAACAGTGAAAAAGCCTGACCGAATGGGAGTCTTGTCCAGTTCCTCACGATGTCAGATTCTCGTTTCCTTTTCCTAATCTCTTCCGACCGCGTTTTCTTTGCTTTTTCCATAGTCGAGTATCACGTCTGAAATGCGCGCGAGAGTCTTTGTGCTTCATATTTTGTTGTTGATGTGTGTGACGTCATTGCCGTAAAGCATGTCGTGATTCTCCCGAGATTTGTCGGGGGCGCTCATCTCAAACTTGCATTGCTGGTTTTCCCAGCGCCCAACCACAAAGCTTTACTACCTTTTTTTTGGATGATTCGCCCTACTATGAGTTTGTTTACCACCGAAATGTACAGAAAGGTACAATTCTTGCATAGTGTGCCTTTAAATAAAACTATAATATATGATTATTTTATATAATAAAATATAAGTATTAATATTATACAAAAGTGGATCCCAAAAGTTCATCAAAGTTGTCCTAAGACAAGAACGGATATTGTTCAAAATTCATGAATAACTTTGATGAAAGGTTTTGATCCACTTCAAATGTTGACTACTGTATATGCCATTTTGCACAGTAAGTTAGGACAAAAACCTAATAAAAACTAAAATATAGGGGTTTTGCTCATAAATGCATCTTCTTGTGGACGGTTAGGACGTGGTGTAACCCTTTGACACGAAGTAACCCAAAATCTTAAGAATGCCGAAGAGTTTGGAATTTCCTGCGGACAGACCTCAAAAACACTCCTGGCCTGAAGCACTAGACGGAGGGCAAAACACTCTTTCTTTCAAGCACTCAATCGCAGGAAGAGCTAAATACAGCAGTGTAAAGCCTTCAGTGCAGTATCGTGCCTTTGGGGTCCATCATGGCTGCACATTACAGCAAACACGTCAGAAAGACGAGCAAGCCTCTCTAACAGGGCAGGGCCGCAGAAACATTCCAAAACACACGCGCTATTAGTCCTCACACGCAGCCAGTCGCAGGCCATAAAATCAAGTGGAAGGAATGACAAGCTGTCTCCTCTGATAATCTGCTCACAGATGAGCTCGTTGACGGTCCCGCATTCTGCTGCAGGTGATAATTACACACCGGAGCACAATACAACAACTGTCTGGAACCAGAAGCTTTCAAGGCCTCAGGCCACATGATTTGATAAGGGAAGCTTGTCGGTATGAGTACACTGCACTGAACAAAAAGGAGTTCATACTGATGCACAAACAAGGAGCTCTGCACACTGTGTCCTGACTAAACGCAATGCCAATCTGTCTTTACAAACGTGACGCGGCAAAATCAATCACAAATCACAGCAAATCAGAAGAGTGCGAAGGCGGGGCTTTCTCTGCAAGTGTTTAAAGGGATAGTTCACCAAAAAAATTTTGCCCGTTAATTACTCCGCGTGTCGTTCCAAACTTGTAAGACTTTCATTCATCTTCGGAACACAAATGAAGATCTTTTTGATGAAATCTGAGAGCTTTCTGTCCCTCCATTGACAGCTATGCAACTACCACTTTGACACTTCAAAAAGTTTATAAAGAGATCGTAAAACTAATCGTAAAACATATGAATTGAGCAGTTTAGTCCAAATTTCCTGAAGACACTCGATCACTTTATATGATGAACCGATTGAATTTAGGCTTTTATTCACATTCATCAACTTACACATCAGTTGTGGTAAACGGAAGCTCAAGCATGTTCTCTTGACGTGCAAGAACCAATGAGGTTCATTCTCGTGTTACGCATCATGTTTGAGCTTCAGCAAGAGGTTTATTCTCGCGTGTCAAGCAGGTTCGGTTGAGCTTCTGTTTATGTTCGCTGATTAATGTTTATATGTGAATAAAAGCCTAAATTCAATCTGTTCATCATATAAAGCGATCGTGTCTCTTCAGAAAATTTGGACTAAACTGCTAAATTCAAATGGATTCGTTTTATGATCTTATGAACCTTTTGAAACGTCAAAGTTTTAGTTGCATAGCTGTTAAAGGAGGGACAGAAAGCTCTCAGATTTCATCAAAAGATCTTCATTTGTGTTCCGAAGATGAACAAAAGTCTTACGGGTTTGGAACGACGTAAGAATGAGTAATTTATATATTTTTGGGTGAACGATCCCTTTAAGATACATATTTGCTGAAACCAGTATATGAATAAAGTATTAGAGCATTTGCCTTTCAAATATTAGACAGAACTTTTAAATAAAGAAGGTAAACTATCGAAGACCGATGAATTGGCGGTCTTGCTCAGCTTACAGGAAACATGTTTGGTACAACTTGTTCTGGTAAAGTTCTCTCAAAGTTATGAACAAATTTCTTCCAGTAAGTGGTCTTTAATAATGTTCTCAACATGTTAACATAAAAACATTATTTATAGATTGGTCATGGAATGTCTTTTTCTGAAACATTTGTTTAACGTTTTTAAATGTTACTATTTTTCAGAACGTTCAAAGAACATTAAAAAGTAATGTTCCTACAATGTTTGCAAAATTATAAATCGCAATGTTCCCTTAATGTTTCCATAACCCAAAACTCATTAAATGAAGTTTTATGTAACAAAGTTCGAGAGGAGCATGTTCAGGTAATCAACCAATCAACTCAAGAGGAAGCCGGTATAAATAAAGCTTTTCCTCACCTCCTGTCTCACGACAAGTCTCTCAGCATCCCTCCACCACCCCATCACCTCACACTCGGCTGGGTTTACCCCAGTATAGGGGGGAGTACTCTGGGTTCGGGCAAAATTCCAAGCTCGGAGCCCTCCCCCGGACAGCAAGCCATATACGCATTAATATTACATTTGATTTCATGTATGTGTGAACTCGTGAATTAATGCAAACATTAGCAAAACATTTTAGAACACTTTTTTTGTTATCTAGGTGTGCGTCTGTGCTCACACAATGGGTTCTCAGCAGTATCAAGTTAAAAGTCGCTTCTGAAACTTATGGGCCAAAAAGAAAAACGTTTATGCAGACGATTAAAAATTGCCAAATATCGGCCTTGGTGATATATTGGTTGACCACTAGTTAGGACATGTTGTTTTTTATAAAAGAGTTGATAATAAATTTTTACCTGAGCTCTCTTTGTTGCTCCATTTCTCAATGCCAGGAAAGGCCGCCTCCAAGTCCAGTTTTCCGAAACGGAAAGCATAGCCATTCATAAGTTTCTTGGGGAGGCCGTTGCCAGAGCCGCCGGAGGATGAGCGCGCCCGGTGACCTTTAACCTGCAAGGCCTTTTGGGTACGTTCCAGAGATTTGGAGCGTCTCTCGTCCGGACTGAGCTCAGAGTTCTTGGATGGATTTATGGAGGGAGAACCGTTGCGAGATTCCTCTCCTCCCAACCATCCACGGGCACAGATCCTCCGTGGGATCGGCTCCTTCGAGACGGAGCCAGGAGTCGACTCCGTTCCCTCCTCCAGAATGGACTCAGAGCTGGAGCCGATGTTCATTGGATTCTGCAGTGCCTCCATGTAGGACTTGCGGAAAAGCCGGCGTGACTCGAAGGTTGTCGAGTCTCTGGGGTGACGCTTGCGAAGGCCGGGATTACTAAGGTCGGTGCTGAACGAGAGCATTTTGTGTCCGATTCTACCTCGAATGCATCCCTGATCCGTGCTGGGACTCTTTTGCAAGGGTGAATCCTCTGAGCGCAGGGAGCCGATACCCATATCCGTAAGGCTGCGACTGAGAACGGGCTCCGACACGGTGGACTCTCCGCCCAGAGAGTCCCGTGAACTGAGTGTTCCCGTGGATCCATGCGTGCTGCATGTGCTTAGCTGACCACGCAGGGTCGCTCCACCGCTCCGCGCCTGCATGATGGCGTCAGCGGTGCTAGTCACAAACAAAGGATTCACCACGTTCTTCCAGGGTGTGCGGTAAACCACGGCGCCGGTACTGAGGAGACAGTTCTGGAGAGGCTGCAAGTTGCGTTCAAGCGTTACATTCTGCAGAAAGTCCGGTGTAAAAATGCTTCCGTACATGCTCTCGGCCACAGGGATCTCTGCGATGGCTTGCCCGCTCCCTGACAGGCATTTTATGACCAGTTTGGCAGCCTTGCGGCCTAAAGGAACCACCTGCAGGTAGAAATCTCCCTGCCGCAGACGTACTTTATGCAGTGGTGCGAGTTGCAGAACCACCTTCTCATGTAAACAGAGCGGCCATCCCTCGTGGTACAGCAACAGGCCTTTGAATCGCAGCTGTGCAAAATAAAAAGAACAAATTCATCAGATACAGTACTGCTTTACATGCATGCATAAGCAACCACTTTCAGTTATTTGCATTTTGCTATCATTAAATACAAAAATGCAATTAACTAAAACAATGCAATTAGAAAATATTGAAAAGTGAAATTTTCTATTCTAGAACATAAAATGACTCCCTCAAAGATCATGCCAGGGTTAAATGAGACTGCTGAGTGCCCTCGATAATTAATACAGGAGCATAAGGTTTCAGGTATGTGCTCACACAGCGCTAACCTGCAGAAATACAAAGCCTCCCTGAGCAAGTCTTTCATTTCAGCCTGATCCTCTTTGCCAAGTTCACCGCTCACAACACTCTCTGTTTGGGCTGTTTTTCACAGTAATACTGAACCCTCTTTCAGCCTGAAGCATTCATCCTCCCTCTCATGTTCCCACTCTCGCAGTATTTCTCTCTGAGAGAATTGAAATGGATTGAACATGTTTAGCCGCAGCGCTACTGATTTCAACAACAACATCTGTAGCGGAGACTGTCAGCAGTAAAATAATCAGCGAATGAATGACTAGCCAGCTAATGCACAAAACTGAGCTTAAAGAATGCATGATCCATGGCAAATTTCTATGCAGGTCCAATTAAAAAACAAACAAAAAAACTATAATAATAAAATATAACATATATATAATAATTTGTTATTGTATGCATGTTAATGTGTGTGTGTATATATATATATATATATATATATATATATACACAGAAGTCAACATTTGAAGTGGATCAAAACCTTTCATATATATATATACAGTATATATATATATATATATTACACACACACACATACATTGTTAATATATATATATATATATATATATATATATAGGGGTGGGAGATATTGACAAAAATGAATATCTCAATATTTTTTTTCAATATCTCGATATCGATATTCAGACGATATTTTTGCAATCCTTCAAAGAAATGTGTGCAAACTGGCAAAGAAGGTCCAGTTGGTCTTTTGACTTGCTGCATTTGACCTATTATTGTATAGAATTACTAGTACATAAAGATATAAGACATTATTGATTTAAAGACTCCTAAACTTTGTAAAATATTAAAATATTATTCAATAAAGTCTTTATTGTTCTTGTATATTTTTAATAGGGGTGTAACGGTTCACAAAATTCACGTTTCGGTTTTGATACGATACATTGGTGTCACGGTTCAGTACGTTTTCGATACAGCAAAAATAAAGAAATGCCATAGAAATTTCCTATTTATTAAAAGAAAAATTATTTTTAAATAAGTGTGAGTTTTCCTACATCTTGAAACTTTTAGTTTTATAAATGGGGGTAATTTTTGAAGGATGAACAAATAATGTTTTGGTCATCACATTAAAAATAACATTTAAATAACATATAAAATTTGAGTTTTGAAGTGCTGGAAAAAGATGTGTGACATACTTGAAAGCATTTTAATATTTCTGCCAAACTTCCATGGTTACAAGTTAGTGTTACTACATTAAATCCATGGTGAATGATCTGTGGACTTAAAACCTATATATAGTTCATTCATGGAACGATGTTTCTCCTGGTTTCCACGTCAGCGCTGTTTGATCAGTTAATAACGGAGAAATTGTAACGCTTCTCACTAGATCTCGCAGCGATGTTATTACTTAAGTGGCGAATTCAAATGCTTTGGTTACTCGATCTCTTATGTAGTAACGGTGTCGCTTAATCAAGATCGGCTCGCGCTGCACTGACATTCGTCCGATCTGATAAACGGTCCGTGAACCACAAAATAATGAGTTTCGTTGCGCTTTCATTTCATTTGCCATTTGATGGATTCATTTGCCACAGTGGATAAGCTGGAAGCGTTAATAAGTTCATACATCAGGAAATGGTTGGGAGTTCCACGCTGCCTCAGGAGAGTGGGACTTTATAGTAAAGGAGTATTGCAGCTGCCAGTCTCTGCTTTAACCAAGGAGTTTAAGTGTGCCAAGGTCAGACTGGAAATGACTTTAGCAGAGTCACGAGACAAATGTGTAAGGGAGGCAGCCCCTGTGGTAAAAACTGGTCAGCAAAGAAATCTGTAGTAGAGCGAAAGGCTGACCTTCAAATTGGGAATATCGTGGGACAGGTACAGCATGGAAGAGGGGGTTTTGGGCTCAGTTTAGCTCCTCCTAAATGGCACAAGGCAGGCCCAGCCCAAAGGAGGAAGCTGGTAGTCAACGATGTGCGAAAGCAGGAGGAGAGGATGAGATATATAAAGGCCATTTCCCAGGCCAAGCAGGGAGAGTGGATGAGATGGGAGAGTGTGGAACAACGCAAAATGGGCTGGCAAGACCTTTGGTCAATGGAAGAGAGTAGGATCAGTTTCCTTATTAGGTCAACATATGATGTTCCCCCATCACCGCAGAACCTAAACCTCTGGGTAGGAGCGGATCCCTCTTGTCCTTTGTGTACATCACCTGCCACATTAAGGCACATTTTGACAGGATGTAAGGTGGCTCTTAGCCAGGGTCGGTTTACTTGGCGCCATGACCAAGTATTGCGATGTTTGGCTTTTGCATTGGAAGGCAAGCGTAGTATGACCAATAAATTGCCGCCTGTTCTAGCAAAACATTACACGCAGAAGACAATATTCCTCCGCCCAGGCGAGCAACCACCAAGAAAAGGTGCTAACACCAATTCTCGCCCAGGACAACTGGAAGCTGCTAGGGATTGGAAGATGCTGGTTGAACTTGATCAACGGCTTATTTTTCCACCTGAGATTGCCACCACTAACCTACGACCAGATATTGTTTTGTGGTCTGGATCAGCACGCATTGTTCAACTGATAGAGTTAACAGTACCATGGGAGGATGCGGTAGATGAGGCATGAGAGAGGAAGAAATTGCGGTATGCTCATCTGGCCACTGAAGCAGAACAGCGAGGATGGAGAGTCCAGGTTTATCCAGTAGAAGTGGGTTGTCGAGGTTTTGTGGCACACTCTACAACCCGGTTCCTCAGAGACGTCGGATTCAGTGGCCAAGAGTTGCGTCGTACAGTAAAGAACTTATCTGAAGCAGCAGAAAGGAGCAGCAACTGGCTGTGGTTGAGACGGAAAGATTCTAGCTGGCTGTGTACAGGCCGCCATGCTACGGTTTCGTAGAATTCTTGAAAACTTGAAAGGTCTGTTGGTTTATTTGTATAGGTTGTATAGTATTTATAGTCATTACGTTCCTGTGTATATTGCGTGAATGACGGGTGGTTGGGCAGATATTGTGTTTTGTGGTAGGTGGTATGCCATACGGAACCGTTGCCACTGATACTGCATATTAACGCACCGGTGGGGCTCGACAGCCTTAGTCAAACGGGTTGGCGCGTATGGTTGGGTTGCGGAGAGACTGTGAGATTGTGGTTAGGTCTCAGCAGCAAGAGGGAAGTAGAGGTCAGTAAGCTGGGCTGAGTTGAGTGGGGGACAGAGGGGGTGACTCTGGGACGCCAGAGTCACTGTCGAGCCCTCTTGAGGTGTCGTGGGCTAGTCGACGAAACACTGAGGACGGAAGGTGCCCACTTGAAGACCGTTGAGATGTTCCCTAATCCGCTCAATCCAGAGGGTTGTTATGGGGGGACCGCACTGTGGTTGCAGCCGTTGTGTGTGCTGACGCGCAATACACTGTATTAACACCAGACAGAAGATTCACGTAACCAGATGGAAAGAAGCGTAAATGGATGGAGAAGCATAGGTTACTGTAAAGCTACGTCTTAGTTGGTGATTATCTTGGCGAAAGCCGAGTACGTTGCGTTGACAGTTGACACCAACATTGTGCTGCTCCCTCCAGTGCGGATTTTGGTCGGCAGGAAAAATGGTCCAACCACCGGGATGGTTCGGCTTGTAATGCGTACCGAACCGATCTCTTGGGAAAATGTATTCCATCTTTTGGACTTATTATACAAACAATGCAATTTTCTAATGATGCAATCACGAAGCTCGCCACTTGAGGACGCCACAGACATTTAAGAAAACTTCAGACTTCATTTTTCCGCAAACAACGCATATTTTGCCTTTTCTAGCAGCTATTTTATTAATCATACATCGGCTTTACTCTTTACGATTTTGGATTGTTGCTTCAACCTAAGAAATGTCATAACACACAGGTAAGAACTTCGTAGTTGTATATTGCAAATTAGTAGCAGCTAAGACTACTCACGTGCAATTGAGGAACGATTGTGATTTTGTACAAAAAATAAAATAAACAAACCCCTACAGTATTAAAATCGCTACATATAATTGTTTAGAAGGTTATAGTGTGCATTATTTGTTTTCTCTTTAACTTCCTTCAGCTCTTTTCATGTTTGGGGGGTCGGATTGTACAAATTATGAAATATTCGATATCCCAATTTTGCATATCGTCCAGACAACAATTTGGATATTATCGTCTAAACGATATATCGCCCACCTCTATATATATATATATATATATATATATATATATACATATTTATTAATAAAGCAAATACTGTGTGAACATCCCCAAAGTAGCTTTGTATAATTTGGTTTCTAATTAAAAATGAAAAATATTATGTATTAGCAGGCAACTGGAAAGTTACTTTTAAAAACTCTAAAATGTAATATCTAATTGTCTTACTTTTTTATAGAAAATAAAGTGTTATGTTACTTTTGCGTTACTTTTTCCTCACCTGTACTGGGCTTGCTTGTATGTTTTTTAATAAAAAAAATGTTGGCAAATGTAAAGGCCATGTCACACCAAACGTTGGATGAATTGGATCATCGAAAGTCAGCAGCAAAGACATCGGTTAATAAAGTGAGATTAAATATATTTGTATTATTTAACCTATTTAATTATTGCAAGTTTGTGTAATATTTTGAGTTTGCATCTTACTGTTTTTATTAATTTTGAGGAATACTGAATCTGTTTAGTAAATGAGATGAGTAAATGCACGCTCACATTAAGTCTAGAACTACTGTACAAAAAGCATCATGTTCACACAGCGCACACAACGCCTCACCATTTCTCTCAACATGAGGGCAGTGTAGCTGTCAGTCAACACATGGGAAAACAAAGTAACTTGCATTACTTATTTGAAAAAGTAACTCCGATATTTTGTTGTAAATATAAAAGTAATATGCTACTTGTTACTTGAAAAAAGTAATCTGATTACGTTACTTTTCACCCAGCGTTTTCTTTTACTTTGAAATGCTTCTGTCAAACTGTATCTATTGAAACTGAGGGTACTCACACAGGCCTCCTCCTTTGTTATCTGCAGGATTCTCTTGGCGGGCAGCAGAAAGTCAATGAAACAGCGCAGGCCGTCGCCGCGGTACTGTCTCTCCACTACGCTGAAGAGCTGCCACAACACGGTCCCCGCGCTCACGCTGAACGGACGGTACAGTGCAGATAGTGTACTCTGAATACAGTGGTCCAACGACTCCGAGTCCTGCAACAAATCACACATTGACAGTCAATAAACATCAGTTTCTGGATTAATAGAAACCAAACCAAATTAAACCAAATTATTGTAAACAGTGATGGGGTAAACACTGTCAGCATGTTGTTTTTGGTTTGGTTAGTGACACTATCGCCGGTCGCAAGTTCAATTCCACCGTTCCCAGTTACAAACACAAAAAGCAGGATGTCAGGAGGTCACGGGACACTGATGAGACAGGAAACACCTGTCAATGTAACGTCACTGACGGGACAATAACATGCAGGATGGAAAATCCTGTCCCTAATGCAGAACTACATCATATCTGTGGAGCAGAGGACTTTCCATACGGATATGATTCACACTATCCTAGACTAACAAAACCGTGACCTGGGACAGTCAACTTCAGGTTATGAAACAAAAATTAAAATAAATGCGTTTGAGTCAGGGTTATCAAAGTTATACCTAAAATTATAACCCATAAAAAAAACATTTTTGTTAGTTGAAATAAAATAAATACTAATTGAACTAAGGTAACTAAAATAAATATAAAACTTATTTTATTTCATCAATTCTCATTTTAATTTAGCCTATGTGCTAAAATAACAAAAAAAAAATTAAATAAAAATTGTTAAAAAGAATATATACAGTAGACATTCAAAAAATAAAAACTAATAGAAATGTAAAAAAATAAAAATATATAAACCATATATAAAATTACATTTATGAATCATTTATATGTAATTTATTTGTGAATAATGTATAATTAAAAAAAAAATACATATACATACACGCACAAATATGTGTCATTTATTTATTTTAATTATTGAAAAAATAAAGAATATTATTCATAAAATAACTAAAAAGAAAACTAAATAAAACTAAATAGACATATCAAAATATATATTATATAATATTACATATACACATTTACACACACACACACACACACACACCCACACACGTCGTCTGAACAAAATACCTCGTTACAGTTTAGTAGTAATGATTTCATGAACTTCTTCACCGAGAAAATTGAAAGCATCAGAATCAAAATCGTAAACGTTCGATCTTTGCTCGCGCCTTATAATTCGGCCGCAATTATCACCCCGCAAGAACAATTACAATGCTTTACAACCATAGAACAAAAAGAGTTAAATAAACTTATCACTTCATCTAAAACAACAACATGTTTATTAGATCCTATACCAACTGAACTACTGAAAGAAGTGTTACCTGTAGTGGAAGAGCCTCTTCTCAATATTATTAACTCATCTTTATCTTTAGGTCATGTTCCAAGAACGTTCAAGCTGGCAGTTATAAAACCTCTTATTAAGAAACCACAATTAGATCCAAATAACCTAGCAAATTACAGACCCATTTCGAATCTTCCATTTATGTCAAAAATATTAGAAAAAGTTGTGTCCGCTCAACTCGGCTCTTTCTTGCAAGAAAACGACATCTATGAAAAGTTTCAGTCTGGATTCAGGCCACATCATAGCACTGAAACTGCGCTTGTTAGAATCACAAATGATTTACTTTTAGCTTCGGACCAAGGCTGTATCTCAGTACTAGTTTTACTTGATCTTAGTGCTGCGTTCGATACTATAGATCACACAATACTCTTAGATCGACTACAAAATTACACTGGTGTTCAAGGACAAGCATTAAGCTGGTTCAGGTCATACTTATCTGACCGCTACCATTTCGTCTACTTAAATGGAGAAAAATCGATTATAACTTCGGCAAACTATGGAGTGCCGCAGGGATCTGTGTTAGGCCCTTTATTATTCTCAATATATATGCTGCCACTTGGTAATATTCTAAGGAAACATGGAATTAGTTTCCATTGTTATGCTGATGACACTCAAATATATATTTCCTCACGGCCAGATGAATACGCTAAATTATCCAAATTGACAGATTGTGTTAAAGATATAAAAGATTGGATGACGCATAATTTTCTTTTATTAAATCCAGACAAGACAGAGGTAATACTTATCGGTTCTAAAAACCGTCCACAAAACCTTTCACAGCACGACTTTAACATAGTAGGATGCCCTGTTACTCTATCCGCTACAGTAAAAGACCTGGGTGTTACATTAGACTGCAACCTGTCTTTTGAAAAGCATATTTCATATGTTACAAAAACAGCCTTTTTCCACCTTAGAAACATTGCTAAGCTACGTAATATGCTATCAGTCTCTGATGCAGAAAAGTTAGTTCATGCATTCATGACCTCGAGACTAGATTACTGTAATGCTTTATTAGCTGGTTGTCCTGCATCTTCAATAAACAAGCTACAGTTAGTCCAAAATGCAGCCGCTAGAGTTCTTACTAGATTAAGAAAATATGATCATATAACACCGATTTTATCATCACTTCATTGGTTACCTATAAAGTTCCGTATTAATTACAAGGTATTGCTTTTGACTTATAAAGCTCTAAATGGTTTAGCTCCAGTCTATTTAACGGATCTTCTATCGCCTTACAATCCATCGCGCTCTTTAAGATCACTAGATTCGAGGTTTCTGGTCATTCCTAGGATATCCAGATCCACCAAAGGAGGCAGAGCATTTTCACATTTAGCTCCGAAGCTCTGGAATAGCCTTCCTGATATTGTTCGTTGCTCAGACTCGCTCTCCCAGTTTAAAACTAGACTGAAGACGCATCTATTTAGCCAGGCATTCATATAAATTTTTTATCTTACAGTTACTGTAAATTCGGCCTCTAGTTCATAAACGCCAGAGGAGAACTGGCCCCCGACTGAGCCTGGGTTCTCCCAAGGTTTTTTTTTCTCCATTGGGTCACCTGATGGGGTGTTAGGACACCATTAGGTCACTGGATGGAGTTTTTCGGTTCCTTGCCACTGTTGCCTTTGGCTTGCTCAGTTGGGGATATTCAAATTAATTAACCAATCATACCATTGATCAGCTCTACCAAACTTGGATGTCTTTTTTCCAGTAATAAACAAACATTAAGTTGTTTTGATTGATACTGTGAAGCAGCTTTGATACAATCTGTATTGTGAAAAGCGCTATATAAATATATTTGACTTGACTTGACTTGACTTGACTTGACACCCACACACACACACACACACACACACACACACACACACACACACACACACACACACACACACACACACACACACACATATATATATTAAATTTAAAATATAAATAAAAATGTACATGATATATATATATATATATATAGAGAGAGAGAGAGAGAGAGAGAGAGAGAGAAAGAGAGAATACATTTTGTAAAATAACTACAAATAAAACAAAACTGACGAAAAACTATATAGAAAACTACATAGAGAAAACCGAGAACTAGAAAAAAATGACAAAAAGAAAATGACTTAAACTTTAACTGAAAAATAAAGTAAAATGAAAAATATTAAAACCTAATTCAAATTAATAAAAACTATAATAGTATCTGACCAATACTAAAATAACACTGATTTGAGTGCAAGACTACAAAAAAACTGGATCAGACATCCTCATGACAGGGGAAAAGCCCAGGAAAAATCCCCGGCAAAGTAACCAAAAGCTCTCACTTTAACTTTCCCTGTTTGTTCTGCTCTGCTGGCCCTGTATTAGACAATGACAATGTGCCGTCCACATGCCGTGCCTCCTCCACAGGGCAACCATTGTTTCATCCCTCCTGCAGAAAGTCTCTAGGAAACTAAATCACTCGCCCACATTAGTGGCACTGTGGCTCGCAGAGCTCCAGAAATAATCGCAGCGCTCAAACTGCAGGGGAGAGTACAACCGCATTTTGGAGGAAAAGCTAACAATGAGAGGAAAGGCAACATGATTTCTAACATCGTTCAACGGTATTTTTTTAGGTTATTGTGGCAGGCTACAAAAGTAAGATTATGGATCGGTCCAGTGGGACCAGTAACTCGGACTGACAGGAGCCTCTAAAGCCTCGTGACCCAAGACAGACAAAATAAACTAAACCAAAGGGCCCTTTTATCATTTTAAGTAATAATAATAATAATGATGTAAGGCTAGCTGTGCATTAAACAATTTTACCCCCGTGAAGTGCATTAAAATCGTTTTTGGATTATCATTATCACAGCGCAATATATGACAGGAAGGGCCAGTAATGACCTTCCAGCCAATCAGAATCGAGTATTCAGACAGACCATGGTATAAATATATACACACACACAGACTACCAACTACCGGTTACACTGACTGAGCGACTGACTATGAGACATGATACATTTAGGTTGTATTGTACAGTTGTACTGTATCTTTCAACATTTCTTTTAATGTTCATTCACGTTTTTTTGGTGCTGTAACTAGTAGTAAAGCAGAAGAGATGATCACATCACGCACCTTTGAATTTCATAATATAATTACCGAATTTAAAAGCTGGTCAAAAGAAACAAAGCACAAATTATTGTGATTACTGGATGACAGGCGCACTACAAATAAAGTTTTGTTCACGCATCAATTGAAAACATCACAGACTAAACTATCGCATCACAAAACTTCACAGACTAACTTTTTATTTTGACTTCCTGTGAAGCGTTCAAAAATGAATGAATGGGGTTTGATCTCCCAAAGTGTCACTAGTGAAGGTTTGAAGATCTGTAGAACAACATGTTTTAACCCGAAAATAAGTTTGCGTTGGAATAAACCACAAGCTGTATTCAGGACGGCCTGCATATCTGTATGAGTGCGCCCCCACCCAAAACGGCACTTTTAAAGTCTGGGAAGACTAAACATACGGCTCGAACACAGCACTGGACGGAGAGCTGGAGATAAGTGAGGCTTTGAAGATGAAAGATAAATAAGACTGGGCAGAGGGAGAGCTTCTGACGCATTTCCATAACCTTGAAAAAGTTATTTCACCTGGCTGAAGCCAGTAAAAGAGCTTTTAATAGCAGCCAAAGCACAAGTGTGGGCTTGGAGGAAGCGTGGATGTGTGTGTGGTATCTGTGCCTGAATGCGCACGCTTTGATGGTGTTTATGGCAGACGGTGGAGGTGCTGGACGAGACCTGGCCGGACCCGTAATTATATCGCGGATATTATATGGATTCCAGGTGTCACACTGTTGCTCTGTTCTCTATTAAAACGGACTGACATCCGCTACAGAAGGTACAGCCACAGAACCTGCACACTAAGATTCACATTTAGCCTCGGTTTAGTCAAACATCTCCATTATGGAGGTTTAGGGATTTGATCACAATCTGCTTCAACGTCATTTGAGATGTGGACATGTAATAATCATGCAGCTTGATGTGCTCGCTTTTTTATTAAGCAAACAGGCTTACAAACTGGGGAAAAAAAAGATTTATTATTTTCTCAAGGGGATTTAACCATCCAAAACACCATAGCAACCACCTAGCAATTCCCTAGAAACCATCCAGAACACCATAGCAACCACCCAGAAGATAACAACCACTCGGAACATGTTAGCCTCATATTAACAAGAACCATTCACATTTTCTTTGTAAAATGGAAGTATATTAAGTTGCTGTGCAATGTCATTATATACTAATTGTTTGAAAATACAAGGATTTACTATACAAAGGAGTTCCCACAACTTTTAATCAATGAATGTCCAGGACGTGTAAAACAAATTATTTTTATTATTAATTATTATAATAATTATTAATTAATTTATATAAAAATATTTTATTACATAATATAAACAGCAATAAAGTTATATTGTTTATAATTTTTATTTAATATTACTGTATTATTTCTAGTATATATATATATATATATATATATATATATATATATATATATATATATATATACAGTATAAACGTATCAGCCAAAATTTCATATCATGTGTGCAAAAAAAAATCTATATTATTTCATTAATTAGGCTATAAAACATAATATGTACACATATACACACATTCATGATTCACTACAGAAATAGACATGACTTTTTAAGATTTCATTAATTTCTATGACATTTACAGGCCTGGAAACCACAATTTGAAGGTTTTCCAAAGACCGTGGGAACCCTGAACAGAACACTAAAGATGTTGTTTTTACAAATCATTGACATCACTGATGCCACTGATGCTCTAATAGACTTGAGGTCCACTTAACCACCTTTTACTGCAATGCAAACATACAGTAACTAAGCAGGAGCTGCGATTTGCCAAACGAAGCATCTCTAAACAGTAGCCCTTCCAGAGAGCGCTAAACAAACCATGTGTGAACTCCTGACAGTCTGACGGGAAGGGCATCTGTGTCCTTTACTGGGTCAGGAAGACAAAGGCCCCGCGCACCAGCTCTCCAGTGGAGCATGAAGACACCGCGGGACTGAAACAGGAGAGGGACACGGCACAGACACACACCTCCTGTATGCAGGTGTCGAAGCAGGTTTAATGCATCTATAGAGCCGTCTGTGACAAATGCATGATTATGGAGAGGGAAAATACAACAGGTCAACAGCAGGGTTGAGTTACGTGATGCTGAACTGGGGTTAGTACAGCTTTTGCGCTGGTAACCCCGCATTGTGGTGCCAAACGTGTGAATCGCTGCGGTACAGTTTGAATGGTACAACTACTGTAGATGCTCAGCAAACGACAACCATTCACAGGCCTCATAATCAAATGCTTTTGGCAGTCATGGAAACACTGCGTGCTGTATCAGTAGTTTCAGCGTTTGAGGGGGAAACTGGCGAATTCAATTAAAACATAACGATGGAGAAAATGTTTCGTTCTTACGTTTGGTTCCACTTTATTTCGATAGTACACTTTAGACATTCTACTAACTATAAGCAGACTAACTTTGCAACTACATCACTCTCATTAGAGTATTAGTAGACTGTAGTAGACTGTCAGGTTATGGTTAGTTTTTTTATATATTCAAATTTATTTATTAGGATTTGTTAGGAGTTGTTAGGGTTCGGTTAGTAGAATGGTTGACTTTTAGTTGCCAAGTTACTTATAGTCAGTCGAATATCTGCTGAGGAGCATCAAAATAAAGTGTAAGCAAATATTAAGCATATAGTGTACTAATACTCTAATTACACATGTATTTGCAAAGTTACTTATAGTTAGTAGAATGTCTAAAGTCTAAAGACTATCGAAATAAACCACCGTACAGTCCATTCAGAATAAACTTCATAATACAGTTGGCAATATATAATATGAGGATGCACAATTCTAGAACCTTTATGTAAACAGGACGCGTGTTGCGTTTGTCCAAACAATGACAAACGAGAGCAAAAATATGCAAATAAGGACGTTAACCCACGGTTTAGGAGTGTACAGCTTATGAATACCCAGGATTAGTTGTTAACCCCAGGAAAATTATGAGCAATGTGAAAAGTGAAGCAAGATAACCCAGGATAACTATTTAAAGTGTGAGAAATATAATGAAATATGACATATGCAGTCTTTCTGAATAATATTCAATATAATTATTATAATAAAAACATTTATTATTATATCATTATTATACTATAATATTTATTTATATATATATATATATATATATATATATATATATACACACACACACACACACACACACACACATACATACTGTATGATGTTTTAATATATTATTTTTTATATATATTTTTTGTAATTTTATTATTATTTACTTAATTCTAATTAATATTACTATTCACATCTTTATAACCCAGGCAATGTGTGTTTATAAATACTCTCTTATAGGAAACACATTTCATTGTTTCCAAGTTCAATGTGAATAAATTTCAAGGCGTATGTGTGTTAAGCTTACAATGAATAATGCCGAAATGCCATAATCGTGCCCTCCCTCGCTAAATCCATCAGTTTGAAAGAAGACGAGTCCTGTAAACGCCGCACCTGATGTGACTGGCAGCTGTCGAACAGGTTGACGTCTACAGATGGAATGTGCATTGACTCACGGGAGGACAAAAGCAACACGCAGCTGCTCTGAAACAGGTTCAGTAGTGAATCTATGAGCGATTACAGCATGATGACACAAACACACCGTAAACAACCATCTCTCAGAGCTCACACACACCGTAATCCTGACATGGCATATGATGGTTTCAGAGGTAATTACGAGAGGAGTTAAAAGTGCTCTAATTGAGGGATCAATTCAAGACGGCGCTCCCATGATGTGTGGATTACTGCACAAAACGGCCGAGTCCTAATAACACTCATTACCCAGCAGGTTGAGTCAAACTTCTGTTAACACTGTGCTTGCAAACTACTTCCATATATGTTCTTCCACAAATCATTGATATATATCCTTAATATTAGAACTGAATTAAGTCAACACTAAGCAAAAAAAGTAATTATGGTAATAATATATATCAATATATCAACATGACATTTCCTTGTTTATAAGTCACTTTCAATAAAAGCCTCTACTAAATAAATAAATGTGAATATAGATGTACCATGATACCGTCAGTGCTTTCTGAACTGAGCTGAATAACAACTTTACAGCAGAATTTGTCTCATATTTAATGAAGTTTGCATCATTATTTTCTTGTTTTTACTGTAAAGCTGTATAAAGCGCTATAGAAATAAAGGTGACTTGACTGAAGGGAACTAAACTGCCTGAACACTGGAAAACGAAATCAACGCCAGCTTCTCTAAGGAAAAACTGTTTTCCTGTTTGATAGGACTGTCACAATCCCAATGGAAAAGATGTGAATGCTTTCTTAATTTAAAGTTTAATAACAATAATTCATCTTTTTCGAAGCATAATGATACCTGTGATTTGGAGGGAGGGTGTCAAATGTAACACGCACCAGTGCAGCGCTTACCTTTATACTCAGGTAATTATCACAGCTCCGCGACTTCACTCTGGAGTGCATAGTGCTCAGTGTCCGCACTCAAGATACGAGAAAAAACATAAATATGCTAAATAAATAAATACGTTTAGTTGATTAATCCAGTGTAAGTCCATGCACTGAGCAGTGTGAGTCCTCTGCACCCATGACTACGTCAGCCGGCGTCTCTCGGCTCTAATGGGACGTTTGAGAGAGAGACAGACAGCGAGCTCGGCTACGGACCTCCTCCCAGCTGGATAATGCATACTGATGCAATTTCCTTTAGCACTGAGAAAACACACGATCTGAGCTGCTCACAAACCACAACAACACCCCCGTCCACAACTGCCCTGCAGGGGAACAAACCTTTACTACCCCCTACTTTAGACTGGCCAAAGCCTCCCCCTCTCCTCCTCTTTGTCCTGACAAAACAAATGGACTAGGGTTTCAGCTTATGCTGTCGCTTTTGTAAAAGAAGGAGGGGGAAAAAGAAAAAAGAAGACATCAGCATGCCATTGGTGGCTCAGATCAATCAACTACAATAGTGCTGCTCTAAATCTTGTCAGGGAAATGGCTAATCCCAAAAACTAAAGCTGACACAAACTCGAAAGGTTCAAAAGAAACAAGAAAACTGCTTTGAATTTCATGTAACACTTCACTTGAAGCCTTTATATGTACACATATATATATATATAATGCATTTTAAAAGTAGTTTTAATGCATTGCTTTGTAATGTATGATTTCATGGATAATTCAGTTGTAGTACGTATAAAGGTTACACCTTTAGAAAGCATAATGCATTAAATCACATGACAAACAACCAATTTCAGAGGTTACAACTAATCTGCACATAATTATTATAATGCATTTCAACTATTATGTATTAAAAGATACAATGCATTACAACGTGGACTATGAATACCTCTAGCCTATATATAAAGGCAAGTAAAGTGTTACCAATATTCAATCCCCAATTTTTCACACGATACAGGGAAAATGTTTTAAATGTTTCAAATGTTTTACATCTTGACTGATTCTCCTCGATATGCAATAAATGAAGAGCAAACAGACTCTTAATATTCACATAGAAAAGAAAAATCAAAACAAACCACTTATATCTTGATTGCTTCTCTTTGACAGTGAGATTAAATGGAGACTGTTAAGTCTTAACTGCTTCTCATGGGAATCTAAATATTAACACAGGAAATAAAATCAAAGCAAATATATTTTATTTTTCAGTTGTTTTTCCTTGACAGCACTGACATTAAATAGAGAGCAAATGGAGACTCTTTAAGTCTGAAATGTTTCTTGTAAGGAAAAAAGACCTCAGGAATCTCACAATGCCCCTTCCTCCAGAGTTAAGATCTCAATAATGTCTCAAACTGTGCTCAAAAGTTGAACATCTCAATGTGAACTAAAACATTTATCATCAAAGTCTCTCCTTTTGCTTGCATCTGTAAGGATTTTGAAAGTTGGTCATAAGTGAGAGCAACATTAGATCTCCTGAGCTTTAAAAGAGCAAATTCTGAGCTCTTTCGAGTTTTCTTCTGCATTTTTAGAAAAATAGTGGTGACACTTTACCGTAAGGTTTCAATTGTTAACATTAGTTAGTTACATTTAGTTAACATGAACTAAAAAATGAAAAACATGTCTAAAGCATTAATCTTAGTTAATGTCAATTTCAACATTTACTGATACATTTTAAGATCAAAAGTTGTATCTGTAGGCATTAGTTAATGTGAACTAACAAGGACATGAAACATTTTATTAAAGCTGCATTCTGTAACTTTTTTGGGTTAAAAATGATCCAAAATAAATGTTTGAGCAAGTACATAACCAGTGATCAAAACTTTCTGCTTGCCTTAGCTTGATTCAAAAAGTTAAGCTTGTAATAATGTTTTTAATTCCAGTGGTACTGGTGGATTTCCATGGGAAATTTGCGTCATTACGTCACATCTGTATACATAAAGAAGAGTCTATATTGCGTGTGAGGATGTTGGAGGTGGAGATGTATAGCATTTTCTCACAGCACTTGATATAATTAAACTCATCAATTTAATGGCGGATCCAGAACGGTCCAAACGACAATCACCAGTGACAAGACTGGAGATTCACCCGTTGTAAAATGCAAAAGACTTCGGACTTTGGAGTGGAAAAGAGACTAGAACCGGCCCAAGCGAAAACAAGAATAAATATCGGAAGTATTAAATGTAGTGACGCAATGCTGATGTTGTTAACATTAACAATTTGAGAACAAAGTATAATTTGCACGGGTGATATGATAAGCGATTGTTAGATTTTATCAGCACGATTTACTGCAATGCTTTTTTCCCCTTAGTTTGTCAGAGCAAAAGTGGATGTTACTTGTTCAGAGGACATTTTCCAGTGAAAACTCTCATGTTGGTCATACTTCCAAAAAGTAGAATCTGTGATTGTGAATGACAGGATCCACACCGGCGCGGCGACTGACCGCCGCACATTCTCCTCAAAACATTGGATTCATCCGTGCCGTGCCGTGCCGAGGCACAACCCACGTAAAGTTGATAATTCCGTGAATAACTGCAATTGCAGATTTCGAACAGAGATGGCGACAAAGAGGAAAAACTACGGACTGCAGCTTTAACTAACATTAACAAATGTTAATAAAAGCTGCAAAAATATGTTGCTCATTGTTAGTTTATGTTAGCTAATGCATTAACAAATGAGACCTTAAAAGTGTTATCGAAATATCTAAATCCCTAAACCAGAACTGACACAAAATCATATGTTGGTTATCTAAACCTTAGCGAGGGAGGGCACGATTATGGCATTTCGGCATTATTCATTGTAAGCTTAACACAAATACGTATTCACATTGAACTTGGAAACAATGAAATGCGTTTCCTATAAGAGAGTATTTGTAAACACACATTGCCTGGGTTATAAAGATGTGAATAGTAATATTAATTAGAATAGTTAAAGTAAATAATAATAAAATTATAATATATATATATATATATATATATATATAAATAAATATTATAGTATAATAAGGTACCCGAAAAATGTGAAAAAAAAAGAAAAAGGAAAGAGTTTTGCAGCGTGCGCCACACCTGTGCTCAGCGTGTGGAAAGCACGAACATGTCTGTACACTGCGACGGAATGTGTAACTCCAAACATGTCAGAGTCATCCATTACCACCCTAAACATCTGTCAGACCTGAAGCACACACTCACGTTCACCCAAGAGAATCACATGAAATGACTCAGTGCACAGAGGAGCGAGTGTATATGGGTAATCATGTTAGGATATATTTAGACACTTTACACACAGCACTACTCACTGTAATACATCTCAGAGATTTGCAAGGATTTAAGTCTATGTTTAGCTGATCTCACAATATGTTTTGTAAATATTTGCCACAGTTCATCATAATCTTGTCATCGGAATATAAACGACCAATTTAAGCAGTAATTCATCCTCAATTTTCATGCAGCTCTTTTCCATTCAACAACGGTTTGTAGTGACCACGTCTTACAATAAAATCACTATGAAAGTCAAAAACTTGATTCTGTTCCTCTCACAAACCTGTCGTATGACTTCAGAAGACTTGGAATATTGTGCATAAGTTTTATGGCCAACTGTTATAAACAACTTTGACATGTTATATGAACAAGACGCATTCACATTTATGCATTTGACGGTTTTATCGACTTGCGTTGCATTTAAAGTCTATATTTGATCAGTTAATGCATTTCCTTGGAATCGAACCCATGACCTAGCTCTACAGTTTGAACAAAAGGAACGCATGAAGACTCAATCTCAAAAAATCTAATTTTGTGTTCCATGTAAAAAAGCTTACAGATTTGAAGCAACAAAGGATTGAGTAGATAATGACAAACAGCAGCTCAAACATAAAGCATGGGACTAGTAACACCAAGCTCTTGGGTGTGATTCCCAGGGAAAGCAAATGTAGATTCTGAGTGCAATATAAATCGCTTTGGATAAAAGTGTCTGCCAAGTGCATAAAAGTAAGTGTAATAATAAAAGCACTGTTTCACCATATTGTAATCGCCCTACATAAATGTGTGCACAAAACGGAGGAAATGCCTCTGGTATCTGATTGAGGTATTTAAGGGTTTTAATAAACACTGAGCTATTATCTCTTCTGGCATCCAGTGTAATGATAATTCATCCTATTCTCCACTAGGGGGCTGTTCTTCACAATGCAGGTCAAGACTGAACTTGTTTAGCCTGATATACAGTTAAATTAGTAGCACAACTCCTGCAGAACATATCATCCTGAAGATCCACCAGAACAAACAGAATCAGAGAAATCACTCTTACAATGGAAACAGGAATCAGACTGAAGAGCTATATAAACACACACACACACATACACACACACACTTTTGTGCTCCAAAAAAAGTTGTAATGTCTTGATTATTCTCAGACCATTTCAGTTTAATTCCAGCTTTTCAAACGTGTATTACAGACCAACTTAACTTGGGTTAAGAGGTAAAGTATCTCTACACAGTAGCTGGTCTAATCTATCAAATCACTGCTTTGGTACACCAAGCTGTTCAATTCAAGACTGTGCACAATGTTTTTCTCTGTCACTCTCGGGTGGCTTAACAAGAACTCAACCAACAATAAAAATATGACCCATTACAAAGTTAAAGTCCTGCTAAATCAGTATATGTTATGTTCCCGCTCATTAACAGATGCTCACAGAAGCATAACGTACATCTGTCCATGTATACAGGTACAGTATGATGAGGAATAAAAACACACAGCAGAAGCAGAAGCATCTGCCATCAACATCAGTCACTTTGTTTCCTGTTTTTCAAAAGCGGCTGCTGAAAATATCTCAAAATATGTTCTTCGAACATAGAAACCCCATTTTGTGAGATGGTAAAAAACAGATAAGACCCTCCCCAGTGACAGCCACCATCTGATAACACCACCAACACAAATTAGTCCAATGACGGGGACAGCAGCCCTGCTCGCTTTCCCATAATCATAACTCAAGTGTGCGACGGATAACCTGTGTCCACCGCGACCCACAAGCTCTCGAGACAAACATCTGCCCTGATACTCTGAGTGGAATCATTGAGATTGTGACTATTACTTGCCAACTTTTATTCTAATCTGTCTTCTGAAGAGAATGAGAAACTTCATGGGAGGATCTAAAGAAACAGATCTTGGCTATATTTCACATTAAAATCTAAAGAAAGAATTGCAGCTTCAGTGTTATTACTACCATTTGTTTTTGAAAAAAAAGTCTCTTCTGCTCACCAAGTCTGCAATTATTTGATCAAAAATACAGTAAAAACAGCAATATTGTGAAATATTATTACAATTTAAATTAGCTGTTTTCTATGTGAATATATTTTATAATGTAATATATTCCTGCGATCAAAGCTGAATTTTCAGCATCATGTCTTCAGTGTCACATGATCCTTCAGAAAACATTCTAATATGCTGATTTGCTGATTTATCCTCTTTTGGATAAAACCATCTGCAAAATGCATAAATGTAAACGTAAATAAAAATCACTCGAACCCTAAAAGAATAGTGAATTCAACACACCACAACTATCAACATAACGGCACAGAGAAACAATATAATTGCAAATACTTTCAGAGCAATATTTTTTTTTTCGGTTGATGAATGCTAAAAACTTTGACAGCCAATCAGAATGCATCTGTCTTTAAATGCTTAGAATAAACAAAGCTGTCAGCAGTTTTTCGACGCATTGAGTTGGAGCATTGGCATTGGTATGAGCGTCTCTGATTGACAGATGTGGCGTGTGCTGACGTACGATGCGGGTCAGTTTGACATCAGTGTTTGCCGAGGAGGGGAATCCGGGACGGAACGGACACACACACACACACACACACACACACACACACTCACCCTGCTGTGGAATGTGACACCCTGATCTCACTGAGGGCCACCCGCGCTTTACTGCAACACTTCCTGTTGACCTCGTGGCAAAAACCCTGCAGATTCTCTAAAAGCTCTCTTCACTGCTGGTGTCAATCATCCGCTGACAAAATTATACGTCTAAATACAACACAGGCCATAGGAAAGAAACATCACACACGAGATGTCTTTAAGATGTTGATTATTTCTCTAGAGTTTCAGAGGAGTATTAACTAGTAATGCACTCATATACTGGTCAGTTTTAGATTTTCAACATTAGTCGTTATTTTAGTCGTTTAGGGTCAGTAAGGTTTTTTTTGGTTACTCTTTATTTTAAGATAACGTAGTTAATTTGTACTTATTCAAATAAGTACTGAGTAATATTAATTAACTAAATGTACTTACTATAGAGTTACAGTTAGGGTTTGCTGTAAGGTTGCATGCAATTATGCATAATTTACTGTTATTACTATAGTAAGTACATGTAGTAGCGAGTAACTACGTCACCTTAAAATAAAGTATAACCTTTTTTAAATAAGAAATTAATACTTTTATTCTGCAAGGAAGCGTTAAATTGATTGAAAGTGACAGTAAAGACATTTATAATGTTACAAAAGGTTTCTATTTCAATTAAATGTTGTCTTTTTCAACTTTGCATCACAGGAATAAATTACATTTATAGAAAACAGTTCTTGTAAATTGTTTTAATATTTCACAATATTACTGTATTTTTGATCAAATAAATGCAGCTTGGTGTGCAGAAGAGCCTTTAAAACATTAAATTAAAATGTCTTCTTTAAATTAAAATGAATTTGTAAATTGCAGTGTGTGCATACATAAACATATATACACACAATGCTATTTTTAAAAAAGTATGTTTCTCAGGGAGTAGCAGGCAATAAACAACATCTCAACATTAAGACACCAATGTTCAATAAATCATTAAATGTATTACTATTAATAAACTTAATACACAATTCATCAGCCAGGTAACTGGTGTATAACCAACGCGGTGCATTTCTATAGGAGCATTTCACAACATCTCTGAACAGGACTCATCCGATCAAACTAATCAAATAAGACAGATTTGATTCCTTCAGCTATGCTATTAATCTAAAATATCAAGCAGAATTTACTCACAAAGGTGAATCTCTACATCCAGCGGTCAGTGTGTGTATCCTCTCTAGATCCTGTAGATGTGAGTCTGCAGACGTCATGGAGAGAGAGAGAGACATTAGTTCTCTGAGCACCTCACACGGCCTGAGAAAACACACACACACACACACACACGGTCTGGGAATCAAGCTTTCTCTGCTGTGGGAGTGACCGGCACAGACAAAAGCCTGATATCAGACGGTCACAACTCGAACAAGGACGCCGATCCGGTGTGTATTGTGTATTTTGAGAAACAGACTCAGAAAAACATAATTATTGCGTAGAAACTGTTCTTCTGTAGCTGTTCTCGTCCATAACCCAAGAAGCTTAATGTAAGTGTCTCAGATGATTATCCTACAATTCCTCAGGAGAAATAACAACAGACACAAAAATGCATGAGAGTTTTGAGATGTTTTCTGAAACTGCAGATGAGACACGTGTGGGGCTGAGAAGCAGCCCTCCCTAATTAATCACATTTCTATCTATGAAACAATTGAGAATGTTTTTTTCCCTAGACAACGTTAAGAGAAATAAAAACAGAAACAAATGGACACCACTTCATGGCAATTTTGAGATATTTTCTGAATCTGTAGATGAGACATGTGAGATTACAGGTTTTTTCAAGAGAAACAATTGAGAAGCACAAGATGCAGTTTGTTGTATTTAATCATATTTTTCTACAATATAGATAATAAAGAAATTGCATTCTTCCTAACCAGGTCTGATCCGAATGTGCGTTGTGTATTTTGGGAAGCAGAACGTCAAGAATAAATGTACATTCAGAAAACACACACCGACCCGCAGTATGTCCTTCTATGGGAACTACTTGACCTCCCAGTCAAACAGTGTTTAGACCACATGGAGATAATGGGAGAGGCTCGAGGGTTTATATTTAACCACACTTTCAGTGTTTGGTGAGGACAGACTCAAACATTCATCAATCTCAGTCGCAAACAATCAGTCTCAACGATGCAGCTAATAGATGCTCATTAAAAACAGACACCCCGTCCCACAGCTGGACCGGGCCACGCGGCTGAAAACATTATATTGCCTTTTTTTTTTTTCAGTATTCCATACACACATGATCTGGATATTTAAATATCTGTTCCTTTCAATCAAAGAAATCATTTAAAACAGCCATTGTTGCTAAACCACAGACAGGGTTTAGATTAAGCCAGCTTTAATTAAGACATTTAAGTATCTTTTATAAATGTGCCTTAGAAAAACACATTACTGTTGAGCATCTTGAGACAACACAATGACCCTGACATTTTTAAGATATGCAAGTTGCTTTCATTTAAAACAGATCAAACATGCTTTTTAATCCGGGACTAGACATAAGCCTCGTCTGTGTAACCCGGGGTAAAAGTTAAAATGCATAGCAATATTACTTAATCTTAAAGTTTGAGTACTTGTTTGCAAGTAGACAGCGACAAACCATTTAAGAAAGTTAAAAAAGCCCTTAGTTATAATTGTATGGTATTATCACTAATGGGTTTCTTCACTTTAGTGGTTTGTTGCAACCGGCTGCAGATTTCTATATTCTTCTTAGTTTATTGTTGTTGTTTTTTTCAGAACAGTCTATTATTGTGATATCAACTATTTCATATAAACTCGCCCCTAAACCACATGACAAAAAAGAAAACTGTGATCACACCCATTTTTAATTTGAATAATAATTGTTGATGGCTGTTCAAAAGTAGTAACCAAAAAGACCTTAAAATGTGTTTAATCAGAGTTTGTTTTGTTTTTACCACGGTTTCTTTCGCTTCCAATGGTGCAGTTACAGTATTTACCAGCAGGGGTTAATGGCCGAGACTAACCAGCCAAACCTCAACACCCTGAGGGGTCAGTTCTTCGACAGAAAATTATGCAAACTGGCATACAAATGTCTGATTACACGAAACTACAATTTACACCATGGTTTGGAATAATCAAGATTTTTTAAAAGAAGGCTCTTCTGCTCACCAAAGTTGCATTGATTTGATTACTAATAAAGTAAAAACAGTAATATTGTGAAATATTGTTACAATTTTAAATAATTGTTTTCTATTTGAATTTATTTTAAAATGTAATGTATTCCTGTGATGTAAAGCTGAATTTTCAGCATCATTACTCCAGTCTTCAGTGTCACATGATCCTTCAGAAATCATTCTAATATGATGATTTGCTGCTCAAAAAAACGTTCTGATAATTATGAATGTTGAAAACAGTTGTGCTGCACAATATTTTTGTGGAAACCGTGATAAATTATGTTTCAGGATTCTTTGATGAATAGAAAGTTCAAAAGAACAGCATTTATTTAAAATAAAAATCTTTTGGAACATTTTAAGTCTTTGCTGTCACTTTTGCATTTTTAATTTTTTTTAATCTTACTTGGTAGTAAATATTTCCTTGTTAGCAAATCAGCATATTAGGATGATTTCAGAAGGATCATGTGACACTGAAGACTGGAGTAATGATGCTGAAAATTTAGCTTTGATCACAGGAATAAATTACATTTTAAAATATAGCACAATAGAAAACACATATTTTAAATTGTAATAATATTTCACAATATTGCAGTTTTTACTGTATATTTGATCAAATACATGCAGCATTGGTGAGCAGAAGAGACTTCTTTCAAAAGCTTTTGACCAGTAGTGTACATGGTGGCTCTCAGTTGCCACGGCACACAGTATTTTATCGCAGAGGAACTCAGGGATCATTCGCACCTGTCACCCAGCCGCCCCCTGCCGAGCGTGTGTGTTCAGACATACAGACCTGGGAACACAAAGCCCACTGTCTTCCCTATACCGTAAGCACAGGTGGCTGGAGAACCGAGGGTTCACGTTACACAAACACACACCCTTATGATATCAGCTGAGGTTTGACTTGGGAATGTGATCCAACACACACAGGCCAACTGGAGAAGGAAAACTACCTTGACCCAAACGCAGAGTTCAGACTTGAGGTTAAAGGTCAGTAAACACAGCTTGTAGTCACAAAATAACAGTGCCAAAATGAACATCTATGAAGAAAAGTGCAACTTTAATCTTACCCATAACATTGGGAGAAGCCTTAGTTTCTGAAAGCCATGCCTAGTCCTAGACTTTGAATATTAGCGAAGCAAAAAATAAAGCAGAAGAACATTTATGCTACTGATGTTTTTGTTAAACTAACTGCCAGTGAAAAGTTTGTGTTGAAACAAATGCATTTGAATTTTATGCAATTGTAGTAACACTTTACAATAAGGTTTCATTTGTTAACATGAGCTAATAATGAAATATATTTCTAAAGCACTAATCAATCTTAGTTAATGTTAATTTCAACATTTACTAACATATTATTAAAATCAAAAGTTAATATCTGTTAATATTATTTAATAAATATGAGCTGACATGAACTAAATATGACTAACTAACAATTAACTAACGTCAAAAAATGAATAAATAATGTAAGAAATGTATTGGTCATAGTTAGTTAATTCATTAACAAATGATAACTAATGGGACCTCATAAAGTGTTACTGTAATTTTTAAGAAAATCTGGCTAACATGAAAAATTGATATGTGGAAGCAATGGATCTTGTTCAGTATAATCTTCCCTTTTCCCCTTTGCGGACAAAATAAATATACATTAAAATGTTTTAAAGATGTAAATATAAAATAGAAAAAACACAGAAAATCCCAAGAAACTCAATGGATATTTCTGAAAAATAGACATTTAAACATTTAAAACATGCTTGGAAAAACTAGCTCAGAAGTCCACCAGGGTTATACTCTAGTTAACTAAAACTAACCATAACAAAAAATATATAAATATATATTTTGCTACTTGAAATAAAAATACATGTTAAAAAACTGAAATGAAATAAAAACAGAATTTTATTTAATGTTATTTCAGCTAGTCGCCAAAGCCACATTTCTTTCTCATTTTAGTTTAACTTGAAGTACTAAAATAACTAAAACTGAAATACAAATGAATAAAAGCTAGACATAAAATAAAAATGTCAAAAAAATCTTCACCGTTAGCAGCGCTCACCTTCTCGTGTCGTTGTCCTTTGGCTCACAGTCGTCTGATCCGAAGCGCTGGACTGTGCTGACAGCTGTCTAACCAGAACACACACACACACACACACACACACACGTTTCATCACTCACTCCGGCTGGCCTGAGGAAATCATCAAACCTCAAATAAGTCTTCAGTGGAGCGTGACACTCTCGGCTAATCTGTTTATTCCATCTTTCTTCCATCCATACTGTCTGGCAGTATTTTTCGCAGTATGACTGCAGGGGTTTGTGCCACAGTCTGGAAGTGAGCACACTTACTACTGAACATTATCTTGAGATAAACGATAAGGTCATCATAACGGTAAAGCAAGCATGCTGGATGTTAATCCTTCTCACATATTCAATAAGAGCGAATAAGTGCACACAATTTATTTTTGGTAAATCATTTCACAAATTTCGTTCATACTACCCATATTCATACCATATAGAACATACTTTATTAAGTTCAAATTCATATGTACTGCCTACTTTGGTTGCATACGATTTCGGACACATCGAATGACAAACATTTTGGATCATGTTGATAGTTCATTTGATAGTTAAACTACACCAGTTGGTTAAAATGATTTTAAAAAGTGGCTCAGAAAAGTAAAAATCTTTAGCATCAAGTGTTTGCAGACGCCACTTGGTTTGATATTTTGTATAGTAGCACTTTATTTTACAGTCCTGTTTCCCATGTATGTACTTATTACAGTAATTATAATAACTGGGTAATAACTAGGTACTAACCCTGAACCTACCCCTAAACCTAACCTTAACCCCTGTAGTTACCTTAAATTACCCAGTACTTTCTAGATAAGTAAGTACATGTAAGTACTCTAAAATAAAGTGCAATCTCTTCTATAATGTGACAAAACTCAGGCCTTTTTTAAACGTAGCTTATGTGTCAAAAACACATTTGGAGCCTCCGTATGTGTAAATATATGCACATTCATTCAAAAGTTTGGGGTCAGAAAGACTTTGTTAATGAAATGAATACTTTTATTCAGCAAGGATGCATTAAATTGATCAAACGTGACAGCAAAGACATTTAGGGCCAGATTTACCAACAGCTTGCTCCAGCGCAAACCCTCTTTTGCTGTTAAAAGCTACTGTCAGGACTGCATTAAAGACATGCAGTGAAACATTAGCACTGAAAGGCATGGACAAGGTTATTTTTGCGGCTGATCTTTTTGCATTTGCATTTGTAGGAGTTTCCCTTTCAGATGCAAAATGTATGGGAGGAGAGTATTTAAATGAATCATGCAAGGTGATTTACTAAGTTTTGCGCACGTCAATTTACTGGTATTTGCGCCATTATTTACCGCACAAAAAAAGCCCGTCTTAAACCAGACTCTAATTTGCGCTGCTCTTGGTAGATTGTGTTGGTCATTATGGAAATGATCCGGCTGTGTCTGTGTTCTTTAATGTGTGTGTCGTCAGTAGATCAAGCGCTGAACTTCACACTCCCATCGCTTTTATGGAATTGCGCTTTCATGCTAATTTGCCTCGTTTAGTAAATCTGGCCATTATAAAGTTACACAAGATTTCTATTTCAAATAAAAGCTGTTCTTTTGAACTTCCTATTTAATAAAAGAATCCTGAAACAAAATGCATCACGGTTTCCACATTAAGCAGCACAACAGTTTTCAAACATTGATTAGTGAGCAGAAGAGACTTAAAAAAATTCTACCAACCCCAAGCTTTTGAACAGTAGTCTGACCAGTGGAACACACACACACACACACACACACAAACAGCAGCTCGCCCTCACTGAGCACAGATGAGACCAGATGTCAGGCTCTTTTGTCACATGGATTACAGGAAACACTCAGCAAACACCTGCAGGTGTGTGCATTCCACACAAGGGCAAAACTAGACAAATCTCCTCCTTCATATCAATAAAAACCTGTCTGAGCTTTAGAGATCAGAGACCACCAGTCAGTAGCGTAATGGACTCATTCACCCAAAAACTGAGAACTGTGTCATTCTTTACTAACCCTCATGTCCTTTCAAAGCCGTTGAGCACAATCATGAATCTTCACTTCATAGTAACAAAAAGGGCAATTATATCAGATCTCATGACAACATGTGCGCTGTATATTTCAGGTCTGTGTGACAAAATGCATGTTAATATTTGCTATTCAATAAAAATCTTCCACTCTGTTGCAGCTCGCAAATCTCATCCTCTGTTCCGCATTCAAACAAAGACCAGAACCAGTTGCAATGACGTCAAACCTAAAGTTTGAATTCTACGAAGGATGAGTGAATAATGACATCATTTTCATTTTTGGATAAACTACTAATTTTAAACTTACGTATGGATAAGATGTATGGATTCATTGCACATAACATTTTTATGCATTTGGATTACAGAGTTTTAACAGAAACTATACTTAATGTGATGCATATTTGTCAGTCATACATGAAACAGTTAAGATGTTAAACTATTAACCTGTTTTAACCAGGTATATATTTATCTTCAATAAATAAAAAAAATTTCTATCTCATACATTTTAACTGAATATAGCTCGTTCCACATTTTAACCAGTTCACACTTTTTAACTGAATAAATTTGTTTTCAAAATAAATTAGAATGCTGATTTTTAAGCAATTTGAAGAATAATATTGCATTGAAAATATTTGAAAATACTTTGAGCGCAAAAAACAAACAAAAATAACGACTTTATTCAACTATTGATTTTCCTCTGTGTGGGCCTGAGGTGAGATCACGAGCGCCGCGATTGAGAAGACGACGCTCACGATCATTTGTGTGAAAGGCCATTCATTTTGCGGCATTAGTAAAGCACTTTTAATTTTCTAGTTGGTTTCTCACGATTCGGACATCCAAGAAATGCACACTTTAGAACCATTTTAAACACCACATCGAGACCCGTCTGCGTCGTCTTCTCAGTTCTCGCGCATGCGTCGTGGCGCTCGTGAACTCACTCGAGGCCCACACAGAAGAAAATGAAAAGTTGAATAAAGTCGTTATTTTTGTTTTTGCTTCCCGGACAAAAAGTATTCTCGTCGCTTGATAAACTTAAGATTGAGCCACTGTAGTTACTCGGACTATTTTAACGATGTCTTTAAGAACTTTTCGGGGAACAAGTTTCAATCCCTTAGAAGCCTATAGAGGAGTGATCCAGTTCTCAGATTTAATCAAAAATATCTTAATTTGTGTTCCGAAGATGAACGAAGGTCTTACGGGGTTGGAACAACATGAATGTGAGTAATTACTGACATAATTTTCATTTTTGGGTGAACTAACCCTTTAATGTGTTTATGTGTAATCTGTGTGATTTAAATGGATGGAAATTTTATATGCAGTTTAAATACATACATCTTAAATTTAGGCCTTAATATTTTTTGAGTGTAATACTCTCTTCACTGTGAGATCCTTTCCTTAGTGAACAGGGGTGAAATACAGAGGTAAGTCCAGGTTTATGATTTTGATAGGCTGTGATTAGGGAGAGAGGGAAGAGAGGCTGACGCAGCTGTCAAACACCTGGGTTGTTAGGCTTAGGGTTAGTCGAGTCTTTCATTTACTGAGGAAAGGACATAAATTATAGACCAATGCAAGAAGAATTTATGCAGGACAAACTTGCTAAAGGCTTTGAAACATTCACAGCAAGTGAGTCAGAGATGGATGAATGAACAGGTAGATTTCCAGACAGTAGAGCTTCAGTCCCACGTTCAAATGAGAAAGACTGTACATTTCTCAGATGGGCGTTTTCTTCAGGTCAAAGAAAATGTCAATGTGGTTTGGAGTAGTTTAGAGAAGCTGTGGATCATGTGACTCATCTGTTGACCTATATGCAAAGTTCAAGCAAAACAACAAAACCAAATTCTCTCTTATAAAGGACAAAAAATAAACTACAATTCAATATTGTCTGATGCAAAACTAATAGAGTGTTGTTTGTTCAGATCACATGCACTAGTAAAAATTATTTTTCAAAGCTGATCCAAAACTAAAATTTGCATGGGGATATTTAAAAAAAAAGCTTTCTCTCAGTCATGCTTAAAAGTCATGCTTCAAAAATGATCAAAACTGGGGGATATTAAAAAAAAGTATTCTTTCTCTCATGTTTCTGATAAAGGACAAATAGAAAAAAAACTACATTTGACATTTTCCAATGCTAAACTAATATGGTGATGTTTGCTCAAATCATTAGAAAAGTCATGCTTCAAAAACAATCAAAAACATTAATAAACTTGTGGATGTAAGATAAAATAAAAAAATAAAAGCTGATAAGAAAAATATATTTTATTTGGACATTATTTTGTTTTAAAAATGATATCACTAACTTGAAGGGCCGTTTTTGCATTCCTCTGCGCTATTTTTCTATTGATTTTCTAGTATATATGTTCTAGATGGACATGCTTGACCGTTGCGCTCGCCCATTGCGTGTTTTGCAGTGTCTCTTGCATGACATGCCGTTCTAAAAGTGTGGTGCTCAAAGTTAAAATAGCTTCAACTTTTAGAAAAGCACATCTCTTTAAGAGAGCAACCAATATTTCCCCTGATATTTAAGCATTTTTTCCATAATCGGAATCACTTTAGTGACAATGCACTCTTTAAGACTCCTCTATTTATTGATATAGAATGTTTTGTTTTGTATGTAAGGAGGGAGTGAAATTACAGAAACATTATTGATGAAAGTCTTAAACAAAACAGTTTGTTCAGTTCAGTGCTTTTGTTATCACTGTGTCAAAGACAGAAATAAAACAATAAACAAAGGTCGGTTCTGCATATTGGGTTATTGGATACATAAACATGCAAATAACCGTTATTGGTATCACTTATGAAAAATCAATATCCGTCAATCTCAAATCTCATAACCTTTCCACTGCTAGCAAGAGTTGTGTGAATAGCTCCTAAGACTGTTACCTGAATTTGTTTCACATTGAAATATTTAGGGATGCATCATATATCGGCCCCATATCGGTATCGGACGATATATTTTAATTTTTAATGTTATCGTTATCGGCCCGATAAGAAATTTTGGCCGATATATTAAAGCCGATAAGTTATGGATTACTTCCTTCAGCTGAGACACTTCAGATGCGCACATGATGGTTTTGAATTCCTTGAAATATGATTGGAATCACTTCAAAAGAGGAAAATACAGTTAAGTGCAAGTCTGTCATATAGGCTGCAAAAATTATAATGACAACATTATAATTTAGTGCTTGGGAACTGGCTTTTAATGGTGAGACTTTTGTTTTTGTAATCAGGCTCTTTTTTTTAGTTAAAATATCGGTTATTGTAACAGCCACAATTTTCATATCGGTGCATTCCTAGAAATATTCAAAAGCATGAAAGGAGCATGTATATTTCCACTTGTTTGGGAGATAATTGAAGAGTTTTTCAGGAAACCAGCCCCGTCGTTTCCAGTAAAGGCTCAGAAATGAGTGAGAGGCATGAGACACGACACACTCCCTTGAGTTCGTCCTGTATCGCAACATAAAGGCAAGAGGAGTAAATGAACACCCGTAGGGAGGGATGGAGAGGGAAGATTGAGCACGTGGGCGAGGTACTTCCTGTTTTCATTTGGGTTAATTATACTCCTCTCCAGAGGATAGTTCATATCTCAAGAGAAGTCCTTGAAAACTGAGGCACGAGCAGCACTGCAAATGCAACCTAACACACAAAATAATCAGAGACACAAACCTCCCTCTGATAAACAATAATTCACATGCTTTTGGACAGATGGAATGTATACCTCCAATGCAATGGAAAACAATGTCTGGCAAATGGGGGAAAAAAATCATGATGATTGTAGTGTAAATAACAGTGAGGTCAAACTGTCAACTGACAATTAGGCTTTAATGGCTCAACAAAAGATACTGTGGTGATTGCATGAAGCATAAACTGTCACACTATACGAGATAATATGATGATATGGTTTCAGTTAAAGTTAGGGTTATACACTTAAGTTTGGAATCATTAAGATTTGTGAATGTTTTTGAAAGAAGTCTTTATTCTCATCAAGGCTGCAATTATTGAATCAAAAATACAGTATAAACAGTAAGATTATGAAATATTATTACAATGTAAAATAACTTTTCCACGTAAATCTATTTTAAAATGTAATTTATTCCTGTGATCTGAGATGAATTTTCAGCATCATTACTCCAGTCTTCAGTGTCACATGATCCTTCAGAAATCATTCCAAAATGCTGATTTATTGCAACCAAACAAAACTTGACAAACTTTATAATCAAAAATTAGGGGCACAATGTCACATAATGGCTGTTCTTATGTAAACTAGATCATTTGCACAGTTATCTCTGTAATGGCTCTTTCCTGTTTGGTAAAGTGTTTGTTCAAGATGGATCCCTAGGCTGTAGAGTTTGGTCTTTTTGTGCTAAATGCCAAAAATACACTTGATGACATACAAGAGGTGTTTTTTTGAATACTACAACCACCTCTGATTCTGAGGATTTACAATTTAGAGAGCGAGTCAGTTTTAACAGACTTTGGTGTCTTTTTCTTTTCATTTGTGTGCCAGTTTTATAAGCAGATAGACTATGTATAATTTTTGTTTATTAAGACCGCAGAATGTTTAACATTAGCTGCGTTCGCATGGACCCTCATAATCGGATTGACGGCTCAATCGGACTAAAAAACTGTAATGTAAACACCTTAATCGATCTGACTGAGCTCGATCCGATTGGAATTTCGATCGGATTGAAAGGGGTGGTTTATTCCTTTTGTAATCCGATCAAGAGAACATGTAAACACTTGATCGGATTGAAAACCGAAACTAAAAGGATTGCGCATGTGCAATGACGGTGAAATAGCGGAATAGCGTAGGAGAATAGTTATGCGCGAACAGCTGCAGTATATTCGTGCTGTGTGCGCATGTCAAAAAATCAATTCCGATTTGAAGCTTGTGAGATATAAACGCGCACATCAACCCGATTACTTGATTTATCATGTTCATGTTCAACAGCGTGTTCGGGTTCATCAATCGGATTGATTTCATTCCGATTGAACCCAAAGGTGTCCATGTTAACGTAGCTATTGTGACTTAACATTGATCTGTTTGTGTGAGCGGCCCGACATGCAAACATTCTGACTGTGGGACAGGACTATCCGTTTGTCTAAACAATGGAGGACGAAGAGAAACCTGTTTGAAAAGTGTCACTATTTTTGCAAAGAAACCAAGTTCACCTTTAACTATGACAAAAAATCCGTATGAGACACAGATCCTTGGCTTTGCCCAAAAACTAACGCTCAAGTGGAAAATTCTATACTCCAAACTAGACACTAAAATTTGATGTTTACATGCATATTCCTCCATTCTCAGTCTTCAGCCTTGCCCACACTAAAATCTTTTCATTTGAAACTGCATCTTTTTCACTCCATTTTGGCCTTCTGTCCACAATGAGATAGCGTTTTTGTCCTGCAAATACTTAGCTTTTTGAAAACGCTTTCCCAAGTGGATACATTTAAAAATGTGTTAGTGTGAACTGTGATAACTGAGGTATTTGAAAACGATGTTCAGTCATGTGACGCATCTTGAACTAACGGATATGTATGTTTATAATACCATAGTAGTATGTGCCCATTATATGCTATTCACTTCCAAACTGTGGCTAAAGTTACTTTGTACACTCTTCATATCGCAGTCCTGCAAAGATGACAGAAAATTTACTCACAATTGCTGTCCTGCAGCAAAACATGAGAGCAGTCACTTTTAAGAGCAAACATGGTGACTGAGTATGACCTGGACGCATCAGTGAATATATTTCACTAAACTAAATAAAACGATCCTGCCAGAAGAATAGCGTGATGATGTCTGTTTCATCTGTATCATCTCAGTGAGCTTTTATCAGGTTTAACGCATGCGAAGTAAGGAGAATTTAGTGTTTTCCGACGTTTAGATGTGGATGAGAAACCTTTGAAAATGCTAGTGTGGAAAGCACGCCGTTTCCAAATGTAACAGGATTAATGTAGAAGTAGCCTGAAGTGCATTAGTATTCTTGTTGCACTGGCCAGAAGAAGAGCAAGAGGAGGCGGGTGGAGCGTCACCGCCGGCATGGGACGCTCGTCCACTTCTAACTGAACATTGCTAAGCAACTGCTTGAAGATACAGAGAATTTGTACAGTGTTTGGGGAAAAAGCTGCAAAATGGTTCTTGAAAGTTAAAACTCTTGAAATCTGCTTTTTATCATCTGCATGTCTAAATGTGTCACTTAGCAAAGTTTCTTGCTGATTTCAGAAGTGGGCATGTAGTAAAATACATGCAGAACACAATAAATGAATAAATGAACACTCAAAAAAATTACTCTTTAAACTAACTTAATTCAATTATGGACAGTGGTTCCACACAAGCAAATTATTTTGTATTAATGTTAATGACATTTTTTGAATCTATGTAAGCTCATTGTGTTGTGACAACTCAAATGAATTACTAGATAACAGCTAGCTATTAGCTAATAATAGCACTTACTAACATACTAAATGCTAAGATTTCTATGCTCTTTCAGCGACAAGAGCAAACACATTAAACACAATTACACACTATGAAGTCTTCCCCTTTCCTCATTTTCTAAAAAACACATAAAATAACACTTCATTTCGACATTTATTCTGTCTTAATTCAGCTATATGCAAAGCATGCTGGGAACTAACAAGCACCGCCCAGTTTCAGTTAATGCAACACAAATCATTCATGTAATCCAACACAAACGGATTAAGTAAACTTTAATTTTACATATTTAAGCAGATTGAACACAATCAAATTAAGTTTTTGTTTATTGCGAAATTAAACTATTTACATTAGTTTAACGATTGATAATTAAGTAAAGTGGAAAATTATACAGGTTAAGTTAATTAAACGCAATACAATAGTGTTATGGTGGTAAAATAAATATATGTGTGTTACTTTAACAAAACATATTTGGGTAAAAAGAACAGTGCCACAAAACCATTTTTTTGAGTGAAGCAGCTTCAGCAGAGAGGAAGATCACGAGTGAATACTGATTTTGCAAACTCTCTGAGTAACTGCACAGCTCTATCAAATGCAGAAACTGTCTGTAATGTGTCACAGCAGATATTGGAAATGAAGGGTGTAACTTAGAAGGTTACACACATACAAGATGCAACCTGCATTAACACAGCAATAAAATGTCCCCACATCACTAAAGGATCACTTAAAGGGTTTTTAAAAGCATTTAAAAAGCTCTGAATGATGTGAAATGCAACATGAAAAGCACTTTTACAACATCTGCATTTAATGCGTCGTGAGATCTGCAGCCATCAATCACTCACTTAACAAGCACTTATAACACATGGCAGCAATTACCTCTCGCTAAACGAGACCCGACGAACTGGACACTAATAATAATTACTATAACTTGCATTGCACCGTCTTGGTACGCTTGGAGTACTTACAGACAAAATAACCAGCAATGAACCAATATATTGATTAATCTGCCAGTGTTTGCTCTTTTTTATATAACATTGTCATTAGCAAACATGGTGGTTTCAACATCAGCAGAACCAAAATCAATCAGTACCAACTTCTACCAACTTTTCAGTTTTCAAAAATGTTTGTGAATAAGTGAATTGAATGATTATTCGATAATGAAACACTGCAGTCAGTCAAATCTAGATGCAAACGAGAAATAGAAAACTAAGCGTGAGTAAACAGGGACAAATGCCACTTTTATGCGCAAAATGTCCTTTCTTTTCACTCTCTTCTCCTGACGCTCCTCAAATACACCGGTCAAGATGCAGAGCGAGGGAAAATAGTACCTGATTCAATTAGATTCAAATTAGTGTGGAAAGGAAAAGTCGCTCTGTTTTGTCTGGGGGTCCCGTTCCAAAATTAGTGAACCATTTTCCCTGTGGATTCAACTCAAGAGGCTTGGAGCTTAATCAAGTGGAAATTGGGGATAGACAGTGGGGGTAGAAGGACAGAATGAGGCAATTGTTCAACTCGCTCTTTGATGTCAATGCAATGAACCCAACAAAAATATACCAAGCTGTTGCACACAAGTTGAGAAAAATTCAACATAAATGAATCACGTGCATGATTAGGATAATTATAGGACAATACGGGCTATATGTACAAACAAATCCAAAACATCACGCAGAGCATCAGCACTGTGAATGGATTCTCTTCTCTTCAGACAGGCCATTATGTGCCAGATGTATGTATTGTTATATCTAATCTGTTCTTTTTCTACATAATTCTCCCTCCAGCATCTCAGAAAGCACGCAGACAAACTCCCAGCGCCTCTATTGTGTTGCAGAGCTTTTCTCATGCATGAGTCAGGGCTGCAGATAATCACATTTTCCTAAGAAAGGCTTAGTCGTGCAAAGTAGCGCTAGTGTCTCTATAAGAGTAAAGGGATGCATTAACAGGAGCTGCAGCATAACATCTTCAGCAAAAGTGCTCTGGGAACAAGTCGATACAGCACATGCAGATTCAGATGTGGTCAATGCAATGCTGATATGTTACTATAATATTACTAGCTTTAATGTGTTTGAAAAAAGTCTCCTCTGCTCATCAAGCCTGCATTTATTTGATTAAAAAAATACAGTAATATTGTGAAGTATTATTACAATTTAAAATAATGGTTTTCTATTTTAATATATTTTGTAATCAAAGCTGAATTTTCAGCATCATTACTCCAGTCTTCAGTGTCACATTATCCTTCAGAAATCATATTATCAATGTTGGAAACTGTTGTCCTGCTTAAGATTTTATGTAACCTGTGATACTTTTTTCAGGATTCTTTGATGAATAAAAAGTTATAAAAAAGCCAAATGTTTTAATAAACGGAAATCTTTTTTTGAAATATCAAATTAGCATATTAGAATGATTTCTGAAAAGGATCATGTGACACAGAAGACTGGAGTAATGATGCTGAAAATGTAGCTTTGAATTACAGAAATACATTAAAAATAGTAATGCCTTCAATCTTTTGACAGATATGTGTGTGTGTGTGTGTGTGTGTGTGTGTGTGTGTGTGTGTGTGTGTGTGTGTGTGTGTGTGTGTGTGTGTGTGTGTGTGTGTGTGTGTAACAAGAGGTGCACAAAACTGTAGCAATGAAATGAACATTTTTTACATTAATATTTACCCAATATTGACAAAATAACATTTAAAAACAGTGAATGTGCAGTCCAATTAGCATCTCAAAACAGCCAAATATGATCCGATAAATCAGCCTGAACAACCATCACTCAAATGTAAAAACCAAGCTCGCAACATGCATGTGTATGTAATGTCACCACAAAGTTTCCCCATAGACTGTAAAAAAAGAGTTTCCCTGCTAAAATAATACTTTAAACCAGCATAAGATAATTTTGATGGTCCTAAGGTCACAGCAAACCATCTTATGCTTTTTTTTTCTTTTTTTTTGCAGGGTTTCCTTATTTAAGCATCATACAATAATTATTACTTTATATCAAACATGGTATTTGAGATCAAAATGTTCCCATGCTCTTTTTTGCCATCATGGACACTTGTTGCACACTCTACATGTAGAGTTTATCCAGTGGCAGAATCAGAGCTCTCTTACCTTCTCTGTGTGACTGAGATGTAGAGCAGCGATGCGTTGCGTCAGTTCCGCGCGTCTCCGTCGCGCTGCGCGTTTGAGCGCAGATGAAGGAATGTGGGTGACCGTGTGAAAGTGGCAACGCTTAACTGGCATTATTTTCTAACTTCCACCCACTCCGAATGGAAACAGCCAGTTGTCAATGGCAGAGGAGGTTCTCTCGCGCAGCACAAAGTAGGAACATTTGCATTTCTCTGACCCTCCCCTCGCTTTTCACGGATGGCATTGTGTGGCGCGGTTGGGGTCCTTATTTGGCCCCCGATTAAATCCTCACTGGCCTGCGCTCAAAAAACGACTTATAGTTATAGTTATAGTCTGACACATCGCGTTAAGACCTAGTATTTACTATATTCTCTTCTGAAATGTGCTGAATGCAACGACACGAGTTTACAAAATGCTTTAGAAAAAAAGTTTTGGAGCAACAAGTGTCATCGTAAAAAGGAGAAGACACGTGACACCCCATTTCGAGGTTCCTCGACTGACAGAACACTCCGCTGAACATGTCCTTGTCAGAGATCCTCAGATATCTTGCATAACTTGATTATACCTCAAGTCTTTTATGATGTGGTTAATGATGACAGGATTTAAAGTTCTTGAAGAAACTTGAGGGTTCTTTAGAGAAAAAAAGGTTTCAGTCTGACGACATGCATGGAATTTCACACGTTTTAGTTTTCAACTGTAAGTAGGCCTATACAGTTTTTGCAATTTACGGTGTGACAGATGAAAGTCTAAAAGGTCAATCTTTTCATGATGAGGTATTAGAAAAATGTGTTAGCAAAATATTAAAATAGTTTTTAGATCAAATAGAAGTCATGTCAGCAAATCAGTTTCATAATGTTTTGTGCTATAGGCCTTTGGTTTGTGTCTCTCTAAATCAATATCCAAATGAAGTCAACGTCGTCAAAAAACATGTACATTATTTATAATAATATTTATATTTCATATAAATATAAAATATATACAAGCTTTTAAGCTTTATGCAGTTAACTTTAGGTCAAGGGGTGTGAGTGTGAGAGATGAAGTTCTAAAACAATGTTTTTATCACAAGGTCATTCAACTGCATGCATAGAAGAAATAGCAAAATGTTCTTTAAAATAGTTTTAGGTAAAATAGAACTATAGCTTGTCATGTTTGCAGGACATTTGACATTTAAAAATATACATTTAATTTTGTTTAAAAATATAATAATATAAAAATATATTTTGTATATTTGCAAGTTATAAAAATAACTTACAAATAAAATACAATATAATATAAAAATAAAATAATCAAAAATACCAATCCGAAAGGCCCCAATATAGAGCTATAATTTCCCTATCTCGCCGCAAGGTGACGCTGGAGCCCGCAAAATGCACAGCATTCAAATCCAGTTATAATGGTTTTGAACATAACGTTACTCTGTAAACTATTATTTATTAATTCTCAAGGAACAAACGTAAGGTTATCGACACTTGGTAACTCGACCCGCAAATGTTTGATTCCCACAGTGAATGACCAAATCATCAAATCATGTGTGTTTTTGATGAGAGCGGTGTGCTATTAGCCTACTTTGCACTCAGTGATCAGACGTACTATTTTCAACTAGTTGTGTAGAAAAAACACACAAACATACATTGAAGATACTCGAGGCATATCTATAGACCGAAATATCATAGAGACTTGAGGATGATTTGGCAACGTCCTAGAAACAACCCGCAACTTCATGTTAACGAGTGGGTTAAAATGGAATAATTCACTCACTAACTACGTGTATTTTCATCTTGATTTATACAGTCTATGATTTTCTCGTTAAAAAAAATCTCGTTTGACAGGCATCCCTGAAATGAAGTAATTTCGACGCACTGCTTGAAGCTTTTGCGAATCTTGATGTGTTTCTTCGAATCAGTGATTCGGATTTGGTACCAAACCGTAGACATCATAGGCCTATAAATAGGCTTGTTCGACTTGAACCGGCGCTGCACAGACCGATCGGTTGATGACATCAAAGTACCGCGAGAGCGATTAGAGAGCAGACGGCTCCTTATGCTTTTGAATCGCTCTCGCGGTACTTTGATGTCATCAACCGATCGGTCTGCGCAGCGCCGGTTCAAGTCGAACAAGCCTGATGTCTATGTACCAAACTGCCAAAGTCACGTGATTTCAGTAAACGAAATTTTGTTACGTCAAAACTGTTACGAAGGGTTCGCCGTTATGATCTCGAGTCAGTTTTATACATGATTTGTAGACATTTTTGACACATTTGTACAAAAATATAAATGTTGTATTTAATAGTCTCCTCTTGACCTATTTAACCAATACAAGAAACACAACAAAACACAACAACGTGTGACGTTTCGAGCGCTTCGAAGCAAGTGAATCTTTTGACGAAGCAAGTGATTCAGAGATTCGAAAAGCTTTAGGCCTGTTCGACTTGAACCGGCGCTGCACAGACCGATCGGTTGATGACATCAAAGTACCGCGAGAGCGATTCAAAAGCATAAGGAGCCGTCTGCTCTCTAATCGCTCTCGCGGTACTTTGATCTCATCAACCGATCGGTCTGTGCAGCGCCGGTTCAAGTCGAACAAGCCTCATGTTTCTCCTATCACTAGGCTACTCGCAGTTGGCTGTCTTTGGTGGGCGTGGTCAATAGAAGAGGGGTGTGGCTACAGTCTGGCGAACTTTTGGCGCATATTTATCAAGTATTCTGTTGGTTGTGACAGTAGCAGCATCACTGTCCATTCTAATGAGTAAATTGCCTAAGTAATGAGCAATTCTACTTACTTTATATAAAGAATGAAAGGCAGATGTCAAATGTAGATGTATTTTATTAAAATATAAAAACAAATGCATATGTATAAACCATGATAAATATGCATATGCGGTATAATCATACAGTACAATGTTTATATTCATATAGTTTTCATTTTTAAACATAAAGGATATTTTAGCATTCAAACTGGCAGTGGTGATATTTTCCTCTGGTAAGAGGGAGACGTTCAGTCCGTGGCAGCTCTCCCAAAGGAGAAATAGCCTTTTTCTTTTCTTTTTTCTTTTTTTTTTTAGAAAAGCTACAGAGCAGCACCATTCACCTGAGATCCATGTTTGAGAGAAAATACTTGAAGAGAAACACAAAACCACATCCGAGTGACAGACAAAAATCTGTGGCCAAGCAGATCATGATGGCTAAATTGAACAATCATTTTATATATATGGAGTCATTCCTTCTATGCAGTACATTTCATGTCCCCATCATATATGTCATATACTGGATAAAATCTTAAATATGGGAATCATATTAGTTTCTTTTATTAGAATTAAGTGAACACAGGTGGGAATATCTAGAGACCCAAGGAACAATAATATCCATTCAAACCAAATTAAATTATTTAATTTGGTTTGAATAAATATTAATTTTCCTTAGGTCTTAAATTGAAATGTGAAAATTAAACATGTTTTCTTCGGTATATATTATATATGGGAAAAAAATTATAGATTTTTATACTGATAATAGATTTAGGTCCTCAATATTATTTTGCATCCTGTTTGTCTTCTGTTAAAATCCTTTAAACAAAACTCTTTGTAATATTTTTTTGCTACTAGTTGGTATCTGTCCCTCTAAATCATTCCATCCCACTTGATGAAATTACACAAATCCATATAACAAACATAATCAAAACATGAAGAGAAATTAAGTTGACGTTCTCATGTAAACGGTCAGCAATGATTAACTTTACCTCGATTATCATTCTTTCTAATGTGTAAATGATCAGCTTAATAAGTGCCTGAGTTTGACCACAGCAGATTTCTGAATATCTGATATATGCAGTGTTGGGTGTAACGAATGACAAATAACACGAGTTATGTAATCAGGTCACTTTTTTTCAAGTAACTAGTAAAGTAACGCATTACTTTTAAATTTACAACAAAATATCCCAGTTACTTTTTCAAATAAGTAATGCAAGTTACTTTGTTTGCAGTATTCCCAGAGTCCGTCTACGGAGAGCCTGTTCACTCCCTATTAAGTCCTATTGTACCGAAACAGTTCCAGTTCCACAGATCGCCCATGAGTGAAAAATGAATGGGAGTCTATGGAGCTAGACGGCTAAATTTGTCTCTTTCACCCGATTGCCGTTGAGAAATCTCAGATTTGATTGTAGGTTTTGCAAGTTCAACATGGGTTATGGGTCGAAAGTTGAATGAACGAGTACTTAAGTCCTTTCGATTTCTAACAGGTTGAGTTGTTGTTGCCCATAACACGCTAGCATTCTGCTAATGAACGCTGATTGGTCAGTGAAGGACTGATTACGTCCAGAGATACGGCTTGATGGCATCGTGGCATCCGAAGCGGGACCAGATTGTGTGTGTGTATTTTCGGCGTGGTCTTTTAAAACAACAAAACTAAAACTCTTCTAGCACAGGCCTCGAGAGAAAAGACAGTGCAGAGCGCGAAAGCACCAAAGTGACTGAAGGATTACCGTAAAGCAGTATCTCTGGCCGTATGATGTGTATGACGTCATTGACATTTTAAAATACTTTTTAAAGCAAATAAGTGACTCTAACACTAACACTAGAAAAAATCTAAAACCCAGCAATGAGTAATTTCTTTGCATCTCCTTTCGAATACAACATTCAAATTACTAGACAAAAAATGATATCCTGAGAAAAGGGGATTTTTAGGGGTATAGCTCCATAGACCTCCATTCATTCTGCACTTGTCCTGTGAGCGCCCTCATATCGAACCAGAGTGGAACTGCAACCAGTTCAGAAGCCGGAAGTTTACTGTGAGTGAAAATTCTCCCCTTTTTAAAAATTCTCTGGTATTCGTCAAAATGAATAAAAAATGCATGAAGTAACAGTGTTGTGCTTTCTTCTCCTGTGCTATTCTTCTGCACAGCTGAAAGGTTTGTTTGAGCGGCGCCCTCTACTGTACAGACATGCATTTGCATTTTCTTCAGCCTGAGGCTTATTCATTTCACTTTTGGTGTGTAAGGGCCTTTAAATTTTGCCAAAAATATAACTTTTTTGTAATTAGAAATCAAACAAGCAAGCCCACCCCAGGAGAGAAAAATGAATGCAAAAGTAACGTAACATTATTTCCCACAAAAAGTAACTAAGTAACACAATTAGTTACTTTTTTTAGGGAATAACACAATATTGTAATGCATTACTTTTAAAAGTGACTTTCCCCAACACTGAATATACGCTTACTGTAGAACAGGAATGACCCTTGAATGAGGCCTGGAACTCTGCATTGATTGCCTGAAATCTCTATGTGATCAATGATTCCAACGAACATAAATCCACAGCTTTATGAAAGCAGAGTTTCCGCTCCATGAAATGACTTAAGAATCGTCCCGTCGCAGGGTGAAGTCATGTCTGATGGTAGTGGTGGTAGTGGTGATGATGATGATGTTCGTGATGATGATGGTGTTCGTGACGCTGGACCACAGGAACCATGAAGCTGGCGTTGTGCTCGCGGTCGGGCGCTGGAGAGGCTTGTTTTGAAGGAGACAGGGCTTGTTCTCTGGCTTTGGCTCTCACCCTCTTGCTGTGACTGTGCTGGAGAGGGTGTTGGTGACCCGACGGGGCTTGAGGCGGGTTCTGCTGGGGTAGATGGTACACATCCTGAGCCCCTGTGACCTGCATGGAGGGATAGTAGCCGTGGCACTTGCTGATTTTGGCCGCAGCCTGGCCGCCACCTGCTCCTTTGGACGTCCCCTTGGGGGATCTGATGAACTGGGGCCCGTTGCGCACACGGGGATCCAGCGCCACACAGTGGTCGGACATGACCTGCGACCGGCGCTGATGGGCCTGTGACTCGGGCTCATGGGACCGGGAACGACTCTGGTTGTGTGCAGGCCGTGAGGGCGGCTCTTGCTGGGCCGCAGGAGGAGAGGTACCTAGCAGAAAGAGAACATTAATAATATAAAAAATGTTTATTTTATAGAGGGTCAGCGCATTGAAACATAATTAAGGAAGGATCAGAACAAAATTAAGATATTTATATTTTGTTAAGTGTAAGCACAATTAACAGAATTAAAGAGCTATGTCTTTTTTTAAAGATTAGAACAAAATTAAGAAATTGTATTTTATAAAAGGTCAGGACAATTAACAAAGAATAATATTTTTTATAAAAGATCAGAAAAAATTAAGAAATTATATTTTATAAAGGGGGAGCATAATTAACAATTAAAGAATAATATCTTTATAAAAGATCAGAACAAAGTGAAGAAATTATAATTTATAAAGGGTGAGCATAATTAACATAATTAAAGAATAATATTTTTTATAAAGGATAAGAACAAAATTAAGAAATTATATTTTATAAAGGGTCAGCACAATTAACAATTAAAGAATAATATTTTTATAAATGATCAGAACAAAATTAAGAAATTATATTTAATAAAAGGTCAGCACAAAAAAGAATAATAGTTTTATAAAAGATCGGTTTTATAAAAGATCAGCACAATTAGCATAAATAATCATTTTTTTTTTTATAAAAGATCAGAACAAAATTAAGAAACTATATTTTATAAAGAGTCAGCAAAACAAATTAAAAAATTAAGATATTTATATATTTTTAAAGGGTCAGCAAAATGAAAATATTTAAGAAATAATATATTGGATCAAGAAAATGAAGCCTGTTTTAAGGAAAATTAATAAAATGAAATATAAAAAAACCCTGCATAAATTAAAGCATCGGTTCCCAACAGGGGGTCTCGGCCCACAAGGGGGCCTCAGCGAGCTCTTTGGGGGGTCGTGTCATATTTTGAAAATTGTTGAACTGTGAGCATTAAAGCAGCAGTCCGTAACTTTTTTTGTGTTAAAAATTTACTAAATTTATAGAATGAGCGTGTGCATCATGAATCCATTTTCCAAACCGTGTTTTCGTCTTATCCTGGGCCACTATGGTACACCTATAATAAGTGTTTATATGGGGACTATTTTACACTGATTCGGGTCGTACCGCTGGTGTAACCCAGAGCCCGCGTGACTCGTCATAGACATAAACAGAGAGAAGTAGCTCCGGCTACAATGTTCTTCCGCAAGACGCATTATTCTGTTAATAAACGCATGTTTATTAATCATTTATTAACCAAACGTTACGGACTGCAGCTTTAAGGAGAACAATCATATTACATTAGCAAATTTTATTTACGGTCCCCTGGCTGACCAAAAAATGGGTTTTCAACCATGACAGCCCTTAAAACCAAATACAGGCTGACCCTTGTGTCTTGCCCTGTCTAAGATCTCTCCACGCATTGACCAAATTACTCACTGCTAGCAGCAATCCTCACACTGATTGATAACATGCAAGTTTTAAGGTCCCAGACTCCAGTCAGTTTGTAATAGCCTATATTAATTATTTTTTCCCTACACACCTATGTGAATACTGATATTTTTGTTGCATTTCAAATAGGGCCAATTAATAGGCTACTCCTAGGCTTACGTTTTTAAATTACAAATGGTCTACTGATGTTTTTGTTATAGTATTTTCAATATTATACACTATTATTTGTGCATAAACATCTGGTTATAGTAATAAAGATACTTATAACTAGGGTGACCAGATTTCTCGGAGTGGAATACGGGACAGATACAGAACGCATGCGTATAGAGGGAATGCACGTGACGTCAAGTGGCAAAAAGACTGAGCGGCAGCATTGGTTTTCAGTGTGAATGCTGCGGAAAAACACACAAAACGCGTCTAAAACGGGAAAGAGCTTTGAGACTGACTGTACAACTAGATTTGACAAGAAATATTTTTACAGACTACCTAAAGCTACAGAACAGAGAAGCAAATAGATCGCTGCAATTCATAGAAACAACTGGACTCCAGGCAGCGAAAGGTGGATTTGCAGTTATCATTTTTGTGTCAATATGCTGAATTTAGTGGTAAAATCATTCTCTATATATTGTATTGTTATATATTGCAGTGACAACTCATCAATCAAATATTTACCACTGTATATTCTGTATAATTTGACATTTTTAAATAAACACTGACAAAAAACTATACAAGTTTTAAGTCTAGACGACATGATGATATATATAACATTGATATAAGTGTGATCACCTGGATTTAGACCTGCCTATATTGTATTTATATAAAGCATTCACAGGCAAATTTGCTGTATGTATTTCCCTGGTGTCGAAATCAGGCACATATAAATGTCAGGAAACACGATTCCTGGCTGCATGTTAATATCCATGGATCACTGGATCTTTAGTAAGTTGTAAGGAACACTATATTGAGTCCAATCTTTAGTTTAAACTGATAATCGTTTGTTTTACTTGCGTTTTCGCAGTTTCCCCTATTAAATCCAGTCACGCAGCTGCTCTTCTGCCACTCAGTCCGGCTGAGGGGGCGTGTTCCGGCGGGAAAGTGACGTTAATGCATTCCCTCTATTAATGCGTCTTACATGCGCTTCATTAGGCACACTAGCACACACACACAAGGTCTCTCCCTCTCTGTCATGCGCACGCTACACGGTTTGAACGTAACATATATATTCACTTAGCCTTTCGGAAACGAAACCTATTATATATATAAAATATATATATATATTAACGATGAAATAAGGGACAAAACATGATTTTTTCAGAATAAGTCGGGACACTAAAATTAGAGTGGAAATACGGGGCTGTCCCGGGAAAAACGGGACGTCTGGTCACCCTACTTATAACATAACGTATTTTCTTGGGAAAAAGGGGGTCTCAGACAAAAATAGGTTGGGAACCACTGAATTAAAGGCAGCACAACAAAAACTACCATGATGAGAACTTTACAATTAAAATAATAGCTTATTGTTTCTTTTGCATTGCAGTCATGAGATTTTTATGAGAAACTGGAGGGGGTGAGCTTAATGTATGAAAATAATGTCAAATTAAAAATGCATATAATGAATTAGTGTCTTAAGGGTCCTATAATGAATGCATACTTATTCATGCAAAATAAAAATAAATATTTTATTTTTGTGGTGAAATACGACATTTCCTGGTGGGTTTTGTGAGACTCACCCTTCAGTGTTTGTCAAATATTGGAGTAAAGGAAATTTTGAAGTGAAATGTGGCCATGAGATTCTCCCTTTAATCTCTAATCATTTTAAACAGCTCAGGTTTTTCTGTGAACAACTCACTCGTGTCAGTGTTAAGGACTGTTTGTTCAGGAAAATCTTACTGTCAAATCTGGAGGTGTAGTTCTCTATTCCAGCCAGATCCAGGTAATGATTTCTTCTCTCTGTGTTCTCATCCACGCAATAGTGATTCCTCTCGGGAGCTTCAGCAGGCTGACCTCTGTAACATCACAGTTAAAAAAACATCCATCATGCTTTAATACAGCACATACGGACATATATACGGCATAACATCTGCACAGTATAGTGACGTTTCAGCACGGTCTAATCGTGCATGTTAGATAACATGATTACTTTTTGGAAAGGGTTTCATAAACTGCATGTAATGCAACACAAAACTAGATATCCCGCATTATAATCAACAATGGCACCCATAGAAAAACAACAAAGCCACACACGACTCTTTGCTGTTTGCCAGCATGAACATTAGCTGGTCACCTGATGTGTGTGTGTTGCCGTCTCTCCTCTGTGTGAGCCGACTCGATGCGACTCAAACGATTCGCATCTCTCTCTGAAGAGGGAGCACAGAAAGTTAGGCACAAACAAAGTGAAGTTATGTTGTTTATGGTTGCTTTGAATGCGTCTTATTCGATCATAAATTAAAGCGTGAACTATTTTGTTTTATAATAGTTTGATTGATTCATTCATTTCTCCATTTAGACAGAAACCAAATGTACATAATAAAACCTGCAATATTAAAACATAGTAAACAATGAAATGAGTAAATAAATAACACTGTGATTAATAGCGTGATATTACTCCCTGCAATAATATTGTGTATTGTAATCTCACAGGCTGACAATAGGACGATATGACTATAGAAATATTCAATGTTTTTTGTTGTATTTCCAGCTGAAATAACAATATTTACATTTATGCATTTTATCCAAAGTGACTTGCATTGGATTCAAGGTATGCATTTGATCAGTTCATGCATTCCTAGGGAATTGATCCCATGATATTTGGTTATGTTTGTATGTGTGTTTTGCAGAGTCCCACCGGTCCCGGCATGTGTCCCGTCCCTCCTGCGAGCTCCAGGTTCTGGAGAGACCGTCAGTTTGACTCGGAGGGTTTTTTGTTTGCTTTTACACGAGTGATTGACGGAGGCATCCACCACGTCATAGATAGTGTGCATCAGACTGGACATGTCCTAACACACAACACACCACACATCATGAATGCATTCTCATTCTCATGCATTTTAATGAATCTCAGGCGCTGAACGTGTGTTAGCAAGTTTGTTTACGGCAGGCTGGTTCATAATCATTGATCTGCACATATTAACAGGGTACAGAATTAATACTGCATGAACAAGCATGCAACACACTAGTGCACATGCAACGCCGCTGCTTCACTTAATGCTGCTAAATTGAAATACATAAAATACAGATATATAACCTCCTTCGTGACTTTTCCGCTGTTGTCAAAATCGTAGAGGGTAAAGACCCACTCCTGCCTGTTGTCATCAACCAGCGACACGTTACACTCCAGATCCTGAGAGATCAGAACACACAAACATGCAGTTACACACATGACCAGCAGGAGGCGGTCAACAACTGCATATCTGAAAATAAATCATTCACCCAAAACGTCATCATTCACTCATGTCATTTGATTTGGGACAATGCAGAATAACATTAAAGCACAGGGTTGGCAGCTAAACACCTGAAAAATATAATAAAATATAAAAAATACAAACTAAATGAAAATGAGACATGTTGAAGTTGAAGCACTAAAATTGGTAACAGTAATTAAAAAATTAAAAACTAAACTAAAACTGAAACAAAGAAAAATGAAACCTAAATAGTATTTTTTTTTTAAAGAACAAATATGACAAGCACATCAATTACAAAAAATGTAACTAAAAAAACAAATAAAACTGGGAAAAAAGTTTTACTGTATGTTAAACAGAAGCTTCATCATTTCTTTTTGCACAGAATAAACAAAGTCGTACAGATATGGAACAACATGAGGGGGAGTAAATTATGACAGAATGCTTATTTATGGTATATTATTCTTTTTATGAGGAAAACATGTAATCTACAGGTATTATGTTTCTTGTCAGCTCTTAAAATGCAATTGGAGCTGCTCAGAGAGGATGTACACTATAAGGGAGTTTTTCACCACGATTCTCAGTTACAGCTTTTGGCAGCAGCTGTAATTCATGGGTGTCTGGTAAGAAGGATGATGATTGGACGAGCACACGTCTGGAGATGCTGCGGGCGTCTGAGCAAGCAAACTCTTACAACATCAGAATGGATGGTGAGGTAAAGCAAGAAGACTTTACTCCGAGCTCATGCGGTAAATGCCATGATTTCAGGCCTTTGGCAATGCACTCGGATATCACTGATGTGTCTCATTCATTCTGCACTATTGGAGCGTGTGGCAAGCAGGACGAGGTCGAGAGCCGGTGGCGTGACGGATAATGAGCGTCTCCTGTCTCTCACGGAGGAGCTTCGGAAGCAGAAAAGGAGGAGCGACGACAGTGAAGGAAGAGAGAGGACCAGGCCTGGACTATTTGTTTATGTTATGTTTTGTTTATGTGTGCGCAGCAGTCGTCCATAAGGCGCTGCCGTTTTTACTTTAATTTTGTTTATTTTGAGATTAAAGGTGTTGAACGTTCGCCGGTTCCCGTCTCCTCCTTCCCCGAACAACATACTTTGTTACTTTTACAGTGAAAACAGAAATACAGTTCCGTGTTATTGTCATTTAAAGGGGTCCTATTATGCTTTTTGACATTTTCAGCTTTCTTTAGTGTGTAATGCTGCTGTTTGAGTATGAAAAACGTCTGCAAAGTTACAAAGTCCCTCCAGCGGGAGTTATTCTCTATATCAGTGTCACTGTTACTGAACTCCCTGAAACGCCTCCATTGTAGTCTTGAGTTTTCTTCCAGGAACAAACACGTCACAATATTATGTAAATAATTCACACCCAAGGCATATGCTAAATAAAGGGGGCGGGGCTGATTTATACTTCTGCGTCGGACCTACGCCGGAGCCTCTACGCTGTAAGCTATGCGTTGGTTTTCACTTATACTTCTGCGTCATTGTCTGCGTGGATGCGCAATTACACATGCAGAGGGAGTGAAACCCAAGGGAGGGGTTCTAGCAGACCAATCATAGCGCTTGCAGTCCGCATTGAATTGATGCATTATTACATTTTTGGAGAGGTGCACGTCAGGGTACGCCGAAGGGTACACGCGCTACACACAGCCTACGACATAGCTATGGCGTGAGTTCGACGCAGAAGTATAATTGGACTTTAGTTAGTATTGTGTTGAAACTGGCAGTTATGGTAAGGGGCGGGACATTTCCAAACACGCTCAAAGCGCTTGACCAATCACAACACACTGATCCAGCCGACCAATCAGAGCACAGTGTGCTTTTCAGAAGGAGGAGCTTCATAGAGACAGGAACTAAACAGAGCGTTCCTTTCAGACTGTGAGGAGAGGTGTTGCAACAATGTCAAATATATGAAAAATAATGTGTTTTTTTAACATTCAAGCATGAAAACCTATCCTAGTAGAGCTCAAAAACCAAATCAAGAAAAAGGAGATCACATTCTCTGGTAATGGGTTCAAGAAAAGATGATAGACTATTTAGGGTGTGTGCGCGTGCGTGTGTGTGCGTGTGTGTGTGTGTGTGTGTGTGTGTGTGTGTGTGTGTGTGTGTGTGTGTGTGTGTGATGATGAATAAGTTTAATAAATCAATAAAAAAATATCACTTAATAGCCTTCCCACAAATTTATTTCATTTTGTAGAGAAATAAATATTTAGATATTAATGATTATTAATGATTAATGAAAATATGTAAATACAGTTAATTATCACTGTTTTCACTTAAATATTTTAAAAAAATGTTTGTGTATTTTGTGCATATTTGAGTGTTCCATTTATATAAAACTTAAAACTAAATCACAAATGTGCCCTCCATAAATTATGTCACTGCATTCGGCTTCTGTTTGTTGCTTGGCGTGAACTTACATTGAGACTGATGCGCTTCTTCCCTTTGCAGGGTTCCTTCAGGTCTCTCTCTCCATCTTCAGGCGGCAGATACTGAAGAAAACGCTCACATCCTTCTGCCTTTTCTGGAGGCAAAACAACTAAACACACACACAAACACAGTGATTACACTACACTGAGCGCACAGAGTTCCCGTACAAATATCGAAACATTCTTATATCAAGATACATTTACTTAAGAAGCAGAATATCTTCATTTATTGTTCGGCCCAAAAATGAAAATTCTGTCATTAATGACTCACCCTCATGTCGTTCCAAACCCGTAAGACCGAACACAACGATTTCTGTCCCTCCATTGACAGCTACGCAACTACCACTTTGACACTTCAAAAAGTTCTAGGGCTGGGGTAAACGATTATTAATTAACGATTAGTCGGGCGATTATTTATCGATTAGTCGACTAATCTAACAACTAATTGAACGATTATTTTTTGTAACATGGAAATTGCAGGAGTGCACATTCAATCCACAACAATTTTGATCTGGTTCTTACAGAGTATCTACACTGTAAAATGTTTAGTACTCAAATGAGCCTTATCACACTTGGATGTGGTGCTCATTTTAATGTTTTCAGTGCTCATAAAAAACATCCGGACTGATTGTTCGGTTTTGTTGAGGGGGGGGGGGGGCACATTTGCACACACACGCAAGGTCTCTCGCTCTCTCACTCTCTGCCGAGCGCTACACGGTTTGGAGCTCGCAAGCTCTAGATTCCGGGAGATTTTAACTAATTTGCGGGCATCAGGGAGCCGCTTTCATTATGCGGAAGAATTGGGATGCCAACTCCATTTGGCAAAGAGCGCAAATAACGACACCTTTACGTTTGGGACTAAATTTGAAGTATTCTCATACCTTCGATGGTTTAGTGAGAGCTGTTTTTTTAGGACTTTTTCTTTTGTTGGGGCTTTTTGCATGGCTTTGTTGGGAATTCTGTGAAGAGGTTGCTGTTTTGTCCTCCATTCTGCAATGTTTCGGTCTCCCACGTGTGTGGCGAGCTGTACCGCCGGGAACGGTGAAAAAACTAAAAATAAAAAATAAATAAAGAAGCGTCGACAAAAAAATATGACGTCGACGTCATTGACGCGCCACTACAGGTCTAAAAAGCTCATAAACAGATCGTAAAACTAATCCTCATGAATTGAGCGGTTTATGATCGGTTAATGAACTTTTTGAACCGTCAAAGTAGTAGTTGCGTAGCTGTCAATGAAGGGACAGAAAGCTCTCAGATTTCATCTAAAAGATCTTCATTTGTGTTCCGAAGATGAACAAAAGTCTTACAGGTTTGGAACGACATGAGGGTGAGCAATTAATGACAAAAAAATTTTGGGTGAACTGTCCCTTTAACAAATTATTACCTGATAAATCAAAATGAAGTGAGTTTATGCTAAAATAAATAAATACAAGAAGAAATATCTGTTAATGGGGTCAGAAAAGTCAACTTGTTTTCTTTTGAATTAAGCTGATTTTTCTGACCCCACTGGCAGATATTTGTTATTGTTGTAGAATCAATATGAAATCAAATTGACAATTCTTATTTTTTATGAAATATTGCAGTATTTATTATAAATGATTTATTTGTGCACATCATTTTTTTTTATTCATGTGCCTCATAATCTTGAATCAAAATAACTTCCTCTCTCTCTTGCAGCTCTTCTCTTCTCTGATGATGTGCTTTAATGCTTGGGGGGGCGGAGCGAACCTGTCACTCACATGAGATCTACCAATAGCAAACCACAACCATCCAATCAATTCCCCAATGACAAAACCAAGTCTCACCCAAATTTGTTCTCGTTCAAGAAGTCGTTTCACTCGCAACTTGTTTCATAACCACTTTAAGCATAAACTCACTTCGTTTTGATAAGTCTCTCAGAAAACAAGACACCTTATCTTGTCATTTTACATCTCCAGTCTCATTATAAGAATGTTTAGATATGTGCACTGGAAAAGAAGACACAAATATTCAAATGCTGAGTTAGAACAGCACAGCTGTATGTGAATACACACCCTGTAGAGGGCAGCGGTGTCCGTCCTTCAGCTCACAGTTATGCAGCTCCTGGAGGAGAAACACAGAGATCAAGAGAGGTGTTAGTTTAATATCCAGCCCAGAAACCACAGAAAAAACAAACGCCTCCATCTGAAGCATTTCCTCCTCAGGGACGGAAAAACCATGATAGAGTCACATAAGATTAAATCTCACTGCAAAATACCTTCCACCTTGGACCCAAAAGCAACAGAGAGAAACAGTTGAGTCGTGAAGTAAAAAGATAATCCTATTAATTTTCTCCATAGAGAATTTCATACTATTGGTTATGCCAGTTTCGCTGTGCTGTGTTGTAATAGCGCGGACCATATTTACATTTGTTCATTTGGCAGGCAGACGCTTTTATCTAAAGTGACTTACTATGCATTCAAGGCACACATTTGATCAGTTCATGCAAACGTATGAAAGAAATACTTGCATATTTGCCCAATTATGTTTCATCTACCACGTTTCCTTTTCTCTGATGATTTGAGAGATTATCATAAACAGAAAAATGTAGGGGTTTTGAGTTGAATCCAGGAATATGCCTGACACGGAGACAGAAAGAGATGAGACTGAGGTCTGTCATAAACACCATCAGAAACAGACTAAATCATCTGCAACCATTGACGTCTGGACCACAAAAATGCACCGCGGTACATGGTGTACAAATCCCAACCTGCTCATGTAAGCAGTCAACAACAACCATGTTCATGAAGTCTCCTATGCTAATATTGTGAAATATTATTACAATTTAAAAGAACTGTTTTCTACAAGAATATATTTTAAAATGTAATATATTCCTGATCAAAGCTGAATTTTCAGCATCATTACTCCAGTCTTCAGTGTCACATGATCCTTCAGAAATCATTCTAATATACTTATTTTATGCTCAAAAAACATTTCTGACTATTAATGTTGAAAACAGTTTTTGCTGCTTCATATTTTTTAAGGATTCTTTGATGATCAGAAAGTTCAAAACAACAGCATTCATTTGAAATAGAATTTTTTGGTAACATTATAAATGTCTTTAACTTTTAATCAATTTATTGCATCTTTGAATTAATTTCTTCTTACTGACCACAAACTTTTGAACAGTAGGGTATAGTTGCATACACATAAAAAAAATTGCAAACCTGTGAATATCAATGATTTCAACATGATTTTTATGCTGCAACACATTCTGACATAGTCATCTAACGACCAATGAGAACCTCTGAGAGGCGGGTCCAAATGTGTTCTCAGGAAACCAATAAGCTGTATTGATTTCAAAGGATCCGCCTCCCAGTTTAAACACAGAACGCAACACTGAGATGATTTCCAGCCGCAGAACGGCCATGTTTTCTTTAAAGTCACGTGTCTGAGAGGCATGAAAGCTCAGTGAACTCATTACCACCCAGAGCAACAGATGCATCCCAGAGCTGCATGCAGGACCTGACCGCCCTCTGCATTTTAAAGGCTGACACATGGTATTTTACCCATAATGCCATCACCCACTGAGGCCCTTTTTAAGCAGCAATGTGTGGACCATATGGTTAATTAAGAGAGAGCTGGTTCCAATCCACATTTGAAGAAAAAACAGGCCCTGGTTTCTTTATCGTCTCGCGCTGCCTTCCATCTCTGACTCTTTGAGCTCAAACTCCCCAGTTAAATCACAACAAAGACTGTAAGTGTGTGAAAGGGCATCTGGAGGCACATGCATGTGTTCTGCCATTATTTGTGGAGTAAGCGCATGACAACTCTATAATGTGTCGTGGCGTATCAGATCTCAGGATCATGGCTCTTGAGAGAGGAGTGTTTGTTGCTGTTTGTTCTTGCTTCATGCAGAGTGGCTTTCTTGTGTTTCTTGTGATAGAGTCACTAAAAAAAAAAAAGGTCGTAAAAAACAGATTCAGCTGTCAGCCTCACTACTAACCGGGATTAACTAGGTTAAACCATCGCTAAAGCTACTAATGTCAAAACAATTTGGTAACTCTTTAAAGTAAGTTCTCATTTGTTAACATTAGATAATGCATTCGCTATCATGAACTAACAATGAGCAATATATATTTTTTTATCTGGTAATCTTTGTTAATGTTAGTAAATAAAATTAAAATTAGAGTAAAATGTGTTTTGGAAAATATATATTTCATATAAAAATTTAAAATGGTATTTTTGTGCATAATAAATATAACATTTTATAACCTCGTTCAAATCAAATCAAGTACGAGCAATAGTGACTTAATCAACACCACAAACTACATTATTCTTCAGGCTAGTAAGTGTAAAGAAACAATGAAAACATCCGATTGTTCACATGTGAACTCATGAAACTGACATTAAAAACAAACTAAAGCCTGATCCCTCTGTATGATTCCCAGCTTCCCTCAAAGATACGGAAAGTAAAAAATTCATTATTAAAATATGAATTATTGAGTGCAACAGTGGATTCTATAAAGAAACAAAAGCTCTTAATTCCAGAAGATTCTCAGTCTGGACTCAAAAACCGATGTGTTCTCGACACGCTCCAGACGACAGAGAGGAAGCAGCGGTGAGGAAAGAAAAAAACACAAATTTACATTGTCAAGAAATTCTGCTTTTCTTTCTACAGACCTAGCATGATGCATGCATCTATCCATCCATCCATCCGTCCATCCATCCATCTATCTATCATCTATCCATCATATATCCATCCATCCATCCATCCAAATCCATCCATCCATCCATCCATCCATCTATCCATCATATATCCATCCATCCATCCATCCATCCATCCAAATCCATCCATCCATCCATCCATCCATCTATCTATCATCTATCCATCATATATCCATCCATCCAAATCCATCCATCCATCCATCTATCCATCCATCCATCTATCCATCCATCCATCCATCCATCTATCATTCCATTCATCCATAAAGACTAAACTTTCAAAGTTCAAGTCTTTCAACAAGGCTGTCAAATCAACATTCAAGGTCTAGAACAAATTAGCTTTTCTAGTTTTAATTTACAGTTATATACATTTCTTTGAATTCAGGTCAGTTTAACTCTTTCGTCTTTGCTTTCCAATTCAAAATCTGGAACTGATTGGAATTTAAAAAGTATTGTCAATTAAAATCTCAATGGCCTACAAGCCATATTGACATAAAAACACACAGTTTTCACAACACACATCAGTTTTCAACATTAACAAGAAAAGGTTATTGAGCATCAAATCATCATATTAGAATGATTTCTGAAGGATCATGTGACACTGAAGACTGGAGTAATGATGCTGAAAATTCAGCTTTGATCACAGGAATAGTACTTTTAAATTGTAATAATATTTCACAATATTTACTTTATTTTTGATTGAAGAGACTTCTTTCAAATATACTAAAAAATCCTACTAACCCCTAACTTTTGAACTGTAGTGTACATGCGTGTTGCCAGTTTATGACAGACAGTAGCTGACGCACATCTGGCTGTGTTGTAAGAGTTGGTCCGTAACGTCCCAGATGCCGTTCACGTCAAGACCAGACTCAGATCCAGCGGTCAACTCTGTGCCAAACCATCCACAGCATCTCACTAATGTTGTAATCTATACTTTGGTCTTGGCTTCCAGCTAAGAAAAAATACTCTGGAGAATCTCACTTCTAGATCCAGTTTACTTTTCAACACTGAAAACAAGCAGAAAACAGTACTGCAAAAATGCTCATTTATAGCATTTAAGCATGCAAAACAAGAAGTTACTTTTCTTCATAGTCATGGAACGGACAACATGTTAAGCAATAGAAGCTATATTCAAAGTGAGCTGGCAAGGTTTGTCCATTCAGTTTCATTGATAAGCTTTGTTTCGGGGTATTTGCTGATGAACAACACGGTACCAGCGGGCAACAGATGGCCAAAGGGTTTCCACCCCAGTGCAGAGACTTTCACCCCAAGGTCAGATGTGAGGGGCAGTGTTGGCAGGACATGAAGCGCTTTAGAGACTTCAGAAACAACAGCTGTGGAGCGAGTGTGTTCGCTCATCTGCGTCAGAGGCCCAGCCAGACATTTGAAGTTCCCCAGGCCTGTAAATCACAGAACATCTCGGCCTGCTGGAACACCGACGTTCATTACCGCTCTCATCGGCTTCCTCTTTAAGTGTAACACACTGACATGTATCTGCTAGAGAAAATCAGACTAAATAAACCCAACGCAGAATGAGCTACAGGCCTAATACTTCAAGAGTTTAGATTGAGGAATTCACTACGAATGTGGCTGCATTAACCCAATTCACCTACTTATACGACTGCACTAAAAGTATGTATACTTTTTGTGAAGAAAAAGTACATACTTTTGAGTGTGTTGAAGAAGTAGGCAAGCTTTTGGGACATACTCCTTTGTCATTAACGGTCCGCTCTGTCACTAGTTTCGTGCATTCTGTCACCGTTTAAACTGCCCTGTCAATCATCTTGTCACAGTTAACATTCTACACATTTCTTTTCATTTCCTACCATATTGGAGGGAAATATAGTACCTTGTTGATTGGCCAGTCGTAGCTCTTTTGTGTGGAGAACATTCCTCGTGTTTTCGCACAATGATGCATTTAACCAAAACTATCTTTATAAAAGTTCACAATGTTGCAAATTAAATATAATCTGAATAACATTGAATACATATTTTTTTCATCAGGTTAGATACTGATTATATGGTCTTGCGCATCCGCCATGTTTGTAGTTTTTTAAAAACTTTTAATTTGTTTGTAGTTCTAATCGAATCCTTGTCCAACATGCAATGGGATGTGGGCAGTTAGCCGTTAAATGGCCCAAATGGCATACTTCATGTGCACTTATGTCACATGACCATAGTGTCCCATTTGTCACATGCCTAATTCCATTTCAGTGTGCTTTGAAATTATATGAAAATCTAGTATATCCAGAGAGGTTTATGAAATTAAATTTTCTCAATATATTTAGCCATTATTGAGCAACGGACACATAGCTACAACTAACCGACTTAAAGTCATACGGTACAAGGCCTCTAAATCTTGAAACATCCAGAGAGCCTCTCTGAAACCGGTACCAGATGTCGGGGCGTCTTTATGAGCCCCTCCTCAGACTGGAGCACAAATGTGCCACACACTTGAACCTCAGCAGCACCTCTCAAACAGCTTTTACAGGCCGCTCTTAAAAGAGAGCTGTAGAACACTTTCTCAGACCTTCAGTGTGGTTTGTATATAATATTTAAAGGTTAGTATGAACACAGGACACAGAGTTCAGTGAGATGGTGCGGTTAAAATGTAGTAAATCCAGCTTAGTTATTCTAGAACGTCAAACAATTACACTGGTCTAGTTCTTCCAAGCTTTTTCTGAGCCTGATAATGGATATTTGCAGTCATGAAGAGGTGTGTATTAAAATAAGTGTGATCAAAAGAAATGTGCTACTGGGTGTAAATGCTGAAAATCACAATGGGTTCTTCCCTATGTGGAAACACATTTTCACCACATAAGAAAACAAGGTTAAACTTTATTTTAAGGTGTGCGTGTTACTGTGTAATTATACATTTAAGTACTGACTCATAATAATTAATTACATGTACTTACGATAGGGTTAGAGTTAGAATTAGGTTTAGTTTTAGGGTTAGTTCCATGTAATTAAGCACAATTTATAGTAATTACTATAGTAAGTACAAGTAACGTGTAACAGACACAAAATAAAGTGGTATTAAAAACAAAAAAATATGCTTTGGTAAATCATAATTAATTATCACATTAAAAGTTGATATACAAAGTCAAATTATACAAAGTCATAATATTGAGATAAAAAGTTAAAAAAGTTATAATTACGACATAAAAATAAATAATTTTGACGTGACCTGATATGTGACGTGACTGACTGTCATACTTGTGAATTTTTACATCATCATTTTGATATCAGTTATGATTTTTCTTTATTTTATGGAAATGGTCGTTCATAAAAATGAAATGCATTCACGGCACATTTTACTTCCATAATCTGATGCATTTACGAGTGAAATGGGATATTCAACAAGATGTATAATGTGAAACGATTGAGAAATGATTTGAACACTGCCAACAGTCTTTACATGACAGTAGTGAACCAGAACTTTTACTATTCATGTATAAACACATATTTAAGCACAATAGAGGTGCTTAAACATGCATCAGTCACTATGCTGCATGCAAGAAAAATGCATGCTAAACCTAAACAACATCAACAGTAACAGCAGCTTCTAATGAGCGAGTTTGGAGCTCAGAAATTGTTGCACCTTGATCATGAAATCCAACCGCATGGCGTCTGATTTCAGCCACAGATTAAAAGCCCTTTAAGATCTTGACCCGCATCCACTCCGGATAGTGTCTGACATACAAGTGTTATCTCTCTGTCGCCACCACACCAGACCGGTTTCTTTTGTACACGCTGCGCACGCTTCTCCCACCCATGAGCGCTGCAGCTGGCAGACCCACGAGGCCACAGACATTCTTGACGCTCGTGCAGGAACAGGCTTTAATCCAAGATGTGAAGTTCCTCACGGCCATGACATCGGCCAGGGGTCACCGGCGGGTCAACTGCGACCCGCTCCTTGTTTGACCTAAAAATACACTCATGCTCCACCACGGGAAGTGGAGGCGTCTGCAGGACGTAGATGAACACATCAAATGGACCGGAGCCAATGGACCACTGGTGTTAATGCCAAACGGACGGGTTCAACACAATGAACCGCATCGCAGGAATATAAACAGAGCCAAGAGGAAGGGACTGTATATAAATATATATACACCTCATTGTTGCGCTGGCTTCCTGGTACGCTAAAGGTGAAGGATGCTCTTGTCCATCACCTCTTCATGTAGATCAGTAGCAGGAAGATACAAGATACAATTACAATAAACTACAACATTTTAAATATATAACCATCAAATAATGCAATTGTTTTTTGCAAGCAGAGCTGCATTTAACTGGCAAAGAAAAAAATGCATGTGATGACATTACACGCCATAATTTATGCCAAGCTAAATCATAGGCTGCGTCCGAAAACATAAAAACACTGCCTTCGGAGAATGCATTTCAGGGTAGGAACTAGGGCATCAAGGCAAATCCGAATCAAATGTTCGCTTCACTTCGTGTCTCCTGAGATTCCTTCATCTGATTGATTTATGAAGGCATAGATGTATCGTTCGCTGCCCTTGATATCCCACAATCCTCTGCTTCTCATCCCCTGACAGTTGAGCTAAAAGTAAAGATGGCGTCTGAAAATTGCTTTTGCTGGTCAGTTTGTGTAAATGTAAGTTTTTGATCAAAGTTTTCACTTCTGATGTCATTTCTAGGAATAAATGACTATTGAAGTAATTAAATATTCGCTTAGTTTTCATCAAAGCTCGCTCTATGCAGTTACACCAATAAACCGTTACACTGCCTCAGAAGTCTGTCCGAAATCAGTTTCGTGAGATGCCTTCATGTGCAAATGCTGCCTACAGAGTTGTTACCTGGTAAGGCAGCGAGGCAACAAGCCATAAAAAAATCATGTCATATGTCATAATTATTCATTTTTACGTCATAGATTATAAATACTTAACGCCTCATGAACATTCAAATGAATCAGATTAATCAAAAATATACTCTGTAACCAAGTCTTATCTTACACAATTCTGCTTGTCAGGTAAATGTCTGAAGAAAATTAGATGTTTTTACTGGACATGGGACGAAAATTTGGATTAAGAATCCACAGACAACTAAACCATTTGTGCTTGTCTACAGTGAAGGTTTCGTGCCAGACCATTTCAGCCCACAAACATCCTGGCCTGCACTTTGGTGACCCTGAGGAGCCCAGCTGTGGGCGTCTCCACCAGGACTCTCCAGTGTGAAATTCTGCAGTGCTTTTCATCCATGGCAGAAGAAAAAACAAAGATCAAAGGTCTCCTCCTTTCCTGTTCTCCTACTGCCCGTATTTGCAACACTTTTCGAGATATTTACTATAAAACAGAAGACCGTGACAAGATTGAGACTAAACCTAGCAGTCCACAGCTCACTTATACAACAATTAAATGCAGATAATTATATGTCATAACTGACTAAACTGGAACAGTCAACTTTGTGTGGAAATAAGTCGACTACCAATTTCAATAGAATTTGACATCAGAATGCGGCTAAGCTAAAAGCGTGACTGAAAATAAGGACTGAAAAGCACAAAAATACTTGAAATTTAACTTTTTATCCATATATTTTCACAATTAAATGAGTAATATTTATATAAATAATGTGTATACACACACACAAAAGCATCTTTGATTTATTTCACTGTGAAGGTCATAGATTGCATATTTTATATTTACTTTTTTTTCTCTTTTTTCAGTAAAGTTCAAACTACACGCACCATTATATAATAATTATAAACATTATAAGAAACCAGTGAGTACAACTTGCACACAAAAAAATTAGCAACAATATGAAGTGACATTTGAGAAGAAATATATTTACCTGTATATATATTTTATCTATATACACACAAGGGCAAAACTAGTCAAAATTCCTCCTTCGTATTAAGCTTTGTCTGAGCTTTAGAGATCAGTATATATATATATATACAACCCGAATTCCGGAAAAGTTGGGACGATTTTTAAATTTGAATAAAATGAAAACTATAAGACTTTCAAATCACATGAGCCAATATTTTATTCACAATAGAACATAGATAACATAACAAATGTTTAAACTGAGAATTTTTACACTTTTATCCACTAAATGAGCTCATTTCAAATTTGATGCCTGCTACAGGTCTCAAAATAGTTGGGACGGGGGCAACAAATGGTTGAAAAAGCAAAAAAAATTAGAAAGGATTCAGGTGGGAGAACATCTAGCAACTAATTAAGTTCATTTATATCAGGTCTGTAACATGATTAGCTATAAAAGGGATGTCTTAGAGAGGTAGAGTCTCTCAGAAGTAAAGATGGGCCGAGGCTCTCCAATCTGTAAAAGAGTGCGTAAAAAGATTGTGGAACACTTTAAAAACAATGTTCCTCCACGTCAAATTGCAAAGGCTTTGCAAATCTCATCATCTACAGTGCACAACATCATCAAAAGATTCAGAGAAACTGGAGAAATCTCTGTGCGTAAGGGACAAGGTCGAAGACCTTTATTGGATGCCCGTGGTCTTCGGGCCCTCAGACGACACTCATCGGCATGATTGTGTGAATGACATTACTAAATGGGCCCAGGAATACTTCCAGAAACCACTGTCGGTAAACACAATCCGCCGTGCCATCTGCAGATGCCAACTAAAGCTCTATCATGCAAAAAGGAAGCCATATGTGAACATGGTCCAGAAGCGCCGTCGTGTCCTGTGGGCCAAGGCTCATTTAAAATGGACTATTTCAAAGTGGAAAAGTATTCTATGGTCCGATGAGTCCAAATTTGACATTCTTGTTGGAAATCACGGACGCCGTGTCCTCCGGGCAAAAGAAGAGGGAGACCTTCCATCGTGTTATCAGCGTTCAGTTCAAAATCCAGCATCTCTGATGGTATGGGGGTGCATAAGTGCATACGGTATGGGCAGCTTGCATGTTTTGGAAGGCACTATGAATGCTGAAAGCTATATAAAGGTTTTAGAGCAACATATGCTCCCCTCCAGACGACGTCTATTTCAGGGAAGGCCTTGTGTATTTCAGCAGGACAATGCAAAACCACATACTGCAGCTATTACAACTGCATGGCTACATCGTAGAAGAGTCCGGGTGTTGAATTGGCCTGCCTGCAGTCCAGATCTTTCACCTATAGAGAACATTTGGCGCATCATTAAACGAAAAATGTGTCAAAGACGACCACGAACACTTCAGCAGCTGGAAACCTATATAAGGCAAGAATGGGACCAAATTCCAACACCAAAACTCCAGACACTCATAAACTCGATCCCCAGACGTCTTCAAACTGTTTTGAAAAGAAGAGGAGATGTTACACCATGGTAAACGTGCCCCCGTCCCAACTATTTTGAGACCTGTAGCAGGTATCAAATTTGAAATGGGCTCATTTATTGGATAAAAGTGTAAATTTTCTCAGTTTAAACATTTGTTATGTTATCTATGTTCTATTGTGAATAAAATATTGGCTCATGTGATTTGAAAGTCGTATAGTTTTCATTTTATTCAAATTTAAAAAATGTCCCAACTTTTCCGGAATTCGGGTTGTATATACACACACTTTTTTACACGCATATATATATATATATATATATATATATATACACACACATATGTAAAAAAAATGTGTAAATACTGTACATATATATATATATATATTTACATTTCATTATATATTTATATAAATATATATATAAAATGTAAATATGTATTTACTACTGCTACTACTACTATTATTTATATAATTATACATAATATACATTTTCCTATGAGCTTGTAGATTGAAATTTACAAATTAAAAATAAAATATGCAAACAACATAAAACTACACACTTCAACTTTAAAACATCAACAGCTGTGTAACAGACAGACATACACTATTAGAAACCAATGGGTTCATGGGTATGAACAAAAACAATGAGCTCTAATGATACGAAGTGACGTTTGACAAGAAACAGGAAAACTGCGCACTTCCCAGCCATGTAAAATGGTGGAATGAGAATGGGGTGAAAAGTTCAGATGATGTGTGGATACCGTGATGTTTTAGGGCAGATATGATCAGCCAGACCCACATCAACATACAGAAGAGGTGGAGTTCTAGAAGAGTCCTGGAGGAGGAGAAACCATACAAATGCATCCTAAAAAAAACCTCTGACATGTCAGTGGAAATTGAAAAGGTTCAGGTTTATTGCATCTACAGTTTCCAAGCACCTCTGAAATGAAAAAATGGCCATTTTCCTCTAACGGCTAAAAACCACCCAAACATCAAAGAGCAAGTGTACCGTGAACAAAACGCTCGGCACTCAAAAGACACGCTCCCTCCATCTGACGCCTTCGGACCGGGCGAGTATTGAATATCAGTCTGAATCACTAATCGAGGGTTAGTTTCACGAGACCGGCTGTTTGTTTAAGAAGAATCTGCAGGTCAACGGAGCGTTAAACAGCAGACAGACTTAAACCGGCGTTTGAAGTCACGGTGCCTGTGGAGGAAGTGGGTGAGAGAAAAGAGTTTGCTTTCAGGAAGAAAATTAAACAGTGGCGTCTTTCAGGCCTTTCAAACCCTCATCAAGTCCTCATCTCATGATGAGATCCCGGCGTTCCTTAGAAAAGAGCCCTGTGGCTGTTCTGAAAACCGCAATAGACAGTAATCGGCTAAATAACCAACAGTGTCGGGAAAAAGAAACTCTAGTCTCTAATTCAACTATAGTCAGAACACTGATTTCAGAAAGTAGTTAGCTACACTTCAAGCTACTAATATATATGTAAATAAATAAAGGGGGATAAGTGTGTGTATAAACATATATATTTAAATAAATAAATGTTTGTATATATATATATATATATATATATATATTTAAATAAACGTATGTATATTTATATACATATATATACACACACAGACATACATACACACATTTAAATTGATATAGATTTTTACATGTATTTAAGTATATTATTTAAAAAAATTCAAATAATTCATGTATATATATGATTTATACATACAGTACATATTTATTATTTACATATTTAATTATACATTTACATAAATAATGACATATATACACATGTATTTTTATAACATGTATGTACATATATTTAATTATATATTTATAAATAAAAATGTCAACATATATGTAAAATATACTGATATATATGTATATATACTTTTATATTGTATATATATGTGTGTGTGTGAATACATTAGCATTTTTCTAATATATATATATATATATATATATATATATATATAGTTTATATTGACATAAAAGCAATCAACTGAAATTCTTAATTAAGTTGACAGTATTAAACTGATCAGAGCAAAATTACATTGTCATTGAATACTACCAAGAACACTTCACAACAAAAATAAATTGCTGCAAAATAAGATGACATAAAATGCAGCAAAGACATCTGTGCTGTGATTCAAAGGAATTTGGAATCCTATTTTGAACTAGTTTTATTTAAATGAAGCCAAACGAGTAAATGAACTGATTCACATTTCCTAATGATCCATCCTGCAAAATGTATACAATTTAGTGGTGTCGCTATTTACTTAATAACTCAATTAAAATTTCTTTGGCGCCTAAATTTCAAAGACCAACCAGAGCGTTTCGCTTCAAACGTAGGACTGCTGCATTAAGCCCAATATGCCTCATGAAAGATAATGATTTAAACATTTGATTCTTGCAGTGGAGCCACATCTGGAAGTGGCTTTTGATGGAGAGAGCGCGTCCAAGTAACAAAGGCCCATTTGCAGCTATTCCCAATCTGAGAGGAACTCAGTCCCGCTCCGACTGCAGCTCGCTTTGAAGCTGCCAGTGTGTTTCGACAGCTAACCACTTTCAGATGTGGCCGTGTAGTTTTATGGCTTGAATAATAGCGATACCTACACATGTGCAAGCTAGAGGTCCAGAATGGGGAGTCTCGATGGTTTTCTGAACTAGAGAAAAATGTGCTTTCACTCACTTCAGCTTTTCTTATGTCACAGGAATATGAGGCAGTTCTCACAGTTTTTGAACAGCTCAAAGGTTTAAACTACACAAAAACGGATCAATCCGAATGACATTTTGATCAGCCTGGGTGGTAGATCTGAAATAATCTGATCAAAGTAAAAAATTAAAAGGTTAGTTCACCCAAAAAATCTAATTTTGTCATTAATTAGTCACACTCATCTTCAGAACACAAATTAAGATCTTTTTGATGAAATTAGAGAGCTTTCTGTCCCTCCATTGACAGCTACGCAACTACCACTTTGACGCTTCAAAAATCGTAAAACTAATCCATGTGAATTGGGCGGTTTAGTCCAAATTTTCTGAAGAGACTCGATGTATTTATATGATGAACAGGTTTAATTTAGGCTTTTATTTACATTTAAACATTGATCAGAGTACATAAGAAGCTCAATCGAGCCTGCTGGACGTGCGAGAACAAACCTCTTGTGAAAGCTCAAACGTGCTGTGTAACACGAGAATGAACCTCATTGGTTCTCGCACGTCAGGTGAACACGCTTGAGCTTCTGTTTACCACAACTATTGTGTGAGTTAATGAAGGTTTATATGTTTTGAGTAAAAGCCTAAATTCAAATCTGTTCTTCATATAAAGCGATCGTCTCTTCTGAAAATTTGGACTAAACCGCTCAATTCATATGGATTAGTTTTACAATCACTTTATGAACTTTTTGAAGCATTAAAGTTTTAGTTGTGTAGCTGCAGTCAATGGATGGACAGAAAGCTCTCAGATTTCATCAAAAAGATAATTTGTGTTCTGAAGATGAACGAAAGTCTTTCGGGTTTGGAAAGACAAGAGGGCGAGTAATTCATGACAGAATTATCATTTTTGGGCGAACTGTCCCTTTAACCGTGCAAATGCTCGAATTCTCAATCAGATTCAAAAATTCCTTGTGCACATTCGCACATGTATGTTTACACACATTTAAGTCGCACATATATGCATAATGCATACGTTTATTTTGGTCTCCCGTCTTACAAACTGGCCGTTAATAGTGATGCCTAGAGGTCCAGAACGGGGAGTCTCACGAGAAAAATGTGCTTCCAATCATTTCAGCTTTTAATATGTCACAGGAATATGAGCCAGTTCTCACAGTATTTAAACAGCTCAAACTTTTAACTTCACAAAAGTGTGCCGTTTTTACTGCACTTCTGAATGCAACAACATGCAGCACTCCAGGCGCCTTCAAGTTGTCCTACCCCGCAAAAAGGCGCATTGTGTCAAAATGCACAACAGACTTCTCCTCTCCGTTTCTTTCTCGTTCCAGTGTTTGTTTAGTGTGCAGACAGGAAACTGGGTTTAGGGTGTCTGTTCGTAGCCGTCGGTCTTGGGGGAATGTGGAAAAAGGATGAGGTTTCTGAGGTTTTCACAAAAAAGGCTCTAGGAATCTCTTTGAGACAATATTGAATTAGCAAACACTCATACAGCATGCTAACAGAGTCTGAAAATGATACGCGTTGAGTTTAAATGATCAGATTTACGTGCCTGTTGTCGGTTTGCAGCACCTGAACAAAGAAAAGGATGCTTTTCTGTGATCAAACGGCTCAGAATAGCATGTCGCAGGAACCGTTTAAAATCTCCTGAAACAAGCCACAAGCAGAAATATCAATCAGAGAGACTTATGAACAATATGTATTGCAAAACACACCGGGAAAACTGATTCAAAAGCCACAAAGCACATTATTGTTCAATTTCATATACTTTGTTAGGAGTTTGGCGGTATGATGGTATGATATGCTGCTTTATAATATTAGTTTATATACTGTTTTGAACTCATGCGTTTCATAATGTGAAGCTATTTTTGCTTTTCAGAGTCCTCATACACTAAACAAAATCATAAACGCAACACTTTTGTTTTTGCCCCCATTTTTCATGAGCTGAACTCAAAGATCTAAGACTTTTTCTATGTACACAAAAGGCTTATTTCTCTCAAATATTGTTCACAAATCTGTCTAAATCTGTGTTAGTGAGCACTTCTCCTTTCCCGAAGTAATCCATCCACCTCACAGGTGTGGCATATCAAGATGCTGATTAATCAGCATGATTATTGCACAGGTGTGCCTTAGGCTGGCCACAATAAAAGGCCAGTCTAAAATGTGCAGTTTTATCACAAAGCACAATGCCACAGATGTTGTAAGTTTTGAAGGAGAGTGCAATTGCCATGCTATCTGCAGGAATGTCCACCAGAGCTGTTGCCCGTGAATTGAATGTTCATTTCTCGACCATAAGCCGTCTCCAAAGGCGTTTTAGAGAATTTGGCAGTACATCCAACCGGCCTCACAACCACAGACCACGTGTAACCCAACACCAGCCCAGGACCTCCAGATCCAGCATCTTCACTTCCAAGATCATCTGAGACAGATATCTGGAGAGCTGCTGCAACAATCGGTTGCGTTTATAATTTTGTTCAGTGTAAATCTATTATGAATAGTCTTGAGTTCAACTTCCAAAAAGAGAAAACAATCAAAATGGGATGAAGTATTTTATACACTAAATATATATATGCTTAAGTAAGCAAACAACACAAAACTAGTTAATGCTTTTGTCATTTAGGCTTCTTAGTTTTCCTCTTAACAAACATTTCCACTTTACTTGTAAAGTTTTTCCAAATGCCTTGTCATGAAATTACTGATTAAAACACAAGTATTCAATTAAAACCCCTTTTATTAACAACCACAGTACCAAAAAAAAAAATCAAATATTCCCTTGACTGTGCTAAGGCTTGTTTGGAGATGAGCTACAGCTTTCTACAGGGGAACAGTGGTTTATATGGAAACATACCTTACACACTAAAACGCAATAACCTTTGAGTCTCCTGCTGTTTAACTTGGCTGAGAGCTGCACAAGATCAAACACTGACTAGGATCCAGCAGTCTCGGCCAAAAGTCAGTCACCGCACAGGCGCTCTGGACTCCAGCTTCAGGTATTTTCTTTCCTTCTCCTGTAAGCGACGCAAAGTAAACGGCTGCCATAACATCCACCGCAAACGCTCCATTTCCATTCACTCATTCGGCGCAGACTGACCTCAGCGGCGGCCCTTTAAACATCACGCTGACACCAGCCGAACGTGTGCAAATTTATGGCGTCTCACATCATGCTTGTTTACACAGTGGCATTGGTGAATAGATCTATGTTTTTTTTTTAAGAGATTTTCAAAACATGGCATTATAGAAATGTGTTCCGGGTTCAGTACAAGTTAAACTCTATAGCAGCGTTTGTGGCATAATATCAATAACAATACAATAGAAAATAACCAGGCCAGCGTTCTAGACAGTTCAAAAGCAGAAATATGAACTTCCATGAACTAAAGTCTGTTTATTATTTGAGCTGTAATTTTAAATAGTCCTTTTTGAGGTGCAGCTTCTTTTCTAGATGGGATGTAATTCCTCATTAGTTAGTGTCCAAAAACATACAATCGAATTCTGTTTATTAAATGCATCATAGTGACATGACATCTACCTTTTCTTTAAAGGGGACCTATTATGCCCTTTTTCAGACGCCTTGATTTTGTTTTTGGGCTCTGCTAGAATTGGTTTTCATGGTTGAATGTTCAATATACATTATTTTTCAAGTATTTGTCATTGTTGCGGCTCCTCTCTTCCCAGTCTGTCAGTATCGCTCTGTTTAGTTTCTGCCTCTATGAAGTCCCTCCTTCTGAAAAACACAATGTGCTCTGATTGGTCGGCTTGGCCAGTGTTGTGTGATTGGTCAACTGCTTTGAGTGTGTTTGGGAAATGTCCCGCCCCTTACCATAACCACAAGTTTCAACACAATACTGAAGTAACTCAACCAGGCCCCGCCCATTTATTCTGCACACAATAAGAGCAAGAATGTGCATTAAGAAAGTACATAGACTTTAAACGCAGCGTGAAAACTATAAATTGCCTTAATTATGAATAATTGCATGTTGAAAGTCTGGAATGAGGAAAAGGGAAACATTGGTGGCATCTGGAGGAGATCAAACAGTCATCTGCGAGCGCTTTAAAGTCGCCCGCTCAACTTGCTCCACAATCTAATGATGGCACCTCAGTGTCTCTGAAGCCGTGAACGCTCAACCCGCTCAGAAAGAGTGCTTAGAGACAAGGAACTGGAGGAACGTAAGCGAACACCTTCAAAGTGCCTTTCGCAGCATAAATATCCTCAAATAAATAAACATGCACTCCGCCTGCAGTGTTGTTCAGATGTCGTTTTCCATGAAACACGGGCCTTGAAAAGCGAGAGGAGGAAGCAGGGAGGGGGAGGGTGAAAGAAAAAGACCTCCCTCATATGCAGTGTAGATGTTCTGACACAAAAACACAATCTCCATAAACGCTAAGATAAATACCGTATGCAGCAGACTGCACATCTTGAAGTAAGATTACGTCTAAAAAGTTCTCTTTACTTATAGAATGTGATGACATCATAATATTTACATAATGAGTCATGATTGGTCTTCTTTCTTAGGTCTATTTGCATAGTGAATTGTGATTTTATATCAATAGTAAATATGAACACCAGCATATTCGTAAAAATATGTGCATAAATTCCGCCACAGCATCATCAACTTTATTTAGTTTTCTTTCCTAAAAAAAGAACTAAATGCGTTAACTACAGAAAAGTTAAATATTTTAACTGATTGACAGTCCAGAGCAGAGAAGTATTTTAACACTGAGGATCTCAACAGAGCTGTTCAGATTGAGATCCTTCAGACTGAGAAACCTAAGTTTTTTTCAGTAAAATAAGTTAAATAAGTTCTGTGGATAAAATTAATTAAAGAGACTTTAAAACTGTGTCCAAAACATATGGCGCCAGGCTAGACGTAACACGACCAAAACATTTTTATAATGCTCTTTATACAATAGATCGCTTTAAATTAGCAGCTTTACAGTGTTTAACAGGAAAAAAAGTGTCGCTTTCAATTAGAATTACAACTTTAGTTTCTCTCCAGTGTTCATGTTTTTACTGACGGACGTCTGAGCTCGACGGACTGAACAGAAGAAATTAAGCGAAGATTTACATGCCAAAGAAGGCGGAGCATCAGAGCCACAACTACCTATTACATCATCACCACAGACCAATGGTAGTTTGAAGGTGTTGACCTGCCAAAGCGAACTTTTCCAGAATTTTTGCTTTGGCGAACTGTTTCAAACTCCTGAAACAAACACCAAACGAACTTCGTACTGGCCTGATTTTGTTTGAAATGATGACACATCAGTTCATTCTTTGATTTCGTTTGAAGTGTAGACTTTAGTGTTCATACGTATATAAACAGAACTTTCAGTATCTGAAATCGGATTGAATTCATTCCTAGGAGAATTAGTGCATGTAAACATACCTAATGCAAGTCAATGGGAGATTTTAGAATTTGAATGTTACATTTCTAAAAATAGACAGTACACAATACTGTACAAAAAGGCCTGAATGTTAATGCTTTGGGTTCATGCAAAACTCATCAGCATGGTGCTAAAGTGTTGCTATGTGGTTGTCAAAGAAAAGGAGAACAATCCAGAATGTCAGTGCCACATCTATTGAACACTCCCTGTTCCCCCAAAACAACACCCTTCATAGTGCCCCACCACCTCAAAGCCTTTAGGAAAAACAGGCCCTTATCGGCCCCCTGTTGCCCCTCTCCGAGCTCGAGGATTTCTGCAGTACAAACCAGGAACAGATGTCCACAGCGGCCGCGCTGAAAGACCCCGCTGTTCTGGACGCCCGCCACATGCTTCTCATTCAGAGATGAAGGATCATGCCTCGCCTTCTTGTGAAGCCAAAATAAAAAAAAGCCCAAACTCTTCAAATGTCGCCTCAAAAACTTGCATTCCATACGAGCACGTCTGAGCTTTCCTCGAAACCTCGACAGTGGTTTTGACCAGGAGAATGTCAACCATAAAACAAAGCCAGAACGTCGAGCCAAAAGCGTTGTTCAGCTCCATCAAGACAATGGAGTTTCACCATTTGCTCCAAGTCGGAGAACGTGAGAAAAGCTGAGGGAGAAGGATGTCATTGAACGTGACAATCTTAAATATAGGCCAGATATCCACAGCACATTTCCAAAGCAAATACCACCGACTCAATGTTAACACGAGAGAAGAAGATGCCAGAAAACGAACAAGTCCAAATAAAATTTTCCCTCTCCAGGATAAAGCAAGAAAATAAACAGTTCTGTTGAGGTGAGAAATCTGATTTCTAAAAGTAAACATGAGATAATCGAACACGTCCCCTCTGACTGGCTATTAAGAAACAACTTCATATTTACAGGTTTTGATCCTGACCTCATCCGTCAGGGCCCATTATATCTGGGAAGTCAGTTTGTTCCCCCATGTTTTGGGAAATAATCATTAATAATCATTATACTTTTATATGTAAAAGTTTAGCTTGGCCGTGATTTAAAAAAAGAAAACTACAATAATCAGTTACCGTAAAAAATTTCAGCCACTTTAGAAGCTCACTTCTAAATCAGACCGCCGCCATTGCATCAATCAAACGATTGTTCATTCTAACAACGTAATTATTGCCTGAAAAATTACATGACATAATATATATACTGAATATATACATGTCCTGAAAAATTACAATTTGTATTAGAAAAAAATTATATAATGAATAATTTTTAATAAAAAATACAATTTTATTTTAAAGGAAATCATGTAGCCTACAGTACATTATATAAATAAAATCATATATGATCAATAAAATAGACATTTTAAATTAAATGTCAGAATTGTTATATATATATATATATACAAATATTAAATATATGTTTAATATATCATCCTCTAATAAAAATATTGATTCATTGATTTATCGAGATATACTAAACAATAAAAAACAATTCTAAGAAATTTCATTTAAAATGTATTTTTTATTTATTATACATGATTTCATTTATATAATTAACTGTACGAAATTTCCTTTCAAATAAAATTTCGGTTTTCATTATAAATTATTCATTATATAAAAATGCATTATCTTTAATAGATGAACTTGTACCATCATTTGCCAGAATGCTGTAATGCATGTAAAAGTGTTCTTGCCAACTTTGTACTAAGAGGTTCTTCTGTTGTGTGACACTGTTGAATTTCTTTGGCAGGAAGAGTAATTTCCTGAATTGCAATTTAAATTCCAAAAGTTTAACTCGTGTGTTGAAGCCAATTCAATTCGAATTCACACTCGTTCTGAATTGTGCCCGACTCCGTATTGCTTCGCCCCACCATTTATCAGATTGTTTCTACTTCACTGGCATCACGTTAATGGCTTCATGCCTGGGAACGTTTAAGACAAAAGGGGTGTTGAAAAGTTGAAATGAGCGAGTGTGTCATTATTTGGGCATACAGAGAGCTGAAGAAGCAGTCAGTGTGCTTCAGACTGTTGATGTTTCCAGTGTTGAAGCACACTGAGGCCTCACAGGCTCTTTAAGAATGGCAAGTCTTTGGAGGGCGAGACTCCACTGGAATCAAGTGCTTTCCGTGTGGATTTTTCACAGAGAGGCCTCTTGTCCGGCCTTCCAACAACATTCTGAGCTGCTGCTATTTTGGCTGCTCATATTGACTGGTCATTTTGATCTTTCCTCTGAAGATCTCTCTAGCCCCGTGCCAGGTGTTTATACAGGTAAGAGCAGGACACCTGCAATGATCCGTCAAACTCACCCTTCTCCAAACCAGCCAACTCATTCTTTCCCTATCGCGGTCTCCTTGAGGAGCAAAAACAAAGCCTGTTTTTTCAGGGAAAGTCTTTGATCAGCCAACAGTCACCCCTGAGTCCAAGTCCGTAATTACTCCATTTGCTGCTCCAGCTTTTTTGCTCCTTTCACTCAACATGCTTTAATCTGAAGGACTGAAGCTGACTATTCTTGAAAACTTTCAGGAATAGTTTAACAAAAATGAAAAATCTTCCCAACCCTGCTGTTATGTTTCTATGCAACATGAAAGAAGAATTTTTAATGAACTCAAAAAATGCATAGATTGTGCATTTTATGCAAAATCTTCTGAAGTCATATGATTTATTTATGTGAGGAACAGGCCCAAATTTAAACAAAAAGCCATAACATAAAATAGAGTTTGTCACACAAAACTATAATTTGGCTTAAGAAGACTAAAGGTGCATTTTCTACTTTTATGACACTTTTTTGTCATTTTTGCAGCTTGATAGATGTGTCTGCAAAAAGATCTGTGTTATTTTAGAATCACTTGAGTATCACTATTATAGTTTTTACTAACATTTCATATTAAATGTTATTTATATATTTATCAACTACAACTTTGACGCCTCAAAAAGTTCATAAAGAGATCGTGAAACGAATCCATATGAATTGAGCGGTTTAGTCCAAATCTTAAATGATGAACATTGAATTTAGGCTTTTATTCTCATATAAACATTGAACGGAAGTCTTACGGGTTTGAAACGCCATGAGGGTGAGTAATTAATGAAAGAATTCGCATTTTTGGGTGAACTGTCCCTTTAAGAAATTCAGGTTTGGAACGACATGATATTCCTTTTCAGGAAACATCTGACTGCACTAATGAGCTCATTATTGCCCACTGAACACTAATGGCTTTTAGAGTTAATACTTGGGAACTCCACACCAGGAAAACCCTCGGGACACTCACCCGTCTGTCTCTCCCCGCGGGCCTGTTCGTCCGTCAGCCCTTCCCCCAGATACGCGGCTCAAGTGATATCAGAGAGCTTTAATAACTCCCAGCTCCACGCTTTGAAGTCGCGTCCAGGCAGCTGAGGAATCCCATTCCCTCCGCTTCCCTGACAATGGGATGGGGGATGGGGGATGGGGGGGGGGTCTGACCAAACACCGGATTTGGCCCGTTTCTAATCTGTGGCCATCAGGATTTTACCTGCCTCCAAAATCCTTAGGCTGACTTTAAAAGGCAGCCAGACACAATTATTGGACACAATCCCTCTTTTCCATTAACTTCAAGGAATGTTCTGGGTTTAGTACAAATTAAGCTGCTTCAACAGCATCTGTGGCAGATAAAAAGTCCTCCATCATGTCTTTTTTAGCAAAGTTCTTTCACTGAAAGTGCACTGAGAGATGCAATATACATGAAATCATGAAAGATGAATTGTGCAGCTGATAGTGTTTATTTGCATATGCTGTCTGCGCCGTCTTAGCATCAAAATTACTAAACGAATTATGCAAATCAAGTAATGCCATGCATATGAATAAAGGTATTCAAATCTCTTCTCCATCTTTTGATGAATTACTACTGCCATGATCAAGTCAAGTAACATTTATTCCTATAAAAGTGCTTTATACAATACAGATTGTAATCAAAGCAGCTTCAAAGTAATAAACAAGAAAATAACTATGTTAAAGTTATCAAATTCATTATTTATGAAAAAAATTCAATTCCAGCTGTACAGCATCTCTACAGAAGACAATAGTGTCATTATTTAGTTCAATATAGTATTTAATTCAATAACAGTATAAATGATACAAAGTTAATGTCGTTCAAATTGCTCTGTTAGTGTGGTAAGGTTCATTTGAATAAGTGTGAACGCTGCCACCCGAACCCTGCTGGCGAGTGTGTGAGAGACCCGGGTTCGAATCCACTGTGAGACAGCAATGTGTCTCTGAGCAAGACACTTAACCCTATATGCTCCAGAGGCGTGCGACCTCTGAAATATAGCAATTGTAAGTCGCTTTGGATAAAAGCGTCAGCTAAATTAATAAAATGAAATTAAATGTTGTGCATCAATCAAATGTACTCTGGTGTAGTTCGACTGAAATGTGAATGCAACATGGACCAAACACATCTAAATGATCCGAAAAGAGGACGTAATTTTACAAGATGCGACCCTAAAAAGTGCAGAATGCTCAAGCATACCTGTTTTTTTCTCGTCATAGGAGCGACATGGCCCATTACTGTTTGGTACAGATTTTACAGTTCGTTCTCCTTGAAGCAGATCTTCGTTTGTGTGTAATGGAGGAATTCCTGGTGCCGTTTCGACTCCTTTACACATTTTATAAGCTCTTCACAAGTTTTCAACTGGTGAAAATACCATCATACTGTATATATCCAAATACAACGAGCGCGTTTAATCCAGCACACAGCATTGTTTTGGATGTTCGGTAAGTTCTGTCGCAAAATATACATAATTAAAGCCCTTTTTTGTCTTTAGGTCCAGTTTTAAATATGTGCTAAGCGAACCAGGACTAATTTTCTTTTTTGGTCCGGACCAAAAGAACCGAAATAAGTATGAACACACACTAAAGGCCCTGATTGACTTACGGCGAAGTTCTTTTTCGTTCTTCGCTTTGGGGTAAAAAGAAGTTTGAAATATGTGAGTAGCGCTAAACTGTTAGCGAACTTCCTGACGTCGGCCACACTCATGAAAGCGGCATTTAGATAAATATGTAAATATGTGCTGCGCGCTTTCCATTCAGTAACAAAATTAACACACAAATAAAATGAAAAACAGTAGTTAAGAAAGCATCTGAGTATAGCGATAGAGTTTGCACCAGCTCTGCAATTCAGCACTCCAGTAAAGTCAAGTTTCTTTATTTTGCACTTTATACAATAGATAGCAGCTTTAAAGTATTAAACATTAAAAAACAGTGTTCTTTCAATTAGAATTACAAATACATTCTACTATAAACCAGCTCTACAGTATTCAAAGTACTCATATACAGTGATGTGAATAAGTGAATACACCCCTGCTAAAGTTGCCTAAAAAGAGGAATAAAAAATCATCTTTTGGAAATTGATCTTTATGCCTTAATTAGAAAAATGAGGAAAAATCCGACCTTTAAGGACACAAATTTTCTTTGTGAATGAATAATGTATCATAAATAAATAAATGTTCGTCCTTAAAATACAGGTTGCATAAGTATGTTATGTAATATGTTAAACTCCCATAGAGTCCGGCAGATTTTTATTTTTAACGGCCAGTTATTTCATGGATCCAGGATAATATGGATCCTGATAAAGTTCCCTTGGCCTTTGGAATTAAAAACACCCCACATCATCACACACCCTTCACCATACCTAGAGATTGGCATGGTTTTATTTCAGTTAGCCTAATAGCTGGTTTGATTTGCATTGAAAGATGATCTTATGGAAAGTATCCCATCCCAATCTCTAGGTATGGTGAAGGGTGTGTGATGATGTGGGGCTTTTTTAATCCCAAAGGCCAAGGGAACTTTATCAGGAACCATATTATCCTGGATCCATGAAATTAAAAAATAAAAACCTGCCTGACTCTATGGGAGTTTAACATAGGGGTGTTCTGACATACGCAACCTGTATTTTTAAGGAAGATCATTTATTTATTTATGATACATTATTCATTCACAAAGAAATTGGTGTCCTTAAAGGTTGGATTTTTCCTCATTTTTCTAATTAAGGCATAAAGATCAATTTCCAAAAGGTGATTTTTTATTCCTCTTTTTAGGCAACTTTAGCATGGGTGTCCTAACTTATTCACATCACTGTACTTCACTTGATGTAATCCAGAAATACGTCATTCTTAAAGAGATCCTTAAATACTGAGTGCCAAATTATATATCTACTCTGGTTTGTCACGGACACGGGCATCAGTCCATGTAGAGATATCTCCTTTCAGTTCATTTAGAGGACAGAATTACAGCTGCTCTGAGGTGCAAAGTCAAACCGCACTTATAATGACAATACAACACTACAACCGGCTTGACAAATGTCAAACAATCCCTAAGGGTGAGACGTCATTCGATTCTTCTTATACTTGTGCATCATAATAACCCAATCTTAAACGACCAAGACTATCAGACAAAATTATGGCAACACCAGAATAAATCTGTGTTGAAATTTCATTGTTGAAGTTGAGACATTTCAGCATCAAAGAGAAATGTCATGTAGACAGTCTATAAAAAGCCTTTATTTATTTGTGGTCTGGAAAAAAATTACAACAGCTCAACCGCAATTATAAACTCAAACATCCCTCAATATTACGAAGAGAAACGGAGATGTTTCAGAAATAAATAAACTCGTTTCCATGTTCAAAACTGATGGGGCTTCAAATACAATACATTAAACACAATAAACATTCAATTTGCTGTTTTTCCAGCCTAAAACTCAAGAGACCAGTAGTCCTGGTTTCCCAGTGGACTCGTCTTTGATGAAATACTGCAATATTACAAAACTTAAAGGTGATCTAAGCGATGTCGGGTGAAGTCACTTCTTGTTGACGTTTAAAGTATTGTCAAACAAAACGGAGGCTAGCTAGACCCTCCCTACTCCTCATCCGCGCACTAACCCCCCAAACCCCGCCCCAAAACCCTTCTTATCGGATATTGGCTGGAACAGTTTGTTATGTTTCGTGGTGCGGGTTAGCCCAGTTTGTTTTTGTTGCCGTTTGTCGAGCCTGGGGTTTCTGCAGAGACCGTGTTTTTTTACAGTGTGTTCAGGGGACAGGCAGCTAGCGGATAGTGAGGAGATGTTTGCTGTATGTGACAAAAAATGTTTTGGCCTAAAAAACATGTGACATCGCTTTGAGCACCTTTAAGATTTTGTCATCATTTACTCAACCTCTGTCATGTGCACAAGTCATACGAACTACTTACATGATTACCATATTTTCCGGAATATAACATGCTGCGACTTGTATTCCAAAACAACTTATAATGCAAGCGTGCAAAACATGCGCAAAGCGCACACATTTGGTGCAGAATGAGAGTCATTTCTGTCCTGTTCTGAATACCATTATTTAAAGGATTTGTTGTTAAAGGGATAGTTCACCCAAAAATGAAAATCTTGTCATCATTTACTCACCCTCAAAACCTGTATGAGTTTCTTTCATCTGCTGAACACAAAAGAAGATATTTTGAACAATTTGGGTAACCAAACAGTTGATGGACCCCATTGACTTCCATAGTATTTTTTTTCCATACTATGGAAGTCAATCATAGTCCATCAACTTTCTGCTTACCAACATTCTTCAAAATATCTTCTTTTGTGTTCAGCAGAAGAAAGAAACTCATACAGGTTTGCAACAACTTGAGGGTGAGTAAATGATGACAAAAAGTTTATTTTTGGGTGAACTATTATTCATGTAATACTAGGTATACAGCTTACTTGCTGCAACTGCCAATCACTAGAAGTAAAATATATAGTAACTCCAAAAAACCTTCAATCAAACCAGCTCTGATCCCACAACAATGACTCTTTATCCCTACAACTCATCAAGATGTAGTTAACGAGGATTCGGTTTACTGTAGAATAAACTTGGCAGCACAAATCTGTGATTATGATGTTTTCAAAAATCATAAATAGCAGATTAGAAAGAGAAACGTGATCGTCTAGTTCTAGCACACATGCATTTGTTTTGTTTGCTTAGACATAAATATGTACATTTTGGGACATTGGAGATTAATTTGCAATGAAATTCGAAAAGCAAGATGGCAACACAAGACAATGCTTATTGTGATCTAAACTGCAATATGTTATAAAACAAGGCTAGTTCAATGATGGTTTGATACAGAGTTTGACCCCTTCATTAACCAAACTCTGACCTGAAATGGACTCGGAACCGCACCAAAAGCTCTAGTTTTAAAGTGCCCTTAATTATACAGACGTCTTACACTTCAACCACCCTTAATAAACAACCCAAGTTTGTCTTATCAGCAATCAAAAGTGCTCCTGCTCACAGTTTCAAAGACTCTTTCAGGTACTTGTCGACTGACAAAACACAAATCAGAGCCAAAACTCTGATTAAATCAAACCCTGGACCTGCCCATTAATGACATATGACGTACCCTGCGCCGCCGGCGGTTTCCCCTAAAGATCGCCGTCAGATTTTCCCAAATAACTTTCCCATTCATGAAGGGAACAACTTTTAAAAGGCTTCTAATAGGGCAGGTTAATCATCAGTTAGGCTTTATACTATGCCGTCCTTTAGCGTGACGCTAATTGAAATGATGCAATGCAAAGAGTCTGACATAATGAGACACATCGGCTTCTGTTCATTTTAATGAATCAATTCAGAGATTTTTAAGGTTGAATTTTTTAACTGAGTTTTTGAAATGGACAGTTTAAAGTCATTCAAAGAAATGAATCAAACAAACTTTTTAGAGATGGTTCGAATCTGTCCGGTGATGTTCTGTCCATTTCAAGTTTGAACCCATCAACTCATTCATTCTTGTTAATATCTGTCCATTTCAAGACAGCAATTCAGAGATTTTTTTTAGATTGACTTCTGAATCGATTCTTTGAAATGGACAGTTTGAACTCATCCCAAGAAATTAATCAAACAAACATGTTTGAGCCATTCTTGTGAATTTCTGTTTATTTAAATAAATCTTCAGAAATGTTTGAGTTTGACTTTGGAATTGATTCTTTGAAATGTATATTCACAGAAATGAATCAAACAAACTCTAAGAGCGTTTTACTGAAGTTTAAAAAAGAGAGACACTATCAAAACACCTCTCCCTGAACAAGAGCAAGTAAAAAGTGCAATAAATCATTGCAATATTCACAATACTGATTTGTTTTATATAAATCAGTTTCAAATGTGCAATATGAAGAGAACTGCGTTCCTGACATACGTATCGTATGCCATGAGGTAAAATGTCAGGAAAAATCAGTATTGTGTGATCGGAGAAAGAGAAAGAACTCTTACAAACTGCTTAGGAGAAGAGCATAAATGAAACTGCATAATAAGAGAAGATTTGGTTCACACGAGATGAAACCTCAACCGATCACAATTAGTGAAATTACTCATTTACACCTGCCACTCCCAAAAGTGACTCTACATTTCGATACAGTTCACACAGACATTATGCATGTGAGCTGCCGTTCGTCCAGGACTAACCGAGACTGTCAGCTGTTAGTTAATACAGTTGTCAATCACCAACCGTCTGCCTGGCGCTGATGTCACAGTCCCACCGCAGGGAAAGGGCTGTCAGAACCCATCAATCCCACAGGGGAACAACCACAGCGGATCTGTCCCACTGCCAAACACGACAAAAACAAAAGCAGCTCTCGTCATCACGAGGAGCTCGACATGTCATTGCATGGCCTTGCGAACACACACTCTGTTCTGTTTGTTCCAGTCGGTGTAATGATGATTTCTCGTCAGTGGGAATGTGGTCTTTGGCAGCGAGAAGGCAAACGGCTCACCGCAAGTCGCTCCTTCTCTGGTGCAGATCCAGTCTAGATTCTTGAGCAAGTCAATTATGATACAGGGAAAAGTCATTCAAAACAGTGATAAAAAAAAAAACTTTTCCTAGTATTAGTTCTGTGTATTCTTGCTTATTAGAATAACACAGTTATTAAACCTATAAAATAACACCTTTGCAACATGCAAACTACTCTTTGGAAATTTAATTGAAATTAGTCGAGTGTCTCAAGCAAAGTGCTATTTGTATGATGCACAAAGATAGTGTCTATGTAGAACAGTCGGATTATATGCTTGATTTCAGTTAGAAGGTCGCTGCCTATGTGAGACAGGTCTAAAGAAGGTTTCAAATGCTTAAAGGCAGCAAATGCACAGAAAACAGGTGCTTCTTACCTTGTAATCTTTCAGATTGGTGCCAGATGTGGCGTATCTCTCGCCTTCTTCAACTCCTCTTCTTGAAATAAAGCCATTCACAACAAAACTGTCCCCTGAAAATGGATTTGAAAAAGCATTGGGAAATGTTCTAAGCCATTAATAGTTCATATTAACTATAAAAAGAAAACTGTGTCAAATGCAAATCTCACCCTCAGGATTTTCCCGACGTTTGCAAGCTGCATCCGAATAGCAAAGACAAAAATCAGAGCATTATTTATAACAACATTTATGTATTTTGGTAAATTTATGTCTATTTCAAGAGCGTGCATGGCAAACATTGACAAAGTATGTGTTCAAATGACATTTATGATTGATATGTTTTGGTTATTTCGAATTTATAAATTTGAAACTTCTTCAAAATGTTATATTTATGTTGTTCTGGAGTTAATATCTGATCATTATCGTTAATGACAGTTTCCAGTTTTTAGAGAAAAAAGTTGCATGTGTTTGAATTGCTTACACAAGTGATAATTTATTTGGTAATAGGCTACCTAACGACGCTACTTTCATATGTAAAAATCTTATATTAATGACATTTTCATGCTGTTCTGTCAGAAAGATGACTGTCACTTCACATTTCCAATAAAAACAAAAAGAAACTTAACAATAATAATAATACGAACTGGGAAATTTTACCGTTGGCGCATATAAATAAACACTTGTAGCCTAAAATTTAGAAAAAGTAATTAAAGAAAAAATTAAAAAGTTTAATTCTATTACATATTTAGGACTAAAGTCATCCTAAAAGACAGAACAGTTCCCATCACTTAATAATCGTCCATATACATACGCGTTTACATATTAACACAAATAATGTTGCTATTAAGTAGGCCTAACTTCTAGATGTAGGCTACAACTCACCATGTTTTGAGTGAAGTTTCCCCATTGTATCACAGCTGTAGTTAACAGAAGTCGTGCATCTCTCGGTCTCAGTTGTTACATTGTATCCCGTTCAGAGAAATGAAAAGTCAAATCCTGCAGATTCCGGAAACATCCGAGCACGAGCAGCATTGAGCGCGCGACACCGGAGAGTCCCGTTCACGGTGAGTCTGTAATGCAGAAGAGTGAAGGAGAGAATGTGTCGCAGGAGCTCTCGAGATGATCTTCTGCAGCAGATGAAGATGATGTGAAGTGCGGGAGAAACACACACACCTTCAGACCAGCCCCTTCAGCATCACTGCTGCCCTCTACTGACTCTCACATGACTAGCACTACTTCATGAAAGACACTACAGGTGAATGAATACGGGGGAAATCACATTAGGCCTAACCCTAACATCTGTTTTGTATTACAAGTTTTCTGAAATGTTATTTTTAAGTATGCAATTTAGGCTTTATCTAATTACAAATGCATTAACCTGCATACATTTCCAGAACACAAATTTGAACATTGGATAAACCAAGTTCAAAATGATTGTTTTATACAGATGATTGCTCGTCTGTAACTGTTATGACTGTATCCTCAACATACATGTGCTGTTGTTCAACATATTCCACAAACTTTAACTTCTTCTCTGGGACTTCACAAACTATCTATCTACCCGTGCCAGCTTGTGGTTTAACGTCTCTGAGCTACACCGCCGGTGAAATATAAAGCCAGCTCCTGCGGGGTTGCTTTTTTCTCTTTCCTGTTGATATTATCAAAGTAAGTAAGTTAGTCATTCAACAAATGCATCCACAGCAGTGTGCATGACATCAGGCCTGAGAGATTAAAGGATTTCAGCAGGGGTCAAATAACTCAAGGAGTCATCATGAAATCAAAATGATTTCTTAATGCATGTTCCTGTTCTTGTTGTGAGTGACTAAATGCCTAGAGAAAACATCTTTAATATCTCATCATAATGCAACTTGCCCCTCAGTCTTGCTTCAACTTTACTTTTCATCTGGCGTCATTAATCTCTCTTATTTCTGAAGAAAAAGTCTACACAACTTTCAACTTTCATAAAGAGACTGACGTTTATGATGCTGCCACGGTATGGAAATAACAGTTGAATAATCTCTTAATAAATGGGTTTTTTTTAAGTGAGCCAGTCAGCAACCATTTTCTTCAGAAAATGCAAAACTCTAGTTGATAATTCATACATGCACGATTACCACAGGAAAATGTTTCACATGCAATCAGTTTGAGAGAGAAAAAAAACGAGATGAAAGCATATTGCATTTGCATGAGGGAAAAGAGCTTTAGCAATCCTGAAAGAGGGGAGAGATTTGCAAGACTGATTTGCCAATAAGCAGCATAAATCGTTCTTTTATTTCAAACAAAAGCTCATATATCACTCTGCAATCCTACTGAACAGCCTTGAACGCTAAACGCCTTGTGTTGTTGTACGATACTTGCCCACAAGTCTATTAACTCTTATACTAATGTATTACTATTGGCAGCTCTATTGATATTCCAGCGCTTGGAGCCAGATAGAAATTCAGCTGTAATATACTGTTTGCTTTGTTTAGAAACTCTCTGGCAGTTTCTAACCACAAAAGTGGTATAAAACTCTCCAACAATAAGGCTTTTGAGGATTTTTTCCCCTTCCTCTACTGATTACATTAAAGCAGTTGTGTTTTTGGAAGAAGAACTGTCAGGAAGAGAAAAAAGCCTGCAGACACTGCAATTATGTGTCTGTTTATCTGGTCTGCAGCCTGACACATTTTAATCTCACATCATATCAGAAGAATGCGATACAGATACCTGCACAATGACGGCTCGCAGGTGTTTACCTGTTTGATCCGGTATCATAGGGTGATGATATACATCAAACAGCTCTTTGTGATTCTCATAAAACAAATTCTCACAACTTGACACTTTCCAAACGGCATATCAAAGCAGGCCGCTTTAAATATGGTGTCGAACAGGTTTCTTACCGGCAAAGGTCAAACATATGTGAGAAAGTCGCGTGTGAATGAATGCACATGTGTTTTATAGTTTGTGTTTTATAACTTTAATGCATTCAAATTACACAAAACAATCAGGCTTTGCTGAGACAAGTAGCAAACACTGCTTAATTAAATTAAATCGTGAAATCTCATTTGTACAAACTTCTAGCGTAATGACAATATGCAAGACTAGAATTGAAAAGCAAATCAAAATTGGATGCAGTGTGATTAAAGCCTGTTGGCTCACAACCCCAAATTGGTTTTCAAATAGTTTCTAATATAAGAGCTGTTAGAGTGACACTAAGCATTTCATGCATACGTTTTTTTCCCTGCATGTTGCACCTTTATGCCACCTACTGGATGCAATTTACAAATTGGTCTCTTAAAAAAAAAGTTTCAATGGGGTTCTGTATAGATATAACCATAGGGTTCCTGATTCAGTTTGAAGAACTCTTTATGCCAAAAAGGTTCTATAAGAACCTCTAAGTTCTTTAAGGATGTCTTAAATGGTTGCATAATACTTTCATGTTTAAAAGTTATTTCATTTTTTTTCCTAGTGATAAAGTATGCTTATGAGCGGTTTAATTCATTAAAATGATTAAAAACTAAATCCACAAAATGAACCCCTAAAAGTTTCTACACATGAAGCACCTTAAATGAACCCTTTCGTGTTCTATATCGAGCCTTTTTCTTGTGAAAACATTTTAATTGTAATTCAGAAAAACAAAAAGCAAAAGGAATGAATTATTTTCTCATTTTAATCAAATGATTTAAATATATACACATATAAAAACCGAACATAAAAAAGAACATAATTTTTTCATATGCAGAGAGCAGCTGCTACAGTGCATATTATAAACTCGGATTTAGGACACCAAAAATTCAGCTTATGAATGCGGAATTGAAAAATGCCACCTAGAAGATGGCAGTCTCGTATAGATAAGTGCTGTTTTAAACTTTCAAACTTGAAATAAAACAACATTTTCAGAGGATGAAACTGGTGAACAGAGCAGAAATATTGAACTAACAAAGAAAAAACAAGAAACCGTTTGGATTCAACAGCAGAACGTCAGTTTGCTTCAGCTCAAACACAGTTGACCAAACTCGACTGTTCCTGTCTCTGTTTGTCCACGGCGCGGCCCATCGCTTTTAGAAAACTCTCGACTGTCATTGTGGCGGTCTGGAAACACAACATGACATGATTACAACAAATATAAAGACTAAATTGTATATTCAAACCATTGTTTTTTCACGCACTGGTCAATTCTAAGATTATTTTGTGCTATTTTGCTGCAATAACTTTCAGACTATTTGAAAAAAATACACATTCACGTGTTTATTTTATTACACATTGGTCTGGTTTTACAGACAGGTTTTAGATTAAGCCAAGGATTAGGCCTGAGTACAATTACGACATTTAAGTAACTTTATAAACATGCCTTAGAAAAACATTACTGGTGAGCATCTAGAGACAAAACAATGGCACTGACATATTTAAAGATATGCAAGTGCAAGTTGCTTTCAGTTAAAACAGCTCAAACATGCATTTTAGTCTGGGACTAGACTTTTTTCTGGGACTATTTGCATCTGTATATTTCAATGACAATATATCTTTAAATGTGGTGATTTTTTCCTCCGAAATCTTCACCTCAGCAATTTTACATACACCAAACCTAACAATTTTATTGTTACTATATACTTAAGGGTTTTTCAGAGGGGTTTGTTCATACGTCATTTGGCTGATTTATAGAATATTTCATCCCTAATAACATTTTATTTAAAATTACTTTTCAGAAAACTAACTTTTAATACAAAACAATTTACCAAATGTACTGTAATTAATCATCTGGGGAAGTATGGTGATATCTATTAGTTAAAATTTTCACCCAATTCACCAGTCTTAAATTGCTTGAAAACCATAAACTGTCAAGAATTAGACTAATGAACTATATTACCTATTTAAGAACTGTTTATTCTGATTATTATTAATCATGAATATATATATTTTTTAAATGCATCCTTTCATCACAACAATAAGCATTTAAGGTCATGCATTACAGTATTACACGGCTCTGTGAAATACTTGATTCTGATTGGTCAATCGCACCATCCAGTGGTATTTTATCCCCTGATAACAACCAGTAAAAACTGATAACGCAGGCTCATCCGGGTAACTGAAGTCGGCACTTTATGCTTGTGAGGAATGTTTTGCTGATGAAATATTAAAACCCAAATCAATATTTTGAGTACAATTATTTAATTATGTTATCGAGTATTGCAGTCCGCTCTCTCGTTTCATGCAAGCTCAGCTGCTGACATTTTGCAATGATTGTTTTGTACACTTAATAAGATAACAAACAGGTAAGATTTGTAAAACGGTTTTATCTCACATCAATATCTCTTATCCCCATAATTATTTATATGGCAAAATGCTGTGTAATAAGTGGTATGATTATACGGTACGTATCCCTTAAATTTCTGTCTAGTTTGAACATGCTGCTTGCTAGCAATGCTTTTTCCGCGGAAGCTTTGCGTTTAAATAGCTAATAAAATATTTATACTCAAGCCAATATTTCACATCTAATTATTTACTTAATCAGTGGGATAATGTACATCCAGACGGTTGTTATCTCAGAAAAAAAAACTTCAGGCTGATGCAAAGCCGTCCTGATCACCCTGTCGAGGTTTACTCTGTGATAACAACTGGCTGGATGTACATTATTCCTCACTTACCAGACTTAAGGATTTTAGACTAACAACACCCCTTATTTGTGGAAAAATCACATAACATTGTACAAAGACGAGTACCTTTCCAAAAAGCGCATGAGCCAGAAATGGGATTTTCCTCAAGGCTCTTCCACTGAGTCCCACACTCCTCCTGTCCAGAAAGAGACACTTGTGAAAGATATCAATTCTCAAAGACTTTCAGTACTGGCTGCGTCACAGGCAAACACTCACTGGGCGATGTTCCTCAGGCTTAAGCTCAGATGGGTCACGTCACTCTCCATGAAGTTCATGGTTCCCAGTTCCTCCAAACTCAGCAGTTGCTGTCTGGGGTAGATGATCTGACGCTGCAGGGAAAGCTCAAATCTCAGTTGTGGAGCTCAGTGGAGGAATGGAGACGTTCAACAGTTAAAGGGATAGTTCACCCAAAAATGAAAATTCTGTCAGTATTTTCTCTCCCTCATGTTGTTCCAACCCCGTAAGACCTTCGTTCATCTTCGGAACACGAATTAAGATATTTTTGATTAAATCTGAGAGCTGGATCACTCCTCTATAGGCTTCTAAGGGATTGACACTTGTTCCCCGAAAAGTTATTAAAGACATCGTTAAAATAGTCCGAGTGACTACAGTGGCTCAATCTTAAGTTTATCAAGCGACGAGAATACTTTTTGTGCGCAAAAACAAACAAAAATAACGACTTTATTTCAACTATTAATTTCCTTCTCTGTGGGCCTCGAGTCAGTTAACGTAGTGTGATTGCGTAGTCACAATTGGCCGACGCTGGTCATGTGTGTGATGCGTGTGACGTATAACAACAGAAGCTTTCGCTATTACACTAGTGAACTGACTCGAGGCCCACAGAGAAGGAAATGAATAGTTGAAATAAAGTCATTATTTTTGGGGGGTTTTGCGCACAAAAGGTATTCTCGTCGTTTGATAAACTTAAGATTGAGCCACTGTAGTCACTCGGACTATTTTAACAATGTCTTTAATAACTTTTCGGGGAACAAGTTTCAATCCCTTAGAAGCCTATAGAGGAGTGATCCAGCTCTCAGATTTAATCAAAAATATCTTAATTCGTGTTCCGAAGATGAACGAAGGTCTTACGAGGTTGGAACAACATGAGGTAGAGTAAATACTGACAGAATTTTAATTTTTGGGTGAACTTTCCCTTTAATGGAGCTGAACACACACTCACCTTCATGAGTTCCTCCAGACAAGACAGATAGATGTTGAATATGGCGCTGGCGCTCGGTGGGCCGATGTACTGCTTTATATCCGCTCTATCCACAAAGGCCAGATCGATCTTTTGCGTGACGTTGGATGTAGTGAGGATGACCACATTTGTGTGGCTGAATCAAGGAAACACTAGGTTTATATGAATATGAATGGACAAACTGCACAGGAAGCCACAATTTAACTGTAATATGAAATATTCCATAATGGATCAGGTTATTCAATGGCACAAAAAAGAGGGTAGGATGGCATCAGATGAAAAGGGAAAATATGGCAGAACAGGTTATTATATTTTGATGAAAGAAAGACTACAAAAAAAGACTTTTATTTATTTGCAATAACTTCAACGATGAATAATGCACAATAAGAGCAGCAACGTGCATTAAGTAAATAGTCATTTTGATTTCAAGCATGCCTTTGTAGATGAAAGTGCAGCGGAGATGAAGAGAAACTGACCGTTTGATCTGGTCGAGCTGGGTCAGGACAGAATTGACCACCCTAATAGCATCAGACGGTTCTGTTCCTGCCTGAGACGCACTCCGAGCGGCTGTGAGACTCTCCACCTGACAAACAAGCATTACTGAACCCTCACTCATCCAGCATGGCAGAATCGCAATGTATAAAGCAATTTAATAATACCTAACTTTCACTAAATATGGGTATACAGTCGCAAGCAATTTATCAAAAGTTTTGGTGGGGGAAAAAATGCATATTAAATAATCATAGCTTGCTCAAGTCACACAGAATAACACTAGCCAGATGAATTTTTTTAATTAGCTTATGTAGAAAACATGTATTTGACATCTAACACACACACACACACACACACACACACACACGTATATACATATATAAAATTTATTTTAATTAAGTGGTTTTAAAGTTACTATATTATATTTTAAGCATGCTTTGATATTATTACAGTATTTAATTTATGTTCGAATTGTGACTACTTAACTTTTCATGACTGTATCCTCACTGGTAAGTATATTATTCTTTAAATACATTTGCGTGCTGAACAGTGTTGCGAATTTAAAATGTTCACTTACTGTATTAAAAAAAAAAATAGTGGTAAAATATATTGCATATTTATTTCATTTTATTCCTAAAAACATGGTGATTTTTTTTTTTTTTGCCTGTTGACAGTATTTTAAGATTCAAGGATAGATAAAAAATACACTCAAAATCTCCTCTGGAAATCATCCACAAATCAGTGCATATCTAATTAGATAATGTCTCGTTTGCCTATTTAAACATAACAGTTGCTATTTTACAACATTTTTTCCAAATTATACCCAGATGCAAATTTTGACTAAACAAAATGTTTTTTTATATAACTAATGGTTCATAAATACAAGTTAAAAAAAAAAAAAAAGATAATATGAAAATCAAAGTTTGTGTCCCTGAGGGTTAAACATTCATTATTCAGGACTGTAAAACACTATCCTTCATAAAACTGCTTTTGAATGATTGTACTGGAACTGAAATCAACACAAGACTGATTATCATTCAGACTCCATTACAATAAAATTATGGTTCATAAGAGGATTTGAATAACAGTGTTTCACCAGGGTTAAAGAGACTATGGCCTCTCTTCTTCACTGTAGAAATAACACTGTAAAGCAGGGGGTTATTGATTTTATAAAGCAGTCTAAGGTGGTCTGATTGTCTTAGTTGGTTACATCTGGTTTTGGGAGACCAGCCTGAAAAAACTGTTAAGTGCTGAAAACCCCACTAAAACCATCAGACTTGACCAAAATCACCAGTGTATAGCAGTTTTTTGGCTAACAATCCACCTTAGACAGGTTTAAGTGGCTTTGTTGTACATTGCAATTAAATAAATTACATAAGTGACTCACACTTGGCTCCTTCTCGGACAAAAGTGACCAAAGCTTTGTAATGCAACTTTTTTTTTCTTCAGTAAAATCAATGTAATATATTTTTGTTCAATATATTTTTTTTATTTTTTAAAAATTATGATTTTATGATACTATGCATTATTTATATTTTTATGAGATATTTTTTCCATTAAAATAAATATAAATATTTTTCAATAAATTCAATATTTCACATTAAAATAAAATAGATTGAAGGCCTTTAAAATCCATTTTTAAGTGAGAATAGTGGCACCTAGAGGCGTTAAAAAAAATAAAAACTTGAGTAATATAAATATATAGAGAGGCTTTTGGATTGCCGCAGTCTTTTTTAGACATAATTTCTTAATTTTATTAGGTTTTGCATTTAGATATATCATATTTGGACATTCTAAAAGACTACTTTTTGTCATGGTGTAGATATCTTTTGTTAGTTAAGCATCAGATTTTCCATTATGATCAATCAAACATAAAAAAAATTGTTAGAAAGGGAATACATGGAAAGCATATTTTTTAACTCTGTATTTGATAATTAAAAAATCTAACAAAATAAGGAATGGATAGTGATAATTCTACATTAGTGTGCACTTTCTTCAGCACAGTGCCTGATTTGTAGTTTGTACCACCAAAAGATTCTCTGAGTTTTCATATTTTGTCATATTTCCCATTCATTTCCTAGGCCCAGAGGGTTAAAGGAATATTAATACCAATGTTAATATATTAATATGAATGATTTTAAAAGGAGAGTACCTCATCTATTAGGACAAACACCAGGGCATCTTTATCATCAATGAGCTCCTGAATCTTCTGAAACATCTTCGTGACCAGTTTTCCACTCTGTAAAACAGGCACATGTGTTCACAGCGTTTCAGACAAGGATCCGAGGAGGTGTTTCAGATGTGACGGATCAAGCTGTACCTCTGAGAACCACTTGGAGAAAAGACTGTGGCTGTTGATCTCCACGAACTGGCTGTGCGCGTACCTGAGGAAATGTGTGAAGAACAATGGTGATGAACACAGTACGTTCAGCAGCAGCCATTTTTTATTTTATGAAAGATGTCACACCTGCCAGACAGTCTAATGGAGAGTTTCTGAGCAAGTCCTTTACATAGAGACGTCTTCCCGGTGCCAGGCGGCCCTGAGGGTTTATGAGAGAACGGCAACTGTATAAACATGGCATGGGCAGCCGTTCAATGAAGACAGAAATTGCTCAGCTAACAAGCTAGCTTTTATTGTCTTACCATGAAGCAACACGACACGATTCCAGGCAATTAAATTGCTGTCAACATTTTTGTCAGAGAAGAAAATTGTTGTCGAAACATAATCCAAGAGCTGGAGACCAAAGTAAAGATAAAGATCATGTTATGAGATGCCAACAAGTAGGGATGGGCGTTATGAAAATACAATGTGTAAACCGGCAAAGATTTTGCAATAATGCTTGCTTATACTGTTATAGATATGCTGTGTGTGCATGACTATCAGTTGGAGGATATGGAGAATAATGTGTCCCAAACATTATACAAACACTGTTATACAATTATAATTGATGTTTAATAGATTTTAGTCTCTTAACTCTGAGCTCAAATATGCTGTCTCAAAAGTGACTGTCTTTTAACAGACAGACAGATTTTTAATCTTTCCTTTCCAAGGAAATGGATGAAATATTAATATACATATACATGTCAATATAAATATACATAAATATATATTGATATGCATTATGCAACATGCAATATATATATATATATCATTTGACCTCTACTGTGATATAAGATTTTGGTTATACCACCTAACAAGCGTAATTCTGCTAATTTATATCAAATTATTTCAAGATGACTGTGAATACACAGGTCTTACTTGTGTTTTGATGCCGTCCTCATAAATCAAGCTCTCCCAAATGCCGTGAAACTCAGCTGGAAGACATGAAGAAAAAGATGAAGATGTTGTAAGTCTTAAACATGGGTCAGACCACATATAGCTCTCTGGAACAATGCATTATTTGTTTTCATGTCATGCCATCTCCTTGGCTATTTAATGGTGAAAACAATACTTGAGTTATTAGAAATTTAAACAGAAACTAAATAAGATGAGACACATTTGTCCCAAAAATTCTAAAACTACATTTGGATTAAACATCTTTTCAAACAGAATAAAACAATTTTCTCAGAGGAGTAGAAATATCACAATGAGTCCAGAGAACGCAGTCCTGTAAACTTTGGTTCCGACCACATTAGTTCCCAAGCAAAATTGAGGAGGTTGATCATTTGAATTTGATAAGAAGGCGCGCAACACTAGTATTTATAGGCAATATTTCCGCGCTAGAACGCTTGTTTTTCAGCGGGAATGCAAATTATAATAGCACTTAACCATGAACACAAAAGCCACACCACACAAATGGCTTTTAATTTGTTTATTTCATTAGCAAACATGTCACTATAATTGTTACGTTTTTTCCATCGATCAATTTTCTGCAAAAATAACGATCGACATGCTTGTTTGCTTTGTGGCCCCTTTAAATACAGTTGTAAAAAAAGACCACGCGTTCGATCTACGTCCGAGCATCAGAGCGTCCACGAATCTTTCCACGGCGTCGCTGGCAGGGCGGCGAGAGCGAATTTTGCCGCTCTCGCCGGCGGCGGTTTTAACGTACAGTTAGGCAGAATGTTTAAGCTGCTATTGATACACAATAAAAGCAGATGCAGATTTAAACTGCCAAACACACACAAAAAAACATAACAGTTGTCCATGCACTATATTCCAAGCCTTTATCAAATTATCACAAAATAACAGCATAAGGATTTGGAAAAAGTAAATAACAACTGAGTTTTAATTGGTTGCACTATTTTAAGGTGACGTAGATACATTATACTTACTCAAATAAGTACTGAGTAATATTAATTAATTACATGTACTTAGTGTAGAGTTACGGTTTGGTTTAGGGTTAATTATGCATACTATTATTACTATAGTAAGTACATGTAATAACACGTAACTACGGCAGGAATTTGTGAATGTGCTTGAAAGGGGCGTGTCATTGATAATCACCAGCTGGGAGGAGCCAATGATTGGCAGCAGATAGCTCCTCCTCCTCCTCCAGAGTGAGCGTGCTCGGACTGTCATCATTCAGGGAAAAAACATGGATACAGAGGTTGTGAACCTTCAGATCCACAAGCTGTGGAACATATAAGTAATATCACATCCATAGGCTTCAGACTGAAAAATGACGTAACCCCCCCCCTGAAACAGATTCAGCATATAAAATATAAAGCAGAATGTACAAAAAAAACTGTATTTACTTTCGGACCAGCTACATCTCCTATGGTGACTGACTCCACATTTTTGGCTAGAAATTCATCGTCAAACTCCGTCCACTTGAAAGACCTTAAAACTGAGCTGTGTCGATCCAGCAGCGACAACACATGCGTCCTCACGTCAGACCTCTTGGCTGTGCTGCAAACACATATTTATACCTTTTAAATCATGCAGAGTCAAATATAGACATGTCAACATGAATCAGTGCTTACAGCCCATTACTTGCTTCAGAAATGTGACTTATATCAAAAGATTTCACATGCATGACCTACTGATCTGATTATGTAACTTTTTTAATGACTTAAAAAGATGCAATTGTTTGTCAAGTTTTTCATTCTGTAACAACTAAATCAGAGTCTAATCATCCTATTTAGTTCATCCACTCATGAATTAGGCTACCTCTGAGATTTCACATGGACCTCTATGTGCACATCAGGGCGGATGATGCCAACTTCAGTCATGTGATGATCAGAAATGTCCATTACTCAAAGTGCTGTTGGCTGAAAAACAAAAAACACACTCAGAAGAGCTATGCATATAATCTATAAGAATCTATAAACGTCAAATGTGATGTATAAGATTTATATAACAAACCCCATAGTGATCACTTCACAATAGCCTAGCACCCCCTTACAACTGTTGTTGGTTTAACTTAAAAAAGTAAGTAAACTGGTTGCCTTAAAATTGAGTTAATTGAAAGAAGGAGAATTTTAAGAATAAAAGTTAATAACTAAGAATTTTAGTTAATAAAATTGAGATTGTTTAAATCAAAAGAAATTTAAATGGTATGTTGTTATCTGAAACACATTAATTATCCAAGTTGATTTGACAACAGAAGTTGTCACAACAAACCGTGAAAATATTTGTTTACAGTGTAACGTTCAATATTTGTGAATCTGCCTCCAAGCAACCACCGAAAACACATTAGCACTACATAGCATTAGCAACCACGTAACAATAACAATATGCCAAGGTATTATTTTTCTGTTAGTATAGTCAGACTAACTTTACATCCAAACCATAAATCCAAACACGCTGTCTGTTTTGAAACACAGACTTTATTATCATAAATATCACGTTTTTGTTTTTGTTTGTTTGGTTTTTGTTGTCTTACGATCATATTATAGTTGTAGATTGTGCTAACTGTCATATGTATTAACAGATCGATTAAATAAAGAAAGAACTGTGGAATTAAACACACTCACCTCTCACAACAGCGACAGACAAACTCGAACTTAGCGCGCTAACAGTGACGTCACGCCAGCCTGCGCCGGAAACGACGCCACCTGAAGCCGGAAGTTAAGCATAGAAGCTAATGTTGTTGTTGCTGTAATGAAGAGCGGTAGTGAGACAAAAATACGCAGATTCTGAAGATTAAACCGGAATCTTTTTCATATAAATACAGACACAATATGGGAAAGAAGCACAAGAAACACAGACCCGAGTGGAGAGCGGTTGAAGGAGGTGAATATTGGATATGCATTTGAAAATCACTTTAATTCATTCTGAGTGTTCCGCAAGTGCGTATGTAAATAGTCAGTGAATGCGAAATATATATATGGTTTTATTCATGCAAAACCACACAAAATTGTATAATTAATGATCGTTTCTTCTGGGCGTTGTATAAATAAGTGGTTTTCGATCTTTAGATGCTAGGACCCTACAAATATGACCGTTCTCATCGTAAGACTTTAAAGACAGCTAAATATTGTCATGTAACGTTATAAGTTATACATCTAATTTATTCTCTGTCATATAAATGTGTAATTTGTAAATTATTTTAATATTTAGTTTATATTGCATTATTACTTTTTCTGTTCACTGTTAGATACAATACAATATAGAATACAAAGTTTATTTATAAAGCACAATTTAAAAACAACCGAGGTTGACCAAAGTGCTGTACAAAAGAAGATAAAACAAACACAAGCTGTAAAATAACTGTAAAACATAAAAGTAAAATCCTGAAACAGATGTATTATTTATTTATTTTAGTCAAATGTTTAATTTCAATTTTTATTTATTTAGTTTAAACTTATTTTATATTATTTATTTATCTAACGTTTAATATTTATTTATTATTTTAATTAAATGCTTTATTTTCATACTTTTTTCATTTATTTAATTTTTTTATTTTATTTATTTATTAATTTTTTACATTTTTTACACTTGTTAGCACTTCTTTGCGATCCTCAGGCCCCAGTTTGAAACCCCCTGGTCTAAATGATTATAGTGATAGTTTGGGTTTGATCTGATAATGCTGTGTGAAGCATATTACTGCAGGTTAATGAGAAGTGACAGAACAGCAGAATTTTAAAGAGCAGAAATGTCATTAACTTCAACACTTATACAAAACATTCATGCACAGTAATATAATTATTCAATTTAAGAACGACTCCTAATGTTAATGTCTTCGTGTGTCGTTTTTCAGACTATGAGGACAAACCCCTGGATAAACCCCTGAAGCTGGTACTCAAGGTGGGCGGCAGTGAAGTGACCGAGCTCTCCGGCTCCGGACATGACTCCAGTTACTATGACGACCGCTCTGACCACGAGTGGGAGCGGCACAAAGAAAAGAAAAAGAAGAAGAAGAAGAAATCTGAGAAAGAGAAATACGTAGATGATGAGGAGAGGAGGAGGAGAAAGGTGAGTGAAAAGAACGACACTTAAACACTCAGAAGTCAAGCATCACTATTACTTAATGATTGCTCATGATTACTTAAACCTTGTATATTGTGCACAGTATGATAATATTCAGCATGCATATTCATTATATCTGCATGACTTAATGCTACTAAAATGAACCCGAAAATATATTTTAGCCTTCTTCTTGCCTTGTTATTTGATCAGACTGCCAAAAGTAAAGACATTTTACACAAAATTGGATTGCTAATTTCATTTGGATAATTGGATGCTACTTGCTGAATTAAACAAGAAACTTGATGAGGTTGTATGGAAACATTTATCATTACATGATGCACTGGTTTTCAATCCTGATCCTGGGGACCCACTGCTTTGCACATATTGTATGTCTCTCATATCTCCAGTTTATGGATCTCGCTCTCTTAACTAGCTGATGATCTGAATCAGATTTGTTAAATAAAGGAGACATACAAAATGTGCAGAGCATTGGGTCCCCAGGACCAGGATTAAAAACTATTGACAATAAAATTCACATACTATTTTTTATAGCCGTATAATAACCTTTATTCTTAACCAAACATATTATATTCACCCGGAATATGTAAAAATCCCATAAACTCACATTGAAGTGGGGCCTGACCCATACATAGAAACAGTGCCATTGCACCAGTGTTATTTTAGTTAACTAAAATCATAACTAAAACCATTAAAAAAAAAAACATTATCTTTACTTGATCTGAAAAAAAGGCATAAAAACCTTTTTTATTTCAGTTAGCTGCCAAGGCAAAATTTCTCATTTTCATTTAGTTTAACTTGGTGTACTAAAATAACTCAAACTGAAATAACAATTAATAAAAAACAAAATTACTGAAACTATATCTAAAATGAAGAATACTAAAATAAAATTGTATTAAAATAAATAAATACAATTTATATATATATATATATATATATTAAGTTACTACTATATACTATAATAAATTATATACTATATAAAATAGCATCTAATTACTAAAATAACACTGGATTGCACAGACAAAAAGCACTCACGTTTACTTTAGAAAATGTAAAAAAAAACTTACGTTCATCTTACAAATTCTGTACGTGTTTCATCCAGGAGGAGAAAAAGAAAAAGCGTGAGCGAGAGCAGTCAGAAAGTGCCGCCAGTGGACCAGTGGAACCGTTCACCCTGCCGAAGCCTGTGGAGGTAATGCCACTGAGCGCCTGGCTGATTATCCAGAGGTTAGTTCAGTGCTGTTACTAAATGAGTGTATTGCGACAGGTGGTTCTAGAGGAGAAGAAGAGGAAGCGGGACAAATTTGAATCGGAATCAGAGGTAGATGAATTTCATCCTGGAGTGAAAGTAGAAGTGGAGCAGCAAGCAGATCGACCCGTACGAGCCTGTCGAACTCAACAAGGTACAACTAGATTAGATTAAAAGTAGTTTAATAAATACTTTTGAAGTATTTTTCATTGTTAGTTCAGTTTGTAGTTAACTAATGTTAGCAAATATTGTGAAGTTTTACCATGAAAATATTTAGTGACTTCAAAATTTGAATCTTTAAATAATATGAGTTTTGGAACAAGGCATACTTAATACTACATTTAGTTTCCATTGCTTAAATTAAAATTAATTTTACAATTCTGAAACCTCAGTTACAAATGTATGAATTAAACTGGAATTATAAGATATAAGTCACAAATGGATTTCAAAGTATTTTTCTTATTGATTGTGTTTTTACCGTTTGGCTTTTCCTAGAAAATGAATCCACCCCTCGCCAGCAGCTCTTGGAGCATTTTCTGCGTTTGCTTCAGAGGTGAGACCCTGCAAAAAGCAGATGGCATTGTGTCATCTAATCTTCATCTTTCCTCACATCTGGAATATATGAGAACAATCTTTCTGTCTCAACAGGAAAGATCAACATGGATTCTTCGCCTTCCCTGTAACAGATGCCATTGCACCAGGCTACTCCATGATAATCAAACATCCCATGGACTTTGGCACGATGAAGGACAAAATTGCTGAAAATGAATACAAAACTATCACAGAATTCAAGGTACGCAAGTGTCCGGCTACAATCTTCATTTTCAGATTCTTTTTGGAACTACTAATATATTTTAGTCCACTGAAATGACATTCTTTTACAATGTGACTATTTTGTATCTGAATCTGTGGGTTTGACATCTCCAGGCAGACTTCAAGCTGATGTGTGACAATGCCATGGTTTATAACCGACCAGAGACGGTTTACTACAAGGCCGCCAAGAAACTTCTCCACACGGGATTCAAAATGATGAGCAAAGTAACATTTTTAATGCACTTTGTTTTTGTTATTGTTTGCCTTTGTTGTTCATTGTCCAGTTCATGCGTGCCATCATTACCATTCGATCCGGAAGCATGCGGTTCAACAAATCTAAATGCTTGAATAATAATGAGTGTGATTTATATACTGTAGGGTTCAAATATCTGAGACCACTAGTGAAAATGCTTCTTCTTTTTTTGCTTTTTTTAACTAAATATTTTTCTTTACGAATTATATGATCAGGAAAAAATCAACGTGATTCAAGAACGTTCCAAAAAGCATTTGTGTCCGCCCGTGAATGAAAGCAAGAACATTTCCGGATTCCCCCGGTCGGAAATATCAGGGGATTTTAAAATTGTGGTTGCAAGGCCTGGAAAATTATTCACATTTAATAAAATCGTAAAAAGTGATGGGAAAAGTCGATAAAATATACACATGTATGTGTGTGTGTATATATATATATATATATATATATATATATATAATATTATTAATATATTATTAAGTAATGTATTATAATATAATTTAAGGAAATATTTTTTTATTAGATGTTCCTCTTTGTGACCTAGAAATAGTAAAGAATCAGAATCTTAAATTTTCCTAATTATATTCTATATTTTTTCCTAATTTTTATTTTTTTTCAAAATCCTAAAACTGTTAATTTTTTTCAGGATTACATGGAGAAAAAAATGACAGACTTCACTGGCGTGTCAGACCCTTGTTTTATTGCATTAGTAAGGTGATTCATTTTGAGCAGTCGACGTGATCAATTTGGTTCGAGTGCTCTGCGGGTTCAGGGACGAGTATTCCCATTATCCAATCTCTTTCTTTATTTCAATCCATCCCGTGTTCGACTCCCATCTTCATGGCATACCTAAGACCTCCCGCAGGAGGAGTAAATGGGTGCTGTGTTGCTCTATTTGTGCTCTGTTCACAGGAGCGGCTATTAGCTTTGAAGCGCAGCATGTCTTTTATGCAGGACATGGATTTCTCTCAGCAGGCTGCCATTTTGGGTGATGATGACATCACACCTGAGGAACCGGTGACGGAGATCATGCCAATCCACACGGAATACCCCAAAAAATCCAAAAAGCAGCCCATCAAAGAGCCCATCATCAGGTAAAGCGCAGGGCGCTGTTGGTCTCTGCAGCACTTTTGACCGTTCCACATGTTTCTGAGTGTGTGATTGAGAAGATGTGTTGCTTGTGTAGTGATCTGTATGAGCTAGAGGGCAACGCTTGCAGTTTAACGGACAGCACGGCGGAGGAGCACGTATTGGCACTGGTGGAGCACGCGGCAGATGAAGCCCGGGATCGAATCAACAGTTTCATGCCAAATTCTAAGGTGCTGTTATTTTATAATATAACTCATTTATATTATTTCCTAATGCTTTCAGCTTCCAATAAGATAGTATTCTTGGTTCTATTGTTCCATGTAAAGGGTTCCTATTATGCTTTTTTTTAACATTTTTAACTTTCTTTAGTGTGTAATCTTGCTGTTTGAGCATAAAAAAGGTCAGAAAAGTTACAAAGTCCCTCCAGCAGGAGTTATTCTCTATATCAGTGTCACTGTTTCTGAACTCCCTGAAACGTCTTGAGTTTTCCCAAAAACACTCAAAGCACTTAACCAATCACAACACACTAGTCAAGCTGACCAATCAGAGCACATTGCGCTTTGTGAAAAATTAGGTGTTTTTTTTTTTGCATGAAATTGTATGAAAACCTATTCTAGTAGACCCCAAAAACAAAATCAAGACAAAATAGCATAATAGGTCCCTTTTAATAAATTTGTATTAAATACTAAATAAGCATTCAGCAGATTTTCTCCCATAATACATTCTGTCTGGGCTGTACTATAACTTTTAATATTTAATATTTATAACTAATAGTTGAGACCATTAGTTTACTTACAACTTTTGTTTACTTTTACTTTACATTTTATCCAAAGTGACATACAGTACATTGCATTCAAAATTCATTCATTTCATTCAGTAAAGCATTGCTAGTGCACATGCTTTACTGTTTGAGCTACATAAATGCAGGTTATTGCAATATAACCAAAACTTTTATTACCCCTAACCTTAACATTTGTTTTATTTTGCATGTAGATTGGTTACCTTAAAAAGGACTCAGAGGGTTCCCTGATGTACAATGTTGTAAATCAAGATCTTGAAGGAGAGGGTATGAACATCACTCTGTTTCAGCTTCTATTACTTTGTATAGCTATGGTCTATATATGTATAGCAATGAGGTAATAATTTGCTCGCAATTATGCACAATGATTAAGAAGAAAATTAACCCTGTAAAGCCTGACATATAAAATAATAATAATCACAAAAAAAATTTAAATGGAACAATTTACTGAACTTTTAGACAAAATATAAAATCAGTTGTCACTCTATATCTTCCAATAATGTCTTTGTTAATGATATTTCAATTAGTTAAATGATATAGTAAATTAGTTTTATGATGTAGTTTTTATTGTGGGGGTCAAAAACATTTAATTCAAGGCAATACAATCATGATTAAGAGATGAACAAATAAACATTCTTTAAAAGCCTGATTTGAACATGATTTTTCCCCCAAAAAAATATTCATCGATATTTAAAATTGCTTCAGTCCAATAAGTGTTCATCTTCAAATATTAGTAACATGAAAAATTATTATTACGTTTACTGTATAAAAATCAGATTTCTCAGAAATAAGACATGTGAACCAAGACCTGAGGTTGGACATTTTTACAATGATACTAAAATGCATTTTACTTGTTAAAAAAAAGTATTAACTATCAATCAGACAACCGAAGGCATGTAGTAGATTGTGTGCAACCGGTTTCTCAGCAAAGTTTTGATCATGTTGATCATTTAGAGGCCTTATTAATGTGCATATCAAATATGATAAAGTAGCTTTATAGGGTTAAAAATGGCACCTCAATGCTGAAAGGTAACTAACCCTGTTGAAGAAAGTTCATCCAGGGGAATAATATAATTTGTCTGAAGAAAATATTGATTATTGTTCACAGAGGAAGAAACTCATCCTGTAGATTTGAGCTCTTTGGCTAATAAGCTAATACCTGGACTGACGTCACTGGGGTTTAAAGACGACAGGAGACACAAAGGTAACAGATCTTCTATTGCCACATGCATTAATAATATTTTATTAATGATTGTGAATCACATTTAGTACTGAGTCTGTAATTAAATGATAAAGCACTCTCTTAAGAACTAGTCTGACCGACTAGCAGTCGAGCGGTAATCAGTCTAATTAGAAATCTACTAGTTAGATGACTTACTTGTAAGACTAGTCTAAGCAGTTTATGCAACTGACCACAGAAGTTTGGCCTGTTGTTTTGTTTCAGTGACGTTTTTGAGCAGTGCGTACAACACTCAGACCCTTCAGAACAACTCTGTCTATCCTGACCTGCTTCCAGAGGAGATGGACATGCTTTACGCCGCTTATGGAGACGAGACCGGGGTCCAGTGCGCTCTCAGGTGTTTGGTCCAAACCTTCGGCTCATAAAAATCTGTTGCTGTTCATTTGACTCAGTTGATTGATGGGATTTTTGTGTGTGTGTGATTTAGTCTGCAGGAGTTTGTTAAGGGTTGTGGGGGTTTTACCAAAAGGCTTGTGGATGATTTGCTGGATAAAATGACGGGTGGTGATCACTCGAAGGCTGTCATTCAAGTCCGACAGGTAGTAAAATTCAACAAAAATGTCTCTTTTGACCAGCTACTTTTTATGGTCATGGTTTTTAATACTCCTCTGTGTTTTGTGAACAGTAAATTCCAGCAATATACACTACTGTTGAAAACTTTCAGTTTTTATTGCAAGACATTTAAGCTAAATAGAAGTTTTTAGAAGTTTTAAATGGATAGATCACCCAAAAATGAAAATTGTCATCATTTACTCAGCCACAAGTTGTTCCAAACTTGTATGAGTTCGTTTGTTCTATTGAACACAAAAGAAGACATTTTGAAGTCAACTTTTTCAACTATGGAAGTCAATGGCTTTTATTTAGCAGTGATGCATTAAATGAATTAAAAGTGACTCTAACAACATTTATGATGATACAAAAGATTTCTATTTCAAATAAATTCTGTTCTTTTGAACTTTCTTTTCATCAAAATGTATCACGAAAGTTTTACAAAAATATGAAGCAGCACAACTGTTTTCAACATTGACAATAATCAGAAATGTTTCTTGAGCAGCAAATCATCATATTAAAATGATTTCTGAAGGATCATGTGACACTGAAGACTGGAGTAGTGATGCTGAAAATTCAGCTTTGATCACAGGAATAAATTATATTTAAATATAAATTTCTATATTTAAATAGAAAACAGCTATTTTAAATTGTAACAATATTTTACTGTATTCTTGACAAAATAAATGAAGCCTTGGTGAGTAGAAGATTCTTCTTTCAAAAACATTAAAAATCGCAGACCACAAACTTGTTAAACAGTAGTGTACACATTGATATATTGTATTATATAATATAAGCATATAAATAATTATAACATTTTATAATGCTGTTTTTATTTTTCAGAAAAGAAACATGCCGATTGATGACGCTAAGTCTAGTTTGTGTGGCATGCCGGTAAGAATTATACATATTTCATGCTAAAGGTTTCACATCTTTTAAGGTACCATTAAATGAGATTTTCTGAATGGTGCATATAGGGAACAGATGAAGCCGGCTCAGTGCTTGATTTCATGTCCATGAAGAGCTACCCAGACATGTCTCTAGATATGCTCAACACATTAAGTGAGTCATATCTTACACATCAAAACCTCACGACTGTAAAAGACGTTGTTTGTTTTTGGTTCATTGATGTTCAAGCTGACTATTGCCGTTTTTTTCCGATCTGTAGGTAAATGTGTGAAGAAGGAGCCGGAGCATGAGGACGGTCATCAGCACTTTGACGACACAGCCAAACTCTTGCAGGAGTTCCAGGATGCAGCGGTGGACAGAGTCGGATCACGACCGTCCTCCAATCTCTCTTCCCTGTCCAACGCTTCAGAGAGGGATCAGCATCATTTAGGTACTGAGTCATATTTAGAGTATACATAACAAGCATTAAAAGCTGCTGAAAATGCTGGAAACCACCATCTTGCCTTCCTTGTGAAACTCCAATGACTGTTAAACATATTTTACTGGATTGCACAGTTTTTATTGTAAATAAACTAAATTTTTATTAATTAGTTTTAGTAATTAATACAGACCTAAGTTGGATCTCAATTTTTTGCTGAAGTGAAGGTAAAATGCAAAATAATATATTTTTAAAAATAATTTTTGAAAGTTTAGATTGATATGGTGACGACTCGTTTCGGCAGTTCACAATCGATTCGTTCTTTTAGGAGTCAATAACTTTATTTGAAAAGCACTTTGATCTGTGTAACTTTGGAGACCTTTTACATTTATACAACAACAGTGTGGGAATATTTGGGGTATGTGGGGTAAAATAAATCTTAATTTTCTGAATAATAACTTAAGTTTGTTTTTTGACTGTGACCAGGAAGTTCACCTCATCTGGGTGTTGGAGATCAGAACGAGATGGTCCAAGACCCGTATGAGTTCCTGCAGTCTCCAGAGCCCGGCTCCACCGCCAACAGCTGATGTCACCAACCCGCTGTAATTATGTGCTGTTGTAAAGGACTGTTTGCTTGTACAGGTTCATGTTTTGTTTTTAAATAAAAAGTCTGTGACTGATTTCCTTTTTTATATGGTTGTTAAAGTTTTTTTCCTGATTCAGCCCTGACCACATGTTTGATCTGTAGGAGTTGACATTTATACTGTATGGTAGCTTCTCTTTTTCGTCTTATGAACTCTAGGAAGAAGCATTCGCATCTTGTCCTCCAATGTGTGCCAATAATACTGAGATTCTCAACTGGATTTGCTTCAGGACTCATTTTACAAGCAGCAGGCCAACAAAGTGCCAGAAATGTTTAGTGTACAAAAGTAAAAACAAAATGTCTTTATAGATGGTTAGTCATTGCTAAATGAGGGACGTGTGAAAATATGTGAAATGTGAAAAAAGGCAAGTTTATTTCATGCACAATGGTAATTCAAAGTGCTTTACATAAAAAGTTAAATTTAAAAAAATCAAAACAGATGCATGATTTTTTTTTTATTTGCTTAAAAAATATTTAAAATAAATATCAAGAAGAATACATAATTAAGGCAATGCAATCAGTAGTACATTCATTAAATGCACAGATCAATTTTGAGTTTAGTATTCCATGCAATATATTAAGATATGTGATGGGAACATGAAAATGTTCTCCATAATTGGCTGCAGTGTAAAAATGTGCTGAGCTCTCTCGTGTCTTCAAAGCGCTTTCATCAAGAGTTCTCATTTGCATTTGGCTTTGCATTTTCTAGTGGTACCTAGGTAACGGTTAAAATCTTCCACCCCTGAGAACTTCCATATTCTGTAGTTATATTGTTTCACAATGTTAAAACTTTTCAATATCAAATTACAGTCACACAATGGTCACTTCTTTTTAGAAGTTTTAAATGGATAGATCACCCAAAAATGAAAATTATCATCATTTACTCAGCCACAAGTTGTTCCAAACCTGTATGAGTTTCTTTGTTCTATTGAACACAAAAGAAGACATTTTGAAGAATGTTGGTAACCAGAAAGGTGATGGTAGCCATTGACATAGATAGTATTTTTTTTTTTTTCAACTATGGAAGTCAATGGCTGCTGTCAAATGGTTGATTACCAACATTCTTCATAATATCTACTTTGCACTTTTCACTGTCAACAGAAGAAAGAAACTTACAAGTTTGGAACAACTTGAGGGTGAGTAAATGATGACACAAATTTCATTTTTGGGTAAACTCTCCCCTTAATTACACTTTCTTTTGATTGATTATCCTCTTAAATGTTTACATATTTTGTTGTTGTTTATATGGGATTTTAAAAAAGCGCATTCACGTTTCAGTTTCCACAGCAAAAGCGCCGAGTCCAAATTTACGTCACTTAATATTCATGAGCTGTTGAAACGTCAGCGTGATATACTAATAATGCCGTTCGCCATTGGTTGACTACTAAGCGTGACGTAATTAATATTCAACAGTTAAGCTTTTGCAGTGGTGTGTTTGTTGAAGTCAGATGAGCACCGCCTCACGCGTGAGAATATATTTTATCCTTTTTCTTGACGAATAAATGTTTCGTTTAAAACATTTTCGTTTCGTTTTCGGGTCAAACATTATAAATATTTGATTTGTTAAATATAGGAATAAAACGTTTTCCGACTGAATAGATAGTGCCTTTGAAAAGGACTCTTCTGCTGTACAGTGGACTGTGAAGAAGACCATTAAGAAATCAATGGATCAGCAAACTGTATCCGAGAGATGATCAACATCAGCAGAGAAAACTGCTGGCAGCTGTTCAATGACGAATGTAAGTAGGCTTTGAAACATATGGAAATGTATCGCTAATGTATGTTTAATCTGTTAAAATAATTTTATATGAATTATTCGCCACTGTAGTGTTATTAAAAAGGTAAATAAAGAAACAACATACATTCTTTTTGAAAAGTTAATGTTTTACATTGTTCTTAATACAAGAGTTCCTTGATGAAGTGGTTTTGTGGAAGTTACTCATTATTAACGTTAACATTGTTTTCAAACACGCATTGCCTTTATGATGACATTTGCTAGGCAACACAATCTTTCTGTTCATGTTCAACAGGAAAAGGACTCCTTGTCATTGCTAACTTGTGCATTTGAAGGTGAACGTTAGCAATAACACTGATATGTAGGACATGTGTTTTCTGTTTTTTTGAAGATTGAAGCGAGAACTGGAAAAGGAAAATCTGAAGATTTAGAGTAGTAGCATGCAGTTTGAAAAACCGGGGTATTTGGGGAAATGTGATTGTTATGATAGATAGATAGATAGATAGATAGATAGATAGATAGATAGATAGATAGATAGAACAGAAAGAAGGCTCTATGAGTTGCATTTAGACATTTTAGTCTTAGGTTGGGAGTTTTAGAAGAAAAAATACTGTAACCCAAGGTCAATCCTGTACAGTAACAGCTTTGTCAAGCAAACATAATGATGTAAGGCAGAGTCTTTTTAAAATGTTTCATTGTTCATGCTGGTTGAAGAGACTGTTCTCCAAGCACAATGCTTTATTAGCCTTTCATGCATACATTATAGAACAGTTCTGTTTTTTTCATATTATTCCCATATTCGCAGGGTGTATTCATATTTAGTGTTTCTGTCTTTTGCAGCTGAACTGCTTTGGGCGTCACCGTAGACGGACGGTACCCCAAAATGGAGGAAGCAGAATTGAATTGGTGGGACTGCCGATGCTCTCCAGGGTCAACGGATGGTCACTGCCTCTACACAGTTTCCAGCTGATAGCCTTGCTGATGTACAGCTTCATGGCCATCGTGGGTTTCGGGATTTACGTTCCTCTTCTACCAGCACCATGGAGCTTTGCAGCATACGGCGTATCCTTTACAAATAATACAGACACAAACAAAAAAATAAATAGAAAAGTTTCATGGTAGTGATTCTGATCACACACACACAAAAAAACTTGTACACTATAAAAAATGATATGATCAATAAGTCATGGCCACATTACTTAACTCTTTCAACTTATACAAGATTCAACTAAAATTAAGGCAGCGACTGAAGTTTTTAAGTTGAATTAGGTGGATTTTTTTACAGTGCCAATATTAACATTCATTTCTGCCATAAAAATCCAAATACTAAGCAGAAATGTGTAATTTTTTACAGCACCATGCATTGCCAATATAATTAGCATTATCTGAACACTTGGTTTGGGCAAACAAGATGCAGAAAGAAATTCAAATTTAAGCTTGCAGTCTGAATTGAATACACAACGATAATTAATAAACAACAGTAACACATTACAAAAAGGTTTCATTTGTTAACATTAGTGAACTTACCTTAGTTAACATGAACTTAAAATGAACTTAAGCATGTATTAATTTTAGTTAATGTTAATTTCAACATTGACTAAAACATTATTAAAATCAAAAGTTGTATCTGTTAATATTACTTAATGGACCTGAGCTGGCCAATGAACAGCTGCATTTTTATTAACTAACAAAGATGAATAAATACTGTAACAAATCTATTGATCATTGTTAGTTTATGCTTTTATTAACTAACCTAAAATGTTAGTTCACCCAAAAATTATCCCATAATTTACTTACCTTCAGGCTTTAAGCCATCCTAGGTGTATGACTTTCTTCTTGCAGCCAAACACAAGCGTTAATGGGAGTGAATGGTACCTGAGATTTCGAAGTCCAAAAAAGTGCATCCATCTATCATAAATGTAATCCATACGACTCCAGGGCTTTATAAAGGCCCTCTGAAGCGAAGTCATGCTTTTTTGTAAGAAAAATATCTATTTTTCTGGCTGAAGAGTGACCTCTGACCCTATGACCTATGAATGATAATTTAAATTTTTGGGTGAAATAACCCTTTAACTAATGGAACCTTATTGTAAAGCATTACCTAAACAACGCGCCTTTCTGTCGCATTGCAATCAAACCCCAACATACAACATGACCAGTTTTTCCAGTTCATGAACAATTGACTCTTATGAGCCATTTTTAAATGCATCATACAAAAAGACTCACAAACTCCTGAGTTAATCATTCGATCAAACTGAAAAGCAGAATTGTGTAGGAAACGCTGTGGCACACAAGCATCTCTGAGGGCAGATGTTCTGTTGCGCAGCATGAGCTCAATTACAGGCTGAAGTCAGCAGTGTGTGCTTATGCAGATAATTGGAGGATGTAGTCAGACAGGCTCTCAGCTCTCACACAAGTCAAGCCATCCGTCTGTCTCACCACTGCGGACAGTGAGTTAAACGAACCCATAGCCCTCTCTGAAACTAAATCTATGTGTGCATATGTTTGTATTGTTGTTAAACCTTCACACTTCCTATCTAGTTGATTGGCACTGCGTTTGTTCTGCATTTGGTCACTCACGTGGCGGCCGTAACAATCGACCCTGCGGATCTGAGCGTTCGTAGGAGGAAGAATTATTCCAATCCCATGCCAGTGTTTGACAACAACAAACATCAACATGTGATTGACAATCTGCACTGCACCCTCTGTGAGGTGGATGTGTACGTACATTAGCAGAAACAAGACTTTTTAAAGGAATTTTTGCTAATAACAATATTTAGAGTTGGGCAAAATTTAGAAATGAAGAATTCACCTTCTAATTCATGGGTGGGAAATTTAAAGACAGGAAGAGGAATTTGTTTGTATTGGTTAGTGAGATTTTCTTATAATATAATATAAATAGATTTTTGATATTTATATTTTCAGTTTTCATTTTAATTTTAGTTTAAGTTTAAGTTTTAGTAACTTTGTTATGTGCTCTTTTCATTTTCATTAGTTTTTGTTTTTTATATTTAGCTTTAATTGATTTTATTTAAGTTTTAGTCATTTTAGTACAAACTTCTTTAAGTTTTTTTGCAAAGGCATCTAACATTTATATTTTATTTAAGCTTTATTTCAATTAACAAAATAAAATAATAGAAACGCTCCATTTTAATTTTTGTTTGTTTTAAAATGCAGTTTATCACCTAAATTCAAATTTAGGATTTGAATTTGAAATTCTTCATTTTTGAATGGCGCACAGTCCTGATATAGATATGTCTAAACATCCCATCACGTCTCCTTCTGCAGGGGACCTAAAGCCAAACACTGCAGTACTTGCAACAAATGCATCGCAGACTTTGACCATCACTGCAAATGGCTGAACAATTGTGTCGGAGGAAGGAACTACTGGTGAGCAGAAGTGTCATTTGATAACACAAATGGAGAACCAATATTTGCATATTTACATGCTTTAAAGACATTTCACAATTGCTGAATTCATAGGAATCATTGTTTTTTTTTTTGTTTTTCAGGTTCTTTTTCATAACCATCTCCTCTGCTGTTACTGGAACGATCCTCCTCATTCTTGTCGTCTTGTTTGTCTTCATTGAGCACTATGTGAATCCTGCTCTCCTACGCACTGCGCCGCAGTTTCAGAGTAAGACAAGTCCATGTCTCTGAGCTTATTTCCTGTTATCCGTCTCCACGTGATTTTCCCATTACAGAGCACAATTATAGCTCATCAGCCTTAGTTTAAAGAATAGTTAATGGTTGCTTCTAGGGAAAGATCAGTATGCTTGACAGGTTGACTAGTTAACCAACTAAATAAATAATGTGAATGGACACATTTTATTTTTTAGCTTTAATATTTTCTTTGAACAGCAGTGCTTTGAATGGAATGCATTTGTAGACGTACAATACTGTTTAAAAGTTTTAGATCTAAAAAAAAAGAAAGAAATTAATACTTTTATTCATTAAAATGATCAAAAGGCACAGTAACGACATTTATAATGTTACAAAAATATATATTTCAAATCAATGCTTCTATTGAAATTTCTATTCATCAAAGAATCCTGGGAAAAAAAATCATGATTTCCACAAAAAATAAGAAGCAGTTTAATTTTTTTAACATTGATGATAATAATAAATGTTTCTTGAGCAGCAAATCAGAATATTTAAATGATTTCTGAAGGATCATGTGACACTGGAGTAACGAGCCTGAAAATTCAGCTTTGATCACAGAAATACATTACATTTTAAAATGTATTCACATAGAAAACTGTTATTTTAAATTGTAATAATATTTCACAGTATTACTGATACTTTTAATCAAACAAATCCAGCCTTGTTGATCATAAGAGACTTCTTTCAAAAACATAAAAAATTCTTACTGGCCCCAAACTTTCCAACGTTGGCGTAACGTCTCATTTACTAGTTTTAATATCTATTTTTTAATTTCCTAGCATTGAAAGGAAATGGAACGTGGCTGGTTTTCCTTCCGGCGGCACCGTTAGAGGCCAGCTCTATTAGTCTGCTGGCGTTGGCGTTCATTACCATCCTGCTGGCTCTGGCTGCTCTCTTATTGCTCTCCCACTTACTGTGCTTCCATATTTACTTGCGTAAGTGTTGATCCAAGCGTTATTGACTTTTAAAGGTAGAAAGCAGCTTTTATTCATTATGTATCTTGTCACAGTGTTTCAGGGAATCAGCACATATGAGTACATCATCAGGAAGCGTCAGACACCGTCACCGAACCCCAAAGAGAAAGAGCAGGTTCCTCCGGCGCTGCCGTCTAACAGAACCACTGCAATGGTACCAACACACACCAACAGATATAAAAAAAAAACAACACAATACTAAATAATTCCTTTGCTTAGGGATAAAAAAAAGTGTTATTAAAGGGGTCCTATTATGCTTCCTTTTTTTTTTTACATGTTCAGCATTCTTTAGTGTGTAATGTTGCTGTTTGATCATGAAAAAGTCCCCCAGCGGGAGTTATTCTCTATATCAGTGTCACTGTTTCTGAACTCCCTGGAACGGCTCCATTGTAGTCTTGAGTTTTCTTCCAGGAACGAACACGTCACAATATTCCTCATTTAAATAATTCACACCCAAGGCATATGCAGAATAAGGGGGCGGGGCCTGGTTGAGTCGTGTTAGTATAGAGTTATGCAGGTATCACATCACTTTTAGTTTGTAGGCCAAAACGTTTAGCATTTTAGCACTTCGGGTTCCATCGTCCCGAAGTCAACGGGCTTTTTAATGGGATTTTGGTTAAATGGCTGAAATAAAATACATCAGTATTACCCCTCTCGTGATTTTTTGAAGCTGTTGCGTGTCTTGAAAAAGGCAGTTGCTAACAAGTGGCTAAATGAGACTACAGAGGCTGTCGAGGAGATTAACCGTCATCACGCTGAACAGGTAAACTCAGTCCACTTTTAATGCCTCATTATGCTTATAATTGTGCTCCTATAAACTACTCTAACTCAAACGTTCTGGGAAAATGTTTTAAGATAAAGACTGAAAGGGTTGTCGGAAGCTTAGTAATGGTGGCGTTGAAGTTGTGGGACGGTGGTGTAGTTCGTTTATAGGCTACTTCTGGGGACTGCATTTAGGCTTCAAAATTCATAAAAGTTGTGTTCATCTGTGAAAAATATCTTGATGGACAAAACGTGTAAGTATCATAAACGTGTTTTGATCACAAAGTTTGTTTTTTCCGATAATCCAAAAGCCTATCAGAAAAATCTTTTTTTTTTGTGGGAACCAGTGTGATGCTAACTGCCGATTTGCCTAAAAAGTGACGTCATACCTGCATCTGACCACTCTATTGTGTTGAAACTTGTGGTTATGGTAAGGAGAGGGACATTTCGAAAACACTGACCAATCACAACACACTGGCCCAGCCGACCAATCAGAGCACATTGTGCTTTTTTCAGAAGGAGGGGCTTCATAGAGACCGGAACTAAACAGAGCGTTACTGACAGACTGGGAAGAGAGGAGCTACAACAATGGAGAATATGTGAAAAATAATGCGTTTATTGAACATTACAGCATAAAAACCTATTCTATTAGAGCCCAAAAACAAAATCAAGATTTTGAAAAAGGGTCCCCTTTAAACGGATGCAAAATACAATTTCATGGATTACCAAACAATTTTTTTTTCAGTTCAGGAGAGAGAATTTGATGATGTTTAACTGTATCATCTCATGGGATTAGAGGGGAAGCTTTAGACTAGTTTTATGCTTCGATTTAGATCAGAGGAAGGTCCCACCCATAAACACTATGCACTTTTCACTTCCTCCTAGGGTCTTGGGTTACTGGAATCACCTGTGAACTGTGAAGCTCCGCTGTCCAGCCAGTCTTGGTAAGCTTTCAGTGCGCATTTAAACTAATAGTCAGTGGTTCATTTTTTTCTTAAGCGTTCTGCTACTTTTTCTTCTTAGTATCTTCAAACTGGAAGATAGAGGACAAACATCTAGTGGACTGCCAGAACCCATCTGTGCTGAGGTAATCAGACAAGCTACCCACTCCAAATCTTAGTGAGCTGTCTATCTAGACAGGATTTTAAGGCAGTTTATGTAGATGCAACGACTGTTGCGAAAATGATGCAACATCTTGAGTCAGTGTTGTTATTATTAACCAAAACAAATAATTTTCGGTAATTAAAATAAATCTGAAATAAATATTAATATAAAATATTAAATTAATATAATACGAATAATATTAGATAAAAACGTATTTAAAAATTACAAATGTTGCTTTGTTAACTAAAAGTAAAAAAACTAAAAAACTAAAATCAAAATATTTTAAAAACGTACAAAAACGACAAAATTAAATATAAATTTGGATAACAAAAGTGTCACGATTAGCCACGCACTCCCTGGGTTATCACGGACTACATTTACCATCATGCACCTCCCAGGAAAGACCTTATGCGCCAGAGAAACGAGGGCGTTTCATCTTTAGAATATTGTCTTTGAACTTCCGTTTTTGCAGTCGCTCTGTATATTTCTATGGCATTGTTGTCCAGGACTAATTAGCTTTTGAAGTGGATTTACTTAATGTAAAGTGAACGAAAGTTATCATGAGGATTGTAATGTCAAAGCAGATGTCTTAAATATCGGTAGACAGGGAAGATTTTAAAACGAGCCGTTCATTTATAAATATGCAGGATCGCTGTGAAAATGCAGACCGGAAGACAAAAGACAACGAGCGCAGCGCTGAAAAGGGGTGGGGCTGCATAAGGTCTATAAACCACTGTCACGGACCATACCAGTGAGGATCATGCGAGGGCATGAGTGAACAGAGTGGTTCAGATAGTCCCCGAAAGAAGATCATAAGGCATTCTGAGCTCATTGAGGTGAGATGTGCCAGGTCAAACTCTTTGACATACTTCTCAATCAACCGATTCTCCTGACAGAGACGCAGGATTTGTATACCTGGATCCATGGTTGACCCCGCTGCTGGATCTAGGTGTGACGAAAGCTTCTGTAACGATGGCGCAGCATTTATTAGAGTAGTCAAACAGGCAGGGATCAACACCAGCAAACAGGGCAATGAAGAAAAGGCAGAGACAAACCAGATAACAAGCAATGGTCGGGGCAGGCGGCGAGAAGCAAGGTCCAGTAACAATCCGAGTCGAGGTAGGCAGAGAACGGTCAGAAACGGGGCACACAGTCCAAGGTCAAGGCAATAAAAAATCCACAGGGAGAAAAGCTCAGAATGACAGCCAGGAAAGTCAAGACTTCGCCACACCTAGATCCAGCAGCGAAGTCAACCATGGATCCAGGTATACAAATCCTGCGTCTCCGTCAGGGGAATCAGTTGTTTGAGAAGTATGTCAAAGAGTTTATTGACCTGGCACATCTCACCTCACTGGTGTGGTGCGTGGAAGTGGTTTATATATGTGTGTGTGTGTGTGAATGAGATGCAGGTGTGTGTAATCAGCGCAGTGCAGGTGTATGGTGTTATCAGTCCTGGGAGGTGCATGATGGGAAATGTAGTCCGTGATAACCCAGGGAGTGCGTGGCTAATCGTGACAAAAAGCTATTTAAAAATATGAATAAGATACATTCAATGCAGTGTTTCATTATCATTTATAAATCAAGGTTATTGATTGTAATATTTGAAACATGCATTATCTGTAAAGCTGCTTTGAAAGCTCTATAGAAATGAACATGAACTGAATTGAATAATACTAAAATGAAATGCATTGTATTTATCTTTTTCTGGAGAAGGCAATCCCATGATGCATTGAGAAGAGCTCGATAAAAAATCCTTTCAAATGGCAGACTAAATGAGAAAATTGTTTGATATAATACAATCAGTGCCAAAAATAGACTATTTTACCCCCATATTTGTTATTATTCGAGCATAATGTCATTACAGATGGAGGAATCCAGTGGAGAGAGACACCCGGACTACAGCTCTGACGCACCAACACAAATGATTCCAGGTAAAAAGCGGCAGTGATTTAAGCTATCGAGTGATAAATGTTGACTGAAGATGCACCTGATTGTTCGTCTGTATCCTGCTGCTAGGTGAGCCTATGATGTCACTTCCTGTGAGCTGGAACCTCAGCGGAATAGAGAAGCCTCAAGCACCAGGACAGAGCAACGAGAAGTCTGTGGAGGGACGGCCCATCGTACAAGATCCGCTGGGAAGCTCCATCATGGATGCAGCGGTGGTTCATCAGCAGCTGATGACTGCCACGCATCCTCAGTGAGCAGATGCCAGAAGATCAAGCCCGATGATTGTCTCATGCATATTGCACACAAAAATCTGGCTTGTTCTGATCTTACTGACTGACTGACTTTATGCAACTTCAGTAAAGACACACAAAAGTCGTGGTGATATTACGAGCGCTCATGTGAGAGAACTAGTCTCTGGATTTACCAATATTATATAATAATGAATATTTGAAAGATATTCTATTTTTTTTTAGGCACATAGTAGAAAGATTCCCAGCAACAAGAAGCACTTCACACCATAAACATATTTAGTACTCCGCAACAAATTACTGAAATCTTTTTGTAAAATTGTACAATGTAATATAAGTTGTTCATATTTCTGTTATATAAGTTTTTTTTTTACATTGTACAGCTGGTTTTATTTTATGGTTTATGTTGATTGTAATAACTCTTGCTCTATAAAAATGCTCTTTTTTTATATTTGAAAATAAATCCCTAAAGCTGTTTCTGAAGACGGCATGTGTTTGATGCAGCACTAGATGGGGCTGTTGGGTGATGATGTCATTAGTGACAGTCTTCCTCATTTCTCTCATGTAATGGCTGAAATTCAGGACTAGATCACTCAGATGTCTTATTTCTCTTTGTGTGTTGGTATCTACTTAAAACGGTCTGAAATTCAAGCAAATTCTGCCCTACAAACTAATGCAAATATCATCATATTTAATATCTACTAGTGAACATAATAAAACCATACTAACATACATTAAGATTATACAATACTATATACTATATTATCCCCTTAGAGAGATTTGTCTTGGGCTGCATTTCCAGAATAAAAAATAAATAAATAGATAAGAATTTATAAATAAATTCTAAATCATTCACAGAATAAATCCATCACATGTATCTCACCTAAATCCATACAGTGGAGCAAAACATGTAGAACATGTAGATAGTCGTCATATTGCACATCTAAATAAAATGAATGCATCATGTCATTGAAAGTAGATTTTAAAACTGAAAGGATGAACAGTGAGTTTTTTTTATAAATGTCTTTGTCAGTCTGTTTTAAAAGTTTTAAATGTGTTTACTTTTTTCTTAGGATTTTTTTTATGTTTATTGTCATTGTGTGTGTGTGTGTGTGTGTGTGTGTGTGTGTGTGTGTGTGTGTGTGTGTGTGTGTGTGTGTGTGTGTGTGTGAGAGAGAGAGAGAGAGAGAGAGAGAGAAAGAGAGAGAGAGAGAGAGAACATCAAACTATATATATATATACTGTATATAGGGCTGGGCGATATGGCCTTTTTTTTTTCACAAAAAATCTGATTTACGATTTAAATCGATTTTTTTCTCTTCCTACTTAAAATCAATCTGCAGATGACAAAGAAATTGTTCAAAACAAGTTTTAACTTTATTTTGTTTTAATATTCCCTTCTGGGATTTGATCTAGATTAAAGTGCAATCAGAAACAACAAGCCAAAAAGACAAGAGGACAGGCCCTGTCTTTGAAAACAATGAAAATGTAACATAAAATAAAATGGGTGGATTGGGATTGGGGGGATGTGTAAAAAAACAAAAAAACTTGCATCACAATAAGTGTATTGTGATTGTCAAATTATTTGGTAACTATACATAGTTTTATTAAGTTTACTGGTATGCTACTGTTTTTATTATTGCTTAACACAAATTTCACAATTTCAATTCAATCCTTGTGATTTGATTCTGATCTTGATTCAATATAAATTCCTTTGGATAAATAGGTACAGTAGATACGTTAATGTGTTAATTGTTCTCCCAACAAAAAAAAATCACCTAAAGCTGTAAACATACAGAAAGCCCTGTCAGCTGGTATTATTAAAGGTTAAAACCAACTCAAATTAAATTGTGCCGAACCTGCAGAAATTAAAAATGAATAAATAAATGAATAAATAAATGAATAAATATGTGAATAAATGTAAAAATAAATAAATAAATGACTATACTTTTATTTCCTTATTTATGTATAATTATAAGAGTAGGCCTATGTATGGTAAACCTATAGCCTATAGCTACATACAGTTAGGGCATATTAAAGGACATAAACTGTGTTATAAGATTTTGGCCTTATTGCCCATCATTTATTTCCTGCGTGACCTGTAAAATCACGTCCACAAACCTCTTTCGTATTGTCTGGTCACACCACAAGGGGTCACTGTGGCCTCAATGCTTCAACACTGCCACTCTGAGATCGATTGCTATGTCTTAGGTAAAACACGCCCCCCCCCCCCTCATTAGCATACAGAGCAATAAATGTATAAATAAATAAATGCATAAATAAATAAATGTACACATAAATAAATGTACACATAAATGCATATATACGTAAATAAATGTGAAAATAAATAAAATTGAAAATAAATGCATAAATAAATAAATGAAAAAATAAATAAATGTGTAAAAAATATAATTATACATAAATAAGATATTTATATAAATAGTATAAATAGTCATTTATTTATTTATTTTTACATTTATTCGCATATTTATCTGTTTATTTATTAATTTATTCATTTTTAATTTATGCAGGTTTGGTCCTCCATATACTTTAAGCGAAGAGGAGAGATTCGCGATTGCACTGAACACGTTTTAAGTCCAGGCATATTCTCTGAGCGAGCCCAGAGAAAATTCTTACAAGAGGAGGGTATATCTGAGAGAAAGACATTAGCGCTCGGCAGAGTAGGCTATATTCCGCTCGCGCATTACATTAATGCAGTGGTTCTCAAAGTGGGGTCCGCGGACCCCTGGGGGTCCGTGAACGATAGCCAAGGGGTCCGCGAAATAATTTATAACAGCCTACCGTTTTTCCATGACTATAAGTCATGTTTTCTTTATCATCTGAAAACTTGCTATTTATTCCAAAGTGACTTATCGGCCTAATGCATTTAATGTCAAATAATAAAAAAGTATGCTTTTAAAGGTTTCTATAGATAGATAATCTATCTATATTTCTTATGCCTGTGCGTCAAGTATTCGCTGTGTTTTGGTCGTTTTTTGGGCACGCGCGCCAGAAGGAGACAGAGACGGCAGAACCGGCATCCTGTTTTTTTTTTTTTTTTTTAAAAGGCATGACATTTTGTAGTCATTTTTAATGTACACACAAATAAAAAATTGACATTTTGCCGTTTTGAATGATGTACTCTTATCTGTATGACCATAAATAAGAGTATTCCTTTGTTTCCACTGCATAGGAAACAATCCAAGTGTTCGCGCCGGCGTCTCGCGTGCGCGCACAATAGGCTATGTCAATTCTAGCACTGCTAATTTTACATCAAAACCTATTCATTATCAAAATAAAATACTCACCGAACTTATAAAAAGTTCTGCTTAATTTAATTTGTCTGTTGTGCACTATGAAGGCAGTGACGATCAATCATTTTACCGTCGACTTGCTGTTGTTCCAATCTCATTTCTCCATAGCCTATGTGAAGATGCTGATACGTGCAGGTCTGGACCTCTGTAATTTTTTTTAATGTGTAGCCTATTATATAATGAAAGTTTTGAAATAATTGCCTAATATAAACTCTAATTTGGCGCTGCAAGGATATTAAACATCGCGATGATAAACTGACCTTCTCATCTGAGCGGTTTCAGCAGACTACCAGCGTTCGTCAATGTCAAAATGCGCATTTCCGCATGACGCTTCAGTTATTCGGTCAAAAAGTGTGAGATAAGATGTAGGCTAAACAAGATCTAGACACGTGTGAAATTAATGTGGGAAAAAATAAACCCCCTAGCAAGGTCACTTTTGGCACCTCAGTACACTATTTAGAAAACCCTGCATACGACCCTGGGTGAAGACTATTTCAAAACATTTCATTAAGCTCCCACATTAACTTCGGGCTCAGTCACTGTTATAAATATGAGGGGGTCCTTGGAAATATTTTTCCCCCGTAAGGGGTCCCTGGCTCCAAAATGTTTGAGAACCCCTGCATTAATGTACTTTCGCGCTACAATAATGCGCTCTCGACATTTGACAGGAAAATAACGCCATAGTAACAAGGTTGTGCTTTTGAGGCTCGCGCCTCATGAGGAGAAATGGAAACATTAGGTGCAGTTCACACAAAGAAACTTAATGTACATACAGCGGTTCAAAAATTCATGTGGAGTTTTTATATTTATAACATATGATAAAGTTAGCCAACACACGACCACGAGTGCTGAATGTGACACTGATTTCATATGACAGTTCAATAAACAAGTAGGCTAAATAATATCAAGTCACTTACATTTTAGACACAATATTGACTGTTTTTGTTCTATTTGAGCAGCGAAAATAGTTCAAAACAAAGATCACAGCAGAACCAAAGTGCATCTCACCGGAACACATAACCGCATTACTGAATGATTCAGCGCTTTGAATGAATCGGTTGAGTCAAAGATTCAATGACCGATTAAACAACTGCCTAATTCCTTAACAATTCAGCCGTTTGAAAGAATCATTTTAATAAATGACTCAATAACTCACTTATTAATACGGTGATCTGCCGCCCCCTACTGATGGTTTAATTTCGTGTTTAAAAGTAGGCTATCATTCTATTTGTATATTCAAAAAATAGTTAAAACAATCTCATAACATTATTTAATGCAGTTGTAATATTTCAGTGTAAATTCATTACTTTGATTGGTAATAGCCATATAGTTTCTTACTACTTCAATTGAACTCATTGAATAAATTAAAAAATTTAAAATGAAAGATGAAGCATATATTTAAACCGATTAGGGGAACATGCTCTTTATAAAGGTTAAAATATCATAAATATGCAGATTTAAATATGTAAAAGCTGACTGAAGACTGATGAGAATATTGCTCCAGGATAAATTGTATTTACAACACCAAAAAAATCCCATTTATTTTCTGGACAATCAATTTTTTACTTGCACGAGTGAATGACCGATTTACTTGTTCGAACGACAAGCACATGAAAAGCCTTAATGTTGATCCCTGAGTTATCTTTTATATAGTATTATGTTTCTGTGCCGAGCCTGAGTATAGTTTTACACATCAGCCCAGTCTATTCTGTAAAGTTAGTGATACGCCGGGTTAAGGTTTTTTTGCACATTAATCTGACAATAAATGTGGCACACCAAGTTTTTCTTATGCACACTCAGAGACGCTTTTCTGGCTATGCTAGTGATTCGAGTTAATCGATAAAATCGATTTATCGCCCAGCCCTGTATGTATATATACAGTTATATATACACTAACATAAATATGTATATACAGTACATTAACTCCTGATCAAAAAGTTTTTGGAATTCATATATATTTATTAATTATGTAATATAAGGATTATTAATAATTGAATGCCAATAATAATTAAGCAGCCAATCAGCATATTAGAATAATTTCTGAAGGAACATGTGACACTGAAGACTGGAGTAATGATGCAGAAAATTCAGCTTTGCATCACAGGAATAAATGAAACAATATACAAGGTATTTGTGCCTGACATTTCAGACTTTCAAAAATAAACCTCCTAAGAAATATTTACTGGAGCAACAGGACTGTGACAACTAGCCCCAGTCTTCTTTATTATTCAGGCGGACTATTATGTAATTCTGGTCCCTTCACTAGTTGTGTAACATTTCATGGATTTTATGCTTTATCTCACAGTGAAGAAAAGCGTTGCTGCAGGAAACAGACACATTACTGATAGACATGCAGTTTATTTAGTCATTTTTCCTGCATTCCAGCATGTTTCATCTGCATTAACAATTCAGCTTAATCTTGATTGCATTCAGCGGAAACAGCTATTCTCTACGGGGAAAACATTGTCCATGCTACTGAAGACATTGTGTTCTTGCATTTTCCTTCATTTTGATTTATTTGTTTATGTTTATTGTCAATGCAAGAATGTGAACCTTCTGTTCTACTGGCTTCATGAATAATTGATCGCTTTTAAGATGGTAATATTATGGTGTTAGACGGTAACAGAGTTGACACCTCAACTGAGAATCATAAGCAGTTGGAGACACGCCAACACATGCATGCTAAAATGTGTAAAATAATAATAAAACAAAATAATGTTCAATTTTTGTTGATGTATTTAAATGTAGATAAGTTCATAGCAAAAGTCTGTAATTCATTAATTAAATATTTTTCCTCATGTTCAGAGTCACTCACGCGGGCATATTCAGATTAAGGTGACAGCGCGCGAGCCAATCATCGCGCGGCGCCTGCTGGTCCTCGAGCGCGCTCTCCAGCGCAGCGCACACTACGCGCGGATGACAGCGAGCGTCGCGTCGCATCTCTCAAACCCTTCGGATATCTCATGTAAACATGTTCTGCTAGACACTAACAGAAATAAGAAAACGACGGAGACATCATTCAGGTAAGACTGTGTTTTGACCATTCTAGCAGCGCGTTTCTCTCATATTATCCGATTTAAACGCATTTGAAACGCAATTGATCACGAACGTGTTTATGTTTACTTAATTTTACCTAAAAAACAACCCGAGCACATTTTGTGCTTCATTTTTGACGGTTGTCACGGAAGTCCATTCGATTTGGTTTCGTTTTTGTTTTGTTGCGCAATTCAGTGCTGGTTTTGTTTTGTATTGTAATCGTCAGTATTGTTGCATGTAAGGATGCAGAGCTGCAGTTACATGCATGCGATGCACAGTGTTCATGACAATAACAATGATCACGTGTTTCATCATGATGCTCATGGTGAGTTTATATAACGCTTGTGTGATGCTGGAGATGTATAGAGCTGTTACATAAACGCCAGGAGTGTATGAGTGTCGATTAAAAGTGTAGAATCAAACGAGATCAAGAACGTAATTCTGTCTCTCTATCATTCTGTCTATGGTTTGGACTATCATTTCATCCACCATCTATCTGTCTTCTTGTCTGTCTGTCTTTCGGTCTCTCTGTCGTTTTGTCTATGGTTCTGACTTTCATTCCATCCATCCATCTATCTTTCTATATATCCATCTATCTATCTATCTGTCTGTCTGTCTATCCATCTATCCATATGTCACATAATCTGAGTGAATTTTAACATTCATTTATTTGAGGATTGTGTGGTTCAGATAAGGAAAAAGGCTTGAGGTTTTTCATTTGATCTCCCATCACAGTTGTTTTGTCCATATGTTCACAGATTAGCTACGCCTGACCAGAGGACGCAGCCATTCGCTGAGTTTGGCCCAGATTTTTCAGTTCTATGTTATGTTGTTAAAAACACTGACTTTTGACACCAACTATTACCCCAACATCCTAAACAGACATTAAAAGTCAAAGCCTTAAAACATGGCCTAGACTGTACACCTGACATGTCATAGTCTGCATCATTAATGCATTGTTGCAGAGTCAGTGTACGTAGAAATTGCCATGCTGGAGACAAATAGCATTCAGTGTGGGAGAGTGTAGGGACATGCATCGAGAAAGACATGTCTATGAATGAGGAACGGGCGGCCGGTGATGTACTGAAAGATGTAGTTGACCCGATCAGTGGCAGCAGGGTGATCTGGGGCCAGCTCTGAACGTTTGTGAAGCAGACGGGCACACGCCACACTCAGACATCATGGAGACGTGTTTGTCTGCTCTAGATTTTCTACATTTACATTTATGCATTTGGCAGACTTTTTTATCCAAAGCAACTTTCACTGCATTCAAGGTCTTCTATAAGTTGATGCATTCTCTCTAGACATTAAACAGTCAAGACATGTTTGTTATTGCATTATTTTTCAGTGGAATCCATCCCAACTGATACCAGTTTGACAGTTAACTACTGATTTACCTGTTATTATCTGTCCTCTTCCTGTTTATGCATTAAATCATATCCTTTTTCTGTGACTTCTGACAAGTCCATTCTTGTCAGTCTTTTTATGTTGCTGACATTTTTGGAATTTCGTGTTCATTTTTTGCTGATATAAATAGTTTTTTAGTTGTTGTTTAAAATAGGTCAGTTTATTGTCTGAGCTCTCATCTGTGCAATGCATGACCAGAAGGCGAATGCAAATCATCATACGCTCCACCAATCACAGATTCTCTTGAGGCCCGTGCGCATGCATAAAAGCATTTCTCCCTCTCTGACGCCTCCATCATACTCTGTTCTTTTCTCAAGTTCACAGAATTACTTTCAGCATTAGACAGCAGCAGATGTCTGTCTTGATTGCTGTGTTATAAAAGCATTTAAATTGCACTCAAAATTGCATAGTTATGGTTCCATACATCATATACAATAAACATGATGAACTAAGTGATCTCTTATTATCCGTTCAATCATTAGCAGTATCAGCTTTATTATGTTAATGATTGCAGACATTTTATTGACTGGGTGTGTTCATGTGAGTATTTAAAGGAACTCTTGTTTTGTTGACTGACATGACAAATTGACAATAGTGTACTATTGGATTTGACTGACTTTTTATATAAAACATCATTTTTATCACAGTAATTGTGTTATATATACTAACTATATATATATTTGTATATATATCACAAGATTTTAATACATTATATATATATATATATATATATATACACACACACAGACACACAATCTATAACTATACAATCTATAATATACAAAGACAATTACATTATAACAATTTTATTTAAATCACTGGATTATAAAAAGAAATGATTGTACATTGATACCCTGTGTATATGTTATATATATAATATTGCTTCATGCAGTTTGATTGTAATTATATATCCTATATTGGAATTATTTCATAAATATATAATAAATAAGTTATTTTGATAATCCAGTGATTTAAATACTTAACAAATGCAATTTGATTATTTTCTCTCTTTATTTGTAACTTGATAGAAAAAAAGCACAATATCAGATTATATTCAATGTCAAATTAATGAATGGATCTGAAATCAGTGCAGTAACACCAACCGTGAACAACTAAACTCCCAAGTTCTTCCTAGTTTTGATATTTCTATCTCGGTCACTCTTTTTTTTAGCAAGAAAGATAAGAATGTTATCTTTTATTGTCACTCTGGCCGGCTAATGCCAGTGATAGTGGCGATGTCACTGACGCGACCGTGTGTATGTAATACACTAGACCACACAATGGGCCCATAGAGCTGAATGACATGATTGAGAGTGATTCATAAAGGTTTGTTTCTTTGTTGAAAGAGAAGTAAAACACAACGCTCTTGAATAGGGACATCTTCAAGTGGATTTTGAGGGTCCTCTTGTACATTGACTGTACTTGAGGAGTTCACTTTGGCCCTACAGAGCTCTTCTGTCTGACCATAAAGACAGATTCATCTACTGTAGACCATGTGTCCAGTGTCACGGCCGTGTGACGTAACCTCTCTGTCTGGTTTGGGACAGAAGATACTGCTAGTGCCGGTCCAGACTGTGTTGTATAAAGATTGACTTAGTGGTTTAAAACATAGAAAAGAAGAGAGAGAGCTGCTTTGGCTTTGTAGAGGTGTCATGACATTGCACTATGGGAGCTTCTGGGAGGTGAGCATTCAGCATCTGTGTGAAAATGAATTGATTTGTGTTCATTTTTACAAACCTTAACAATTAGAAATGCTGTTTAATGTTGGTACCTGGACAAATGTGTGATTATGGTGCATGTGAGCAAAATCATGTGAGATTAGTCTCACATCAGCAAATTGCAGGTTATTCTGACCAAGTACCGCCCACTTAGACAGGAAGAGACCTTCTGACGTGCAAAGCGACCAATCACAGTTGGTTTTGTTTTTTTGGACAATTGTGGTTTTGAGTCTTTTGCTTTGAACTCAAGTGGTTTTTTTAATGTGAAGATCTTTCTGCACTGATCCAATCATTTACTACTTTCTTACTACATGATTCAAATCAAATGCAAAACAAACTTTTTTCTTGTGTTCTTGATGCAAATGTTATAAATAATCTAATATTTTGCTTTGTGTCTGATTTGAATCATATATATGAAGAAAGTAAATAAAGTAATTTAGGCCTAAGTTTTTTTATACATTGTAAAAATACATTTTTATTGTATTTTATTATCTTAAATCTTGCTCTTTGAAAGTGTAAACTAAATATGATCAAAACAGCGTGAGTAAGAATCGGCCCATGAGAGCATATTGAAGGGTTTGTGTTTAATTCTGGACGGTTACATCATGAAGGAAACACTTATTCTCATCCTTGTAATGTTTGACCTGAAGCAAACTGTGCTCTAGAATAACTCCTGTCATCTAGTTGTGTTTAAAGTGTAATATCATGATACTGTAGTCGTTTTCTATTACATTAATGATATATACTGTATCATGATGTAGTTATTTTTGTTGAAAACCAAAATGTTTTTTATATATTATATAATCATGAGGTAATGCCTATAATTAGTAATCCAGAGAATAATCAAATTTTTCAAACCTTTTTATTTGATTTATTTACTCTTTCTATTTGGAACTTGATGGACTGAAAAGGATCAATTGAATAAGAGCAAATTAATGAATCAAAATTAGCTTCATGTTATAAAACACTTGAGTTGAAAACAGTCAAACTAATATTATTAAGGGTTCAAGCGCGAAGCCAAAAAACTGATCGTGTCAAGTCAAGTCAAGTCACCTTTATTTATATAGCGCTTTTTACAATACAGATTGTATCAAAGCAGCTTCACAGTGATAACATGAAAATAATATAACAGAGTTTGTTTCTAAAAGAAAATTGAGTCAACGTCCACCTTAAGCAAGGCAGATCAATAATATTATTGAATATTAAATGTCCCCAACTAAGCAAGCCAAAAGCCAAGGCAACAGTGGCAAGGAACCAAAACTCCATCAGGTGACAGAATGGAGAAAAAAACCTTGGGAGAAACCAGACTCAGTTGGAGGGCCAGTTCTCCTCTGGCCAACGAAGGAACAGTGCAGCTCAAACTTTAGGCCTAGAGACTTGAAACTTGCTTAGATGGTAGTAGTCTTGCTCGCTACACAGATACAAGGACTCAGCCAAATCCACCAATAAACACTGTATTTTCCATTGAAATCCTCAGCTCAAAACAAAACGTACATCTCCAATTTCATTTACACCATTAAAATCTTTCTGCCATTTTGAATTTCCGAACTCTTCATTCGCCGTTTGTCTGATTCACTCGAAACTTGACATGCATCATATAGAGACCCCCATGGCAAAAAGTTGTTTGAAGAATTTCGATTGGTGATTCACACTCATGACGGGGACGGCAAAACTTCCAAAGTAGGCAGGGCCACTTTCACTAAAATGGCTATTACTCTTTAACGCTATGAGATATTTTCACCAAACTTGTTATACGTATCATGAGCTCATTCTGTGGTCACAAAATAATCTGCTATGATTCACCACTTGGTGGTCCTCTGCTGCCATCTACTGGCTATAATGTTAATTTTGTCATTCTACTCAGTAATATAGTTATCTTCACAGGTTTTGCTTTTGCATTCATTTTTAGACATTATAAAATCACCATTATAACATTTACAATCACGTTTTGTCAAAGTTTATCACTTCAACCTTAAGTATACGTTTTGACAATTGTGCCACATTATAATTAATGTGAAACCTGAAAATGGTGTAATACAAAGGGGTCGCCTAGACCCTAACAGCATAGATGCCATAAAGGTCTTAAAACACTTGAAACCTGTTAGTTGCTACTTGCAGCTATATTTATTAATAGTATTCCTATTTTGCTTTGCTCTTTGCGTTTAACCAGTTAATATTTATGTGCATTACAAAACTAATATTGTCATTTCAGCTGCATCAAGAAGCAAGAGGAGCGAGTCAAAGAGAGCAACACTGACGTGGAACCCGAGCACTGGAGGGGCAGCAGAGGGCAAAGGTCAGACTAGAGATGCTAAGCTATGTCAGACTTCTACACAGTAAAAGTATGTATTTCACTGGTGATATGGAAATACATGCTCTTGAGTATATCTAAGATAGTATGCTGAAAATAAGTGCAAACATAAATTGAATTGGCCACAACATGAATAGCCTATGTCATTTTGGTGATCAAAGATGAGTTTTAAGGCATACAATTATTGACTACAGGGGGACTTTAAAGTTTATATAATATAGTTTAGAAATTATGTGAATTAAAATACATTTCATGTATAAGTAAATAAATGAAATACAAATAAACAATAAATAAAATAAATAACAAATAAAAAACAAGTGGCATTTCAGACATTGATTATTAATATAATCTAATGTTCCTGAAATCTCAGTTGAAAATTAAGCAAGATGGGCTTAACTGATTTTGGTTGGGTAATGCTGAACTGTTTGTGGACTAGCTGGGTCAACTGGTTACTGATGCAGCTTGATGAGCATAACCATGATCAGCATGAATATATTCCCAGCATGGAAATATATTCACAGTGTAACATATTACACTGTTCATAACATGAACAGTGTAATATGTATATATAGACATACTACGGTATATAGACATAAAAAGTATTTAGACACTTAATCATGTCTAAATGTCTTTGCATTAGATTCAACCTATCAAAGCAAGTGTCATTGATTATGAAAAAAGATGCACAAACACGTTTTTAATTGCGATAATATTACCAGTAATATTAACCATTAAAATTCACGTTCTTCACCAGCAACATGGAGGAGTTTAAAGTTCAGACCGCCAAACATCCGGTACCCAACAGTTCACCCATGAGGCCGCACAGTGAGCAGTCGAAGGAACAAGCAGCCAAACGCCTGTCCACCGCATCCAACGGCACGAGCGATGGAGGAGCGGGCTGCAAAACGCCCGTGGAGATCACTGCGCTGGAGGAGTCATTCCGACGCTTCGCCGTTCACGGAGACACGCGAGCCACCGGGAAAGAATTGAACGGCAAGAACTGGTCCAAACTGTGTAAAGACTGCGGCGTCATCGATGGCAAGAGCATCACACTCACAGACGTGGATATAGTCTTCTCTAAAGTCAAGTATGCCATAATCAGCACCACTTTTACACATTTAAGAGTTACGGAAGTAAAAGTACCATTCATATTCTACACAGAGAAATCGATTTTTAATGCAAAAGGCCCGTTCACATCAAGGTCGTTAACTTAAACAACAATGATAAAGGTATAGTTTATAAAATCATTCTAAATATAAAAGAATAGCAGAGTCCACAACACAACTATAACCGCACAGTTGAACTATATTGTTGGAATCACTTTCGGAATGATTTTTTCCAGGTGATAAAAATATCAACAGCCAATCAGAATCCATCCTGCTTTAAAGCGCTTGTGCATTTAAAGCTGCATACAACAAAACTGCTGCATGCTCTTATAAACAGCATTATTTGGCGTTGGTGTGGATGCTAATATAGTTGTCTTTGTAGTTATCGTTCTTGGTGTGAATGTGCCTTAAAAGGGTTCTTGATGCAAAGCTAATGATTGACTTGATACTCACAGTGGCCCTCATTTATCATAAGTGCGTACACCAAATTTCCAGCGTACACCCAAAACCACGGTGACTTTGAGATTTATCAATATGGACGTTGGCGTACGGCACGCTCAAATCCTACGCCAGCTCAGGAGGTCGTGTACGCAAGTTTTGAGTTAGTGCGGAAATGCGCAGAAAAACAATTCCTAACACCACAAAACGCACTGACAAACTAAAAGATATGATATATTATGACCCAATGTAAAAAACAACAACAACAACATAGTAATTATAAACTTCAGTGTTTATATTTGTGCAAAATGGACTTCAATGTTTAATTTGTGTGACTTTACCAAAGCATTTGATTTGTAGCCATATGTATTCCTTCAGTTGCGAGCCTGTGTGCTTTACCCTGACGTTTCAAGGTTAGGCCCGGCGGGTGCCCACAGACTGGGTTCGGTAATGAAAGGCTTTCAATGACCAAAAAATAATTCAGACTGAAAAAATAATAAATACATTATTCTTCTTTAAAATAATAATAATAATACAGATAATAATAACGACGTTCTTCTTCTAAATAACAATAAGCGTCATTAATAATAAAAATCATAATAATAAGAAGAATATTACAAATTGTCATGCAATTATTAATGTGAATGAATGGTACTCCACATCACATCATCATCATCACTATTGTACACCCCAATACATGTGACGTGATTCGAAATATGAATGCTAATTGTTTCAAAAGACGTGCTGTAAAATAATGCATTGTGATAGGTCATTTCGGCTCCACGTCGGAGAAGTTTCTCTTCTGTGCCGTCTTCAGTGTGTACATGGCGTAAAATGGGGGCGTGGGGGAAGCGGAGACTTGAATATATAGGGGCGTGTTATTCTAATGACGATCGTTTTCAGCCGCAGGATTTATCAAGGGCAGGTATTGCGTACACCTGGATTTCAAAGGTACGCACAGCTTCATAAATCAGGCGGTGAGAGGAGTGTAAGCATAATCTAACGCCAACATATACGCCCGTTTCTACGCAAGAATGATAAATGAGGGCCAATAAGAGGAACATACCAATCTGAACTGATGAAATATATATACAATTAATTTCCATCTGTCTTCTTGGATCACTCACTTTGAGTTTGATGCAGTGTATCCTGGGATTGCATTGTCTATGAAGGCACACATGCTATGCTTAGATTTTGGCTAAAAAGTTGTGCCTCAAATGCTCACGAGGGTCACGATTACGCTGTCAAGCAATTGGATTTTCTCGCAGACATCTGGTATAGTGTGATGCATGCATGAAAACAGCAAAAACACTTACGAGATCTGATTTGGGCTGCAATCAAATGTGGTTCTTTAATTTAAAAAAATCCATGTCCTGACCCCTTTAAATGAGGAATATTATGACATGTTCCTTCATTCCCAGAAAAAATACTCAAGACTACAATGGAGACATTTCTGTTCCCGCTGGAAGAACATTTTTCATGCTCAAACAACAACATTAAGAAAATAAAGTTTAAAATGTTTTTAAAAAAGCATAATAGGGCCCTTTTAACAACTGGGATAAAAAAAATGCATATGTGTCAAAATATTAGATTGGTGCAATAGGCTTTAAAGTGTAGGAGTGTAACTGATATTTTCTGTAACAGCAACATATTTGCCTTTAATCATTGCATTAATTTAATTGCATTCAATATCATGCATATTTCTGAATATTCAGTGAAGACGAGTTGTGCTGTGTTGATATTTCTCAGGCTCATCCCCCACAGCCACAGGCCATGATGGCTCATGCTGAATAACCCTGATGACTGCAGGACAGAAAGAGTCATCGCTGCTTCAATAGGGACAGATTTTAACGATGTGCCTTTAATATAGAGCGCCGTAGACACACTGATCCATTCAGATTGAGATGTTTAGAAAACACTGCTCGAGGAGGAGAAAGAATTTATCAAAATCTTTGTACTATTTATGCATTGAGGAAATTCTCTGCCTTTTATCGAGATTCGTTTCACCCAGACTCTGAACAAGAGACAGAACAAGACACGTGAGCCAGAAAGAGCGAATGCAAGCAATTATGCTGGCACGCTGTGTGTTAACATTTAAAAGAAAAGTCCAACCAAAAATTTAAATTCTGTCATCATTTACTCACTCTTATGTCATTCCAAACCTGTATGCTGTTATTTTTAAACATTTTCATGCAGCTCTTTTTCATAAACCATCTGTAAAACTCCAAAAAAGACAAAAAAAAAACATTCAAATATAATGAAAGTAGTCCAGACAACTCTTGCGTTATTTTCTAAGTCTTGTAAAGTAAGCGAGCAAAATACAAGTTACTTCATTTAAATATGTTAATAATTTTATTTTATTTATTTTACGTTTATATGCTTGAGCCCGAACACATGTGCGTCAGTGTGTGTGTGAGTGTGTGTGAGTGTGTGTGTGTGTGTGTGTGTGTGTGTGTGTGTGTGTGTGTGTGTGTGTGTGTGTGTGTGTGTGTGTGTGTGTGTGTGTGTGTGTGTGTGTGTACAGAGGATCAGGCCAAAAATCAGGATTGAGCTTAAAAGGGACGCTGGAGTTGATCAGCATCACAGAACTAAAGACACGTGTTTCCTTTAATCAGTGCGGCCCATGACAGATTAAAGCCCCTCATGAGTGCCGATTAATCTTAATGATGCTCGATAAAACCTTGCTGCATTTAAAACTGCAGCACAGCAGTGCAAACACTACAGAACTCCCCTGTTCAGCACATTATAGACAATGAATTCTTCAAGTGTTTTTGTGTTAAAATGTTTCAATAAAAGCTAGTCAAAAGTTCAGCATAGAATAATTTCTGACGGATCATGTGACACTGAAGACTGGAGTAATGATGCTGAAAATTCAGCTTTGATCACAGGAATAAATTACATTTTAAAATATATTCACATAGAAAACAGTTATTTTAAATTGTAATAATATTTCACAATATTACTGTTTTTACTTTTTTAATCAAATAAATGCAGCCTTGGAGAGGCTTCTTTCAAAAACATTTAAAGTCCTTTTGACCGTTAGTGAATGTAAGGTTAAATATGGCTATTTATGAGTATGTATGCATGTAAATATGAAAGCATTCAGTGCATACTCATAGTTTAGAGAGGGAACAGCGCTGAACTTCTTAGCTGACATTAGGCAGCAGTGAACAGTCGGAGCGCTGAAGGATCGCACAAACAAAACAAAGTCAAATTAATTATAAAGCCAAAGAGGCGTGTTTACCAAAGCTTGTTGCTATGACAGCAGGTTGCTGGGGGAGACCACAGGCTTTACAGGGCTTTGTTTAGGTTCTTAGTCACCATGGTAAAACTGTTTGTGTTTCTGTTACTATGCACTGTTTTACCGTGGAAATGAGCAGCGCCACATTGGCATTGAACATTGTTGCTTTATGGGCCCGAGTCAAAATGTAAATCCTGCTTTAAGCTCAGATAAATCAATTATTTCTGCTGATTTTGGTGACCAAGCACAGAACCAAAACTGTTTATCATACAGAAGTAAATGAAAGACCGTCGAGTTTGATTGGACGCTTGGCCCTTGACAGCAACAAATAAGATATGATAAGCATCTCGTCCTCTTTAAAAGTTGATTAAAAGTGAATTTGAGTTTGCTGGCCGTGTGTAATGACCCAAACGCTGGAGTCCTCAGAGTTGACATGTTTGTGTTATCGCACACAGCTGTTTACACTGCGTCTGTTCAGACGGGGAGCATGCCGCACTTTCAGGGGCCTTTATCGAGGCAGTTACCACGTAAACTTAAAAGTATATTTCATCCATTTACTCGCCCTCAAGATGTATTATTCTGATGGTAAGCAGAAGAGGTTTGGAACACGATATTTTCATTTGCATGTGTCTCTCTCGGCCAATCAGATCTAAAGCATTCCTCGTGTGTTTACAGAAGCTCTTTTAATCAGGTCTTGCAGGTTTGTGCCTCGCTATGTGTTTATATTTGATGCCACAATATATACTGATGAATTTATCGTCTATTTGTCTTTGCTTTATGTAATTGTTTTCTAGGAACAAATCTGGCCGCACTATTACATACAGCCAGTTCAAAGAAGCGCTGGTGGAGCTGGCCAGGAAACGCTTCAAAGATAAGAGCAGCGAGGACGCCGCAGAAGAGCTTCACAAACTGATAGAAGGAAAATCCCCCGTTATATCTGGAGTCACGGTAAAGCCCAGAGCAAAAGTGCTGTTCTTTCTCTAAATCAATACACTTTATATTCAAGTTCAAGTTCATTTTATTTATATAGCACACTTTATAGCAGTCACTGACTGACCAAAGTGCTTTACAGAACTACAAAATTAGAAGACACCAGCGCCCTGAGTAGTAGCACATCATAGAACAGTACAAAAAGGTTAAGAACAGCTTAAAACTGTAGACGTCCAAGCAGTCTCGGAGATTATCAGTAATAGAAAATAAAAACAGAAAAGACAGTATTCAGAAACTTTGAAATACTAGCCCTTCTCGTGTTCATTGCCTCTTTAAGATGAATTCCTCACTTGTAATAATAGTATCCTGCTTTCAGTATCCTGAACATGCAAATGTGTTGTTAAATGAATAAAATATTAAATTAAAATCTCAGGGGGAATATTTTAGATTAAAGGGGTTCATTTGTGAATCCTTGCTGTAGTATATGGATGAAATCTACTCACTTATTTCTTTGATAATTTATTTTAAATGTACAGTATGTGAATAATTAGTGTTTAAAGTTAAACAGCTTAACTGTCTGCTGATTTCTAAATGTAATAATAGTGGTGATTTTGTGAGTTATCTTTGAATTAAATTAATTCTTTTATTCCACAAGGACGCATTAAATTGATCAAAAGTGACAGCAAAGATTTCTGTTGCAAATAAATGCTGTTCTTTTGAACTTTCTATTTATCAAGTAATCTTGAAATAAATGTATCGGGGTTTACACAGTTCAGTATCAGAACTGTGTTTAACATTGTTAATAATCATAAATGTTTCTTGAGCAGCAAATCAGCATATTATAATGATTTCTGAAGGATCATGTGACACTGAAGACTGGAGTAATGATGCTGAAAATTCAGCTTTTTATCACAGGAATAAATTACATCTTACAATATATTCACATAGAAAACAGCTATTTTAAAATGTAATCATATTTTACATTATTACTGTTTTTATTGTATTTTTGATCAAATAAATGCAGCTTTGGTGAGCAGAAGAGACTTCTTTTTAAAAGCATTACAAATCTTAAAGCAAACTTTTAAATGGTATTGTACATGTTTAAGTTTTCACAATATACTGTAATCTTGTTCTTCCAGATCCATTGTTTTAAATGTCAGAAAATGTTTAATGTATACTGACGGCACTTTAGAGGAATAATACTCCCAGAAAAACTACATAAAAAATCAAATAATGAGATGACTAAATGAAGACAGATTTGATGATGTTTGGGAGAACTGTTCCTTTTCAAAGTTTCTTTCTCTTTCTCGGCACAGAGAGCCGTGGCTTCTCCGACCGTGTCCCGTTTGACTGACACCACCAAGTTCACCGGATCGCACAAGGAGCGTTTCGACGAGACGGGTCGCGGGAAGGGGAAGGCGGGACGCGTGGAAGTGGTGGACACGTCCGGATATGTACCTGGATACAAGCACGCAGGGTCATACGAGAAGAAGATTCAAAAACCTCCACAAAAACCCATTTGAGATTCTCCATCCAGCAGTAAACGCGAAACCCAACTCTAAAGCACAAAGGGATCTTTTTCATTTTCCAATTGAGGTTACGTCTTTTTTTCTGTGAATAACATTGAGTTTATGTTCCTCTTCCTTTAAGTGTTTTATTACTTTTAACTGGAACGCTGTTTACATCCAAACACTGACGAAACCAGCTGGTACGTTCCTAACAAACACGATGATGCCAAAAGAAAGACAATATTGCACGCTGTATTAGTGTTTTTCGCAGATAATCTGTCGTAAATATTGACATGAAATGCATATATGAATATTTGGCATTTTTGGCTTCTCTTATGATGTAATAGAGTCAGGCCTGAAATATAAATTACACGCAAACGCTTGAGCAATGCAATGCAAGTGCATTAACCCATGGGAAAGTTTCCTTCAAATGTTTGTGCCATTAATCAATTTGCATTATGAAAGCACAAAGAACTGAGCTTGCAAAACTAGAGCTGTGGTCACGTATTTTATATTTTCCACTTATATTTTAATGCATTTGGCAGATGCTTACATTGCATTCAAGGAATAAATTTGGTCCATTCATGCATTCCCTGGAAATCAAACCCATGACGTTGCTAGCAGCATGCTTGTAAAGTATGTTTCGGGCCTAAGTTAGAAAAAAAACATTTAACTTTTTTTAACAGACTTATATTTAAAGGGTCATGACATGGATTTTAAAATGTTCCTTGAAGGTTCACTTAAAATGTTAGTTTTTTGCACAAAAAACAAGTATATATGCGGAAAAACGATTTTTTTCAACCTTCATTCTGATCCTGTCTGAAATTAAAGCGTGGCTCCTTTAAGGCTTGTCAGTAAACGCATTATAATTGGCTAACGTCATTGCATAGGAAACGGTATCAACGCCCACTTGCTATTGTACGTGAGATTTTGAACATTATCATTTACAGAACATTTACAGACAAAGCATTATGAAATAACTGACTTATGTTTTATGATGCAGCTGCTGTCAGATCCAGTACAGTTGTCGCTTCATCTGTCACAAAAGTTTCTCTCCATTACACTGCGCCTCGCTGACTCAACAAAATGCTCCGTACAAACATATAATCCTCCAATCCGATCCGGGACGCCATTAAAATAAACCATCCATGCTACGATCCTCCTGAAGTCTGGAAAAATGGAAACTGAACACGCATCTGTATACTGAATCCAGTGTCAATGATTATAATGCCTGTGTTTGCTTTTGACGCGACACTCACATCCAGTGTAGGCAAATGTCAGCCGTTAAGCGACTTAAGGCAAGTGGGCGGGGCCTATGGTGCGATGATGTATAATTATTCGTCGATGTCTTGTCGATGCTCTGGAGGCGGGCATATGCAAATGTATTTGCCTGTTTGATGTCACAGATCCCTCATTATTCAAACCAGCCGTTTTGGAGCATGATTAAATGCTTAGTTTATAATGAGGAGCATGATTTAAACTATGAAACTTGCTGGATGTTTACTTTTTCAAAGACCTCTTATATGTAAAAAAAACAAAAAAAAACAAGGCAAATTTGATTTCTGATGTCATGACCCCTTTAAGTAATTTGGATGCATTCGTGGCTTTAAAAACTGACTTGACTTTTTTTTCTTCTGCTTCCCCATCTAATTTACCTGTACAAGATCATCTAGATTTAAAATTGATTCTCTTTGCATTTCATGTAAATTTTATACACATCTCTATGATCTAAAACTGAATGCAAAAGTCCAACCATCATAAATTGTTGTTTGATGCATAAAGAATTGACCGCTGGTGCTCAAGATTGTATATCTAGTTGTTTGTTCGATGTTTTTGTAGGTTTGACAAGTTAATGGCATAACTGTATTTCTGATTCTATAATGGCATAATATGAAACACTGCCTGTGTGTTTTTAATTGTGGAATGATTATATTATGTAAAAGGAAACACCATCAGCAAAAGGTTCAGGATTTTCTTGTCATTTCCCTATTTGCTCTGTATTACAATACCTTTTACCAACATTATCATACCTCAATACAGACTGAATAATGTCAAACCAGCAGGGCTTAATGTCCTTTCAAAACTCCTCTGTGTATCTTAACTAAGAGCTAAGAGCAAACAGAAATGTCAAAAAAAAAATAGAAGTTTCTAATGATTTTAACATGTATAATCAGACTTACACAGAACCTGCAGCGCTGAATCAGAACAGTTTGTTATTCGTTTATGAATTATTTTGGCTAATCTGATTATCTTTCTGCCTACTCTAAGCTCTTAATTAGCACATTTTACCATATTTAAATCCATTATGCAGATTAAATCAGCATATAAAACACGATTAAGATTGCAGATTCTGCCTGGGCCTGTTTATCAGCAATACATCAACCTGCAAATGCGGGTATTAAAAGGAAGTGTTGTATTTTGCTGTGGATTTTAGTTTGAAAAGCTCTGTTGTTGTATTAAACATGTCGTATCAAGGCACTTTGCTGTTAGTGTTTCTGCCTACAGAACAATGTTTACAAGAGAAGTGACATGCTGTAACTAACGCTGGCATGGCATAAGACTAAATGAATACATTCCCTTTACCATAACTAGTGTTCTGAATTATTTATAAACGCACTGCCATCTGAACACACTGGACAAGATCCAACCTTCAGGGTTCCCACACTTCTGACCAATGAATTTCACTGACTTTTCCATGGACCATTCCAGTCGTTCTGTGAAACTGGATGTGGATTTTATTTTTAAATGACTTTTAAATCACTAATGAATCATTCAAACGTTCCAGAGACTATATACAAACGACTCAAAAGAATGATTCGCTCACAAATCGGACCTCACTATGGCTTGTGAACAAGTTTTACTCAATGCCAAAGCAATATTTATTAGCTAATTTAATAGTTTAATTTTATCTCTAGTAAAATCTATATTCGTAATATACAATTTCAAGACTTTACGACGACTTTTCCAGACCTGGAAAACACAGATTTAAAATGTCTTGATATTTTACATGATTGTGGGAACCCTTTGTAACAGATATTGTCCATGTCTATGGAGAGAAGGGACGAGTGAGAGTGTACAGTCATATTCTTCTACAGAACATCTATTTTCAGATAAGAAAAGTGGCTATGGATCATAAATGTCAAGCTCTCCTGCAGGTTCTGCTCAGAAAGTGACTCATATTTATGATAATAAACCACAGTATACATGTTGACGTATTTAACGTATGATTTTAATGTTTTGTGTGCTTAATGCCAAATACTGTTAACCATCCATTTTGAGGAACAAAACTGTCTTATTTTTAAATAATGTTTTTTAATGTTCTATCTACAGTATCCTGATATGCATGTCATATGGTGGTGGTAAAATGATTTTAACGTGTAAGTGTTTTGTAGCGTCGTATTGAATAAAAAACAAACTGCCTGTCTCTTGTTTATTTCATTTATCCACATGAAAGCTCAAAGGAATGGTCTGTATATACAAAACACTTGCCTTGAATACTATCTCTGGTCGAACAAACACATTTGCACACAAGATGTGAATATGTGATTGATTCTTGGATGTAGGAATGTACAGAGAACGCATGAAAGAGCTGAGACTGTCTACATAAGACAAAAGGCTTTTACAAAAAGAGGTATCAACATGTTTCAAAGGACAGAGTTACAATAAATTAAAACTTTCTCTATAAATGCAGAAGTCACACTGTCTATTGGAAGCACCTTCTTCATTTGTACCAATCAGCTCATTAGTGCTTCTTCCAACTGCTCAAGCAAACGCTCATTTCTGGCTATCAAAGACCTGCAAAAAGAAAAAAAATGAACACAATTTTTGGGGTTTTACAGCTGTGTTGCATTGGGATCACCTTGACACACACCTGTAGCTCTCATGGGGGTCATTCGCTCCATTTCCATCTTGACTTGTATGACTTTTCACATTCAACTCCTCAGGGACTGACTGCTCTCCTAAAAAACCACCAGCACAAACATTATCGAACACGTTTTATTTCAACAACTCTCATTTTGAAAACTTGTAGTATTGAGGTACTAACCTCTGCTCTCCATGTGTGTTTTTTTCTTCAGGTGAGAGGACAGCAGCTTCTTTTCTACTTTGATAAGCTGTTTCTGTAAAGACACATTTTCCTCCAACACATTCTTCAGCTGCTCATTAAGGGCTGCCTGCATTAAAAACAAGTGCAGAAATATGACGCGTGAAGAATGAAAAATTAAAGCTCTCGTCATTATTTACTTCCAAAGAGGAAAAAAAGGACAAAAACACCAAGGGCCTTATGAATAAAACTAGTTTTACTACGCATAACCTCACTTCGCATTTAATTTCCATATGGATATTCCCATCCGCGTGATACTACCCTGTTAACGGGTAAACACAGGTAAAATGGGCATAAAAAATAGGTTTAAGTCGCATCGAAGAGTCAAAAATTTATTATATTAAATGTAAAAATGTATTATATTAAATGCAAAAGGATGCCATAATACAGAAACTGCAAAATTCTCATTGGGGCATCAGGGTCATAAAAATAAAAAATAAATGGGTTGAGAAGGAAATATATTAATTTAGAAACAGTGACACTGATATAGAGAATAACTCCCACTGGAGGGACTTTGTTACACACTAAAGAAAGTTGAAAGTGTGAAAAAGCATAATAGGACCCCTTTAAGACAAAACAACTCAAAGCTGCACGTCTGACTGAAATAATCTTACGATGGACTCCTGCGCCTGCTGAAGCTGAAGTGCCAGTTCTTCAATCTCAGACTGATGTTGTTCCTCCTGTAGTTTATTCCGAGCGTTCAGGGCTTTGAGCGTCTCTTTTAAAGTTTGGATCTCCTGTTCTCCTCCCGAAACATCCTGCTCCATCATGCTGAGGATCTGAACCATCTTCACTGGACATCACCGACAGAAAGCACTGGATTAGTGGGAATAGTTTACCAGTTATAGACTGGTCTTTTATGGAGAGGATCACTTACTGAGGAACGTCCTGTTTTGTTGACTCTCCTCCTTCCCAGACCAGAGCTCCTCCATCATGCTGAGGAGCAACTCCATGGGCTTCCTGTAGACACCCTGATTCAGATCAATGAAAAAGTGAACAGTCAGGTCTGTTTGAGGAGTTGCATCTTAGAAAATCAGAGACCGTTACTGACCTTCCGTGGTTTGCGTGTTCTCTCTGATCCCGACGGGCTTCTATCTGAGGTTCCTGTGATCCGGTAGGTCAATCTGGGAGGATGCACGACCGGATTTGATCTGTCTTGATGTTGGTTTTGCCATTTAATGGCTGTGCAATCATGTTCTGCAACAAAATAATGTGAATTATTTCTATTTACATTAACATTTATGCATTTAGCAGATGCAAAGCGACTTAAAATAGAGGAATAAAAACTTTTAGTCACAGAGAAAAATAATCGTAATATGCAATATCACGTTTATTAGACAGCTTATTTAATTAATTTAAACGTGAACAGTCTGGAACTAAACTAGTATTGAAGTACCCTGTGAAGCCGACCGCACGTCTGTAGGATGTGGTGTGAAGATGTGTTCTCCTCGAACTGTCCCGTGAGTCAGACTCCTGACTGAATGACGGCTCTCCACGATGGGGCTCACAAACGTGACTCTATGAGAACGAACGGGAGCCTCTAATGGTGTAAATCCGAAAGAAAGAAAAGATGATTCCACAGCAATATTGACAATACTGAGTACAGGGGTCGGACATGAATGTGAAACACCTGGTTTTAGATCACAATTATTGATTAGTATTGGTGTAGGGCCTTGATTTGCGTCAATACAGCATCAATTTATCTTGGGAATGATAGATAGAAGTCCTTCACAGTCAGAGGTATTATGAGCCATTTCTCTTCCAGAACAGTGTCCAGAACATGTGATGCTGGTGGAGGAAAACCTTTTCTGACTCGCTCCTCCAAAATACCTCAATAATATTCAGATCTGGTGACTGTGCAGATCATGCGAGATGTTCAGCTTCACTTTCATCTTCATCAAACCATTCTGTCACAAGTCTTGCTGTGTGTATTGGTGCATTATCATGCTGATACACGGTTTGAACATCAGGTGTTCATGATCCTCCAGAATGGTTCTGTAGTCGTCGGCAGTGACGTGTCCATCAAACACAGTCAGGATTGTCATGATATTGCAGCTCAAAGCATCACTGATCCACCCGTGCTTCACTCTGGGCAGCAACAGTCCGGGTGTTCAGTCTCTTTAGGGTTTCTCCACACCGTAACACACACACGGATGTGGGAAAGATAATGAAGGTGGACTCGTCAGAGAACGATGCGTGTTTCACATCGTCCACAGTTGGGCAGCTGTGGTTTTATGTTTTTGTTTTATACGATCCGGGTTAGTACCTGGACATCAGAAGCTTCCTCTTGCGTCGACAGTCACTCCTGTAGGATGTGGTTCGTCCTCTGTGGTTTAACGCCGACATTACCCTGGATAATACACCTCTCGATACACAAAGACTTGCTGTCCTGATCACAGAGGAGCCAGAGACACACACCAACAATTTGTCCTCTTTTCAACTCTATGTCTCCCATTATATTGTGTGGATTGCAGTATTTGATGTACAGCTGTGCTATTGCTCTGCTAATTCAACCTTCACACTCGGCTCTTACTGATGAATGTAAATCAGTGGAGATACAGGTGTGAAACCTCCAACACTATATTGGCCAGTGTTTCAGTGTCATTGTCAAACCCCTGTACAGTAAAAGGTTAAAAAGCAAATCACTTGCACAACAAAAGTGGAATAACAAAAAATATTTACCATTCTTAAAATCCGAGCCCTTGGGAACAGATTCCTACATGACAGACAGACAGACAGACAAATAAATAAATAAAAATTTATATATATATATATATATATATATATATATGATAACTGAAATAGTAATTGCTAATAATATTGAATAGACGCAGATGCACCTGATTTTGTTTTGGCAACCTTTCACAATCAGAATCATTGATTAAATGTATGATATCAGATTCAGATGGATTTTCTAAAAAATTTTTTAAAAAGACAGAGAAAAAGAAAAACAATTGCCAATTACAAGCATAGACAATATGTAAACAAACAGTAAAGTTTTACACTCGTGCATTAAACATGATAAAGCACTGGTATGCGATTTGTATATATTATTTCTCTGTATGGCTGGGTGATGTATTAAATATTACTGTAATAACTATATATTGGAAATAAATACTGTTTGTCTTTCAGCTGCAGCAGACTATACTGATAAAGCAAATTATATATAGAGTGTGGTAACTGATATAATATAGACTAGAGTGTGAATAACCTTGTAACAGATGAGGGCTGCACTCGTTCTCAAAGCGGACGGAGAGAGTTTGAGGTCTCTTGCTGTTCCAGGTCTTGCTAGAAACATCATTGAGTGCAGCTTCCTCATTCCCCTCTAGAAGCGACAGCGTCTTCATCACCTTCTGCATCGCTTTTATTCTGAGCTCACTACTTCTGCAAAACAGTGCTATTATCAATGACCGCTGAAAACTACCTTTTTAATAGTTTTAGTTTTGGTTAACAATAACAGCACTGCAATACCTGCAAGTTGTGTCTTGTATTAAGACATGTTTCTTATGATTAGTGTCTAGATTTGCCTCTGATGAGAAATGCATGAGAGCCGCCTTTCTTTCTCTGTCTCGCACTGGATAATCATCTATAACAGAGAGAAAAACAACATTTACACTTTCAAAACATTGATTTGCTTGATTTGGGCATCCCAGTCAGCCCGACACAGAAACACAGAGAAAAGAGATGATGTACCGAGTTTACGGAGTTTGGTCATTGCGTGGACCAGGTACAGACGGTAGTGCGGGTGTCTCTTGACCACAGGATTCAGCCGTAAGTCCAGTTCCTTCAAATTCTGCAGCTTGTGCAGGGAAAAGACGTCCTGTAGAGACGCCAGTCTGTTGTAGTACAGATTCAGTCTCTCCAGCATTTCCAAACGCTCAATCCCCTGAAATATCAGCATGACAGATATGCAACAGTGTTCACCTTTCTGTACGTTTAGATTTACTGCCAGTGGTTCCTAAAAAACAAGTACTTTTACAGTCAATTAGAATTCACTCACTCACACACACACACAGACACACACACACACACACACACAGACAGACACACACACACACACACACACACACACACACAAATATATATATTATAAAAACAAATGTTTATGTTGATTAATCGTGATTAATCCATTTGACAACAATATATATATATATATATTTGAATAAATTATCTACATTAGCTACTGATGTTTCTATAATATACCATAATCATTAATGTTATTATAATGTTCATGAATTAAAAAGGAAGTTATAAAGTGTAACAAATGCAAATGACTAGGCTAACTGTTGATGTTGTAAACTATATTAATATTTATTTATACATGCTGATCTTCACCTGAACTGTAACCAGTGCATTATGTGAAAGGTCCAATGTTTTCAGACGCACAAAGTTTTTTAGGGATGTTCCTAAATGAAAGATTTTCCCTTCATATGTTCCTGGAAGAGTCAATGATCGCACATCCGCTGCAATAAATTATTTAAAATATTAGTTATATATTAGACTATATAATGTAAATAACTCTATATTTTTTGTTTACCTAAGCAACTGTGTTGAAGGTTCAGTTTCTCTCTGATCCATTGCTCTGTTATGGTCAAACCGTCTACCGCCATTGTTTTGAAGCTTTAATTCACACTGCGCATGCGCACTGCGCAGTATAAAGTGTGTAGAGAATGACTGGCTTATGAATATTAAATACGCAATGCGACGCAGTCCCGCCCACCTGATTTATAACAAACAGAGCCGTTGAAAGAGTCTGTTGGTGAATTAGCCAATCAATATTGGGTAAAAAATTACCTCATAAATATTAATTAGGCATCATTTTTGAACGTTGGAGGGTTACCGAGCAACAACAGCCACTAAGATTAATCTTTCGAGGAGGACGCCGTAACACTAAGTTACACCAGAAATATATTTCATCAACGGACAGTTTGAACTTTGAAGTTATGGAAATATTCATTTAACAGATCGGGATTGCGCTGGTAAAGTGCTCAACTGAGAAAGTTTGTAAAGAAATGTTTGCGTATCACCCTCTGGTGGCAAAATAACGCCAACGCGGTAGCCGAAACAAACCACAAATAATTACTTCTATTTAACACGAAAATTGTAACTCAGAGCATCCATTTAACAAAACATTTTCTGTTTTCGATATATGAATGAGATGCGTGATCCTCAAAGACAAGCAGCATGCTTTTAAAACAACTGGATGTGAACATGTATCAATATATTATATAATTTGGATTATTAATATGTATTTTGATTCTCAAAACGGTATGAAAATGTAAAGAATATCAAACATTGCCACCCATTTCCTCTGTGTAATATTGTTTTACCACAAGGAGCGCTAAACGGCTCAGATAGCCGAATCCCATAATGAGCCACATTCAATTCTCCGCACGTTTTGTATTATTTTATAGTCTAAAAGGTAGCCTATAATTCTTTAAATCTAATTATACGTTACTTGACATTAAATGAAACTTCTACAAATGTATTTAGTAACGATATCCTTGTGTGATCACAAATGACTCTGATTGGCCCATTCTGGCCAGCGCTGAGAAAAGGAACAGATAACACGTGACCCCCTTGTGCTTCAATAATACCAAGACAAATTTATTCTTTGATAAAGAAAGTGAAAGTCTTTTTTTTTTATTCAAATGTAATATATATGTATGTGTGTGTATATATATATATATTATATATATGTATATATATATATATTATATATTTTACTATATATTATATTTTATATTGTCATATGTATTATAATATAGGCCTATATATTATAATATATATTATTTAACTGTATGGTAAATTATTGTACAAGTATTATTCGTACTCATGGTCATGCTCATAGTTGTGCCACATCTTTCATATAAAATTTTATTTTAAATGTACACTTATTATTTGAGCCCCGCCTACTTTGACATCCCCGTTTGACGTAGTTCGCCTTCTTCGCGTTTGTGATGCAGAAACGGCAGTGAGCAGCAACAGCATCACTCACACCGAGCGCAGGTGCATTCATCTCCAGCTCTCTCTTCTCTCTGCGGGGAAGGATGAGACGATGGCCCGCAGGAGAGATGATGATGAAGAAGATGACGGACACAAGCTGATAGAGGAGGAGGATGATGCGCATCCCATCATGGACAGTGAGGGTGAAGATGAGCTGTCCCTGGATGAGATTTTACATCTCTACAAGCAGCCCATCAACGAGGAGCAGGCGTGGGCTGTGTGTTACCAGTGCTGTCGCTCTTTTTTGGAGGACAAGGACGGTTCCAGTGGCTCTGCTGGTACCGGAGGACCGGGAGATGTGAGGATTTATAAAGACGGAGCGGTGCGGTTACGGTTACATTCCGGAGACAGATCAGGTGACAAATCTCTACCCTCTGCATCCATTACATTCATCGGCATATACATTTATATATATATATATATATATATATATAATTGTTGTTAATTGTCATGGGTGCATTTGGTTTGGAACATCTTTTATATGTTTGCATTTTATCCTTAATGTTCTGCAGCACAAAATACACAATATTGATTGATCACCTTATATACAAATTTGCAAGTGAAATGTTTTGCAATTGTGTCATGCTCCTAATATCTTATATTTCTAATTTCTGTAGTTTTTGCATTTTTAGTTTTTTGATATCACTGATCTGTTATGTAACAGAACGAATGTGATTGTAAAATAGGCCTTTATCAGCAGCCCAGTAGGATACAATCAGTGTGGACTAAATTGAAAACATGCATGAGTCTAAAATAAACACAAGAAAGTTTAAATTAAGCATAAATAAATGCTCACAGTCACTGTTGTTTACAGTTATGGATGCTTCCTGATGCACATGCTGATAAACACAATATGTGGCTCAGGGCCTGTGAAATTGAATATTTGTTTCTAAATATTGCAAAATAATTCATATTCTTTTGAGTGTAAAATGCGGTCAAATTAATTATGTATGCTATGTCACTCTATATATTTTATTTTAATATAATGAACTGAAATAAAGTCCATGATTTTGTAGGATTTGTATTCTGACTTATAGTTAACTAAAACTAAAACCATAAAAAAATGAACTAAAATAACATTAAAAAGCTTGTTGCCAAAGCAGAATTTCTCATTTTCATTTAGTTTACCTTGATGTACTAAAATAACAAACACTAAAACTGAAACACAACTTAATAAAAAACGAATAAAATAATAAAAATGAAACAAAAAGACTAAATATTTCACTAAAATGAAAATGGAAAATATAAAATAAATCCCAAATATTAATAAAAGCTTTAATAGTATCAGAGTGATACTGAAATAATATGTTTGAAAGTTACCTGCTAAGCACATGTGAATGGAGAATGAGGTTAATATCTTTTTGGTTCAAGCTCATTTAAAGGCCTTGCGAATGTGATATCACTAATACTTTAATCGTTTCACATGTCAAAGTGCTGATAATAATGAAATGTGTTCACTGTGCAGCTTATCCACAGTTTAAAAGATGAACATATTTGTTACCATTCCAGAGGATTACATTATTGCTCAGAGGTTTCTCTTTTTTAACTCATAAGTTGAGTCAATAGCTAAGAGTATAGAGATCATGCTCCGATCATTTGCTGAGATATGCTTGAGTTCATAGTGAGATTTATGAATAATTCATTGCAGATTTTGTTATCTTGGCAGATCTGAGCTCACAGTTAAGATCTCTTCTGAAACTACAACAGACACATGCAAATTTACTGGAGTCTTTTGTCAAGAGAAACATCTGGTCTCTATACAGTCTCCATTTGTTCTCTTTGCTGTCTATTGAAATATCAAAGAGATCTCATTTGTGATTTTGCTTTCATTTGTGATATTCTCAGAGGAGATGTGGTCAGTTTGCCTTTTAATAAATGCTACTGTCATTGCTTACATGGTGTCAAGAAGATGGATATGTCTTGTGGGAAAGTAGGTTGAAGGCAGAGTTGCTTTGTCAAAAGTGCCGGTGGCAAACCTGTTTCTCATTCGCTGTCGACTGCAGAATAACAGCGGAGAGATTCGTTTCTTTGCTGACTTTGCCATGTCCTGAGATTAAGTGGATTTCAGAATCATTATCATGTGTTTGCATGTTCAATCAAAGCCGACTGACATTAAGTTGTCAGTAAAGCACTGAGCTGTTGAGTCATCAGATGCATAAAGAATACGTGCATCACATCTGCCGCCTTCAGTGTGTTTTATGTAAGAACAAAGCACTGCAGATTGTCCAGTCAATTACATAACGGATGTTAAGAAGCTGTTTTTTATCTGTCCCTGACTGTCCTCTCTTCTGTTCTCCCATAGGTGTGCGTAATCCGATCCGATCATCAACACAGGTGAGTGATGTACCGTCTCATGACAGCATGAGCGTCAAATGTGTTGATCGTTCAGTCTTGACATGGAAATTCTTCTCCTTTTAAGTGTTTCCAGCTGTTGCTATGTGGTTGCTATGGTGTTGTGGAGGGTTGCCAGGGCATTGCTATATAGTTGTTAAAGTGTTTTGAGTGTGATTTAGTCTGCGTCCAAAATCTGAAAAATACATGGATATGGAGCTAGGAAGGCAACAGGACACATCCGAATCCAATAATCGTGTCAAATCCTGTCTACTGAGATACCTTCATTTGATCGATTTTTAAAGGGTAGCATAGATAGGGCCTAAAACTAACTTTTTGCCACACCTGCCAATGGCCGGTGACTTAAAGGTACAATATGTAAGAATTTTGCTGTAAAATATCCAAAAACCACTAGGCCAATGTTATATATTTTGTTTAGTTGATTACTTACAATATCCCAAATATTTCCAACTATTTCCAACTATTTTCAAATTGTGAGAAAATTGCGATTTTAACCAAGGAAACGGGGCGTGTGAGCAGGGGTGAGGAGTCGCCAGTCAAACCGTTACCCTCGGTTTCCGCCAGGTTTCACCTCGTACTGTCATAGTAACCATGGCGACAGACGTGGACAACTGGGTTATGCCCGTAATGCCTAGCAGGACGCTCACGCTGTTGTTGTTTTGGTCAAACATTATGGACCATGGCAAGCAGACTTTGAGATAAAAAGAGGACTAAAATGAATGAATCTTTCGAGATGCCGAGAGCTCCACGTCCGCGACTAACTTCGACTTGACATAGACGCGAGTGTTGCATGTACTTTATTTGACAGGTGAGCAAATGTACATAAAACTAATCAATGTCATTTAGTTCAACATGATGAAATCTTAGAATATGATCTGTATGTTATTCTAATGTTGATCTAGCCCACTGCTAGTCTCATACAGCCAACACACAACCTAACTAACAACATTCAACACACTCAAATGCAGTTTAGTGTGATCGTGTAACTGTTAGAGCAAGTGAAACAGCGCTGCGTTACCTCAAGTTTAATTCGTCTAATAAACTGACCTGTGGGAGTATTAATTCAGCACTTGCGTGTAGTTCGGTAGAATGAAATGTCCTGATTCCTTTATATCCGCTGGACTCGCGTTGTGTGTGGCGCTGGTATACGTCTAGCAATTGCACCCTGCTTCACACCACAGTCATGTTAAAAACATCAATGTAGTCACTCATTTATAAAAGATCCATCAGCTTGACGACAAGATCCATAATTCAGCTTAATGTAGAAATATACGTCATAAATATATGCCTTTGTTATTGTAAGAGGTTAGCGAACCCTGGTGGCGAAAAATCCTGCATATTGTACCTTTAACAAAATGTACCGGTTATAAATATTTTTTTACCAGCCATGAAACTTATGTTTATTCTTATTAAAGTTACAAAAGTTATTCAGTCAAGAACAGTGAGTGATTGTTCTTTGTCTTTTCTTATTTGATTAACTTTTTTGGTTTATTTGGATGCTCTGACTTTAAGAGCTGATTCCCTTCTGTGTCTTCTTGAGCTTGAATATTTTATTTGGCAAGGCTTAAACTTTCATGATGATGCAACACTGCCCCGCTAACTGTCCTGAGCATCATTCACATTTGTTCACATTCATGTTCTTTCAATTTTGCATTGTTAGAATTCATAAAAATGTTACCGGCCAACTGGCGATTTTTACTCGCACTTGGCAAGTGTTCATTTTAGGCATTGGATGTATTGTATCCTTTGCTGCTTTTGATATCCCACAATCCTGTGCACTCTATTCCATGAAAGTTAGTAGTCAGTTTGTGTGTAAATTTGCATTTTTGACCAACTTTTGCCACTTTGATTGTCTTTCTAGAGAGAAGTTACTTTTGTAGTAAGTTAATAATCTCCAAATCTCTCTCAGAAGTTTCGTGAGATTCATTGTTTTTAAATATTAAAACATTTTAGTGCTTCAAATTAGATTAGAAATGTTGCCTAATAATGTTTGTTTTTCACATGATTTTTATATATTATTTTAATTCCGTTTTTTTTAATCAACATCAATATTTCTAATAGTTTAATAGTGAAATTAATAAGCTCTATTAACACAGTATCTCCCGCATCTTAGAGACACATCTGTGTACTTCTAAATTCAGATGATTTCTGCTCTCTCTGCTCTCTTGACCGGCTTGTCAGTCCACAAGTTCATTTTTAATTTGATGTCAACAGCTGGTGACATTTTAAAGGCCAATTAGAGACGTATAGACCCGACAGATCACTCTTTGCATCCCAAGAATCTGACCTTTCAGGTTTATGATGTGTACAGTAGATCAACTATAGCTGACCGTGACAGACTCTCACTTGACTATTATTTAATTATGCATTTAACTCAACTTAATTCAGTCGCTATGAGTCAATGACGATTGTATTCATGATACAGTTTTTTTTTGCTGTTCAAATTTGCTTATGAAAGGTTCTTGATCTCATTTGTTTATTTTCTCTTTATATGGAACTCATGCAAACAAACTAATATTGATCTTTCATTAAATCTCATTAGCTACTGTATGTTCCCATCCACCTTTTTTATTCACATTTTGGGATAATGCATAAAAAAACACTGGATAGAAATGCCAAGATGTGCATAGATTCTAAAAATGCACATAAAAGATGGATTACTTGTTATCGGATTATTTATGCACATAAACTATGATGGAAACATTTACTGAATAAATCCCTCGATGTGCAACAGAAAAACTCACGTGACTTTCCCTCAACAGAGGATGTGATTGGATAACTGAACTAACCAGCGTAAAATTTCATTGCACAGCATCTCAAATATTGGTTTGATCATTCTGAAATGCCTGAACCAAAGTCTGTTGTCACAATGGTTGCGTATAATGACCTCCCAGGAGTGTCTCACATGATTGCGTTCCCAAACACCAGGCATCCGAACGTAAGATAACATGTTTATTGGGTTTTGTCTGCACTCTCTGAGAAGCAAGTCATTTATGATGGATAAAAGAGCCACAGTGGCTTCCCTGATTGCAGCAACTTCAGTTTTTAATACAGATGTTTTTTGCCAATATCCCAGAAAGTGACGATTTTGTTCTCTTGAGCACATGGGAATCTCTTATAGCGCATTAGCTTGATCAAGCCTGAAAAGTGTTGTTTTCTGTCATGATTAGAGCATTTAGAAACAACATTTATGAAAAAGTTGTTGTCAGATTTTATTGGTGATTTCAAATTTAATCTTAAATTTGACGAACAGTTTTGGAGAATTTGATGTTTCCCCATTCAGAAAGATAGGAGTTGCACTTGCATGCCCAGGCGTTTCAAAGATGGCCTCAAAGTGAAATGACTTGTCTTAAAGGGACTTTGGTATTAGTAACTGTCCCTGAGAGAAGCTCTGACAGGTCTAGCACTGCATGCCGGTGGATAAGGACACAAACACACACAGACAGATATGCAGTCTACAGCAAATTCATCTCACATTAAGTGTATTTGAGACTCACTCTATAGTCAAATCCTTGTTAAGCAGCTTTCCAGAAGCGATGAGTTCCCGTTGCAGAGCTCTAACAGACTGAAAGAAGTGTTCAAAGTTTTTTCTTAGATATTTAATCCACATGCAGAACTGTGTATTTTCTGTGTTTAGTTGCATTTCATTTCTCTGTCTGTTTTAGTTGGCAGTACTTGGCAAGAATAATCTGGATAAACTGGATCGAACTTTATGCAGATGTGAGTCTGTTTGTGTACAGTGTAAATTAAAGTCGGCATGAAACGGAAGTTGCGATCATCTTTTGTCTCTATTGTGCCGTGTATCTGAGCGAAACAGCTTCTCAAACGAGAACAAATGTAGGGCGGGGCTTTATTTTGTCAGTGGGGAATTGATTGGATGGTTGTGGTTTGCTATTGGTTGATCTCATGTGAGTGACAGGTTTGCCCCGCCCTCGAAGGAGAAGAAGAGGAAGTTATTTTGATTAATGATTACAAGGCACATACATTTAAAAAAATGATGTGCACGGATAAATAATTATTAATAAATAGTGATTTATTCCATAAAAAAATATTTTGATATATTGTCCATTTTGATTTCATGTTGATTTTATAGCCCTGTAGGTGTATATTGTTGTTTCCTCATGTTGATTTTTGCTCCTTGTATTTTACTTTGTTATACTGGATTATTTGACATTCATTGGACTAGATGCAATTAGATGTACGAAGGCCAGATTAAGTTAGACCAGCCAGTTGTATAAACTGCTTAGACAAGTCTTACAATTTAAAAAGGTAGATTGGACTAACTATTTTCTAGTTGGTCAGACTAGTTCTTAAGATTCAGTTTGTGGCTCTGTTTATGCAAGTGGCCCTGTTTATGTTCTCCATGAAGTCTGTACTTTTGGTTATTATCATGTTTAGACAAAACATCAGTTGCCCTTCATTACCTCAGTCATGGTCATGGGCACTTGTTTTCTTTATGAGATTCTCAGGGTTAATGTTTAGTTTTTAAACTGAATCTATTGTTACCCAGTGCTTTTATTTGTGAAGATAATTGTCTGCTAGACATCACAGTGAAGGAGTGTGTTGACCACTTCACTGCAGGCTCATGCATTCTGGATGAAATTCATCTTAAGAATCTGTCAGTAAATGTCTGGGCCTAATAATCACAGAGATTATTAACAAAGTACTCTTTATGACTAGACAGAAGCTGTTGTATTCATGTAGCTCAAACAGTAAATTCACGGAGCTCAGTGCCAAGGTCGTGGGTTTGATTCCCAGGGAATGCATGAACTTTTGCCCTGTATAAAAGAGTCTGTCAAATGTAAATTATACATGAGTTATATGAGTTTTGATCTCCAGTCATCTAAGGGCAACAGATTTTACCATTAAAGGGACATTGTGTAGGATTTCTCCCATCTAGCGGTGAAATTATATTTTGACTTCAAACGAATTGTGCTCTCCAGCGCCTCGCTTTTTCAAATGCGTGTCGCATCTACGGTAACTGTTATGTACCAAAAAGCTATGACAGGATGTCTTCTAATAGCACTTCGTCGAGTTTTCCTTCAGGTGAACAGGTTTGTTATTTCAAACAAACTGCAACTTGACACAACGAACAAACGAATATTACAGTATGAATTACTGACTGACTTGCCGGGGCCGTGAAGCGCCTCTCACTGCTCTGCTCCTCCGTTTCTGCTGCTTTCAGTCACGTGACGCTGGCTCTGAGCGAAAACACGTTGTGGAAACGCGTTGATCTAGTACTTTTTGACCCTCTCTGCTATTATAGTTTTTCAAGATGGCGGAACGACATGGAAGCCTCCGTGGACCTACCCGTCACATGTATATAAAGATAATAAATTCTGTGTTTACGAGGATGAGTCAAATAATTGGCAGAGGTATTTGTACACCATTGAGGACATAGCCTATTTATGAATAAAAATATTGATTTTAGATAATAAAATACCTAAAAAACTACACATTGTCCCTTTAAGGCATGTAGAACACTTAAAACCCACAAAGTAACATCTTTATTTTATGGGTAAACTAAAAAAACGTGAAACCGGTGACATCATGCGTGTGCGTATTACGTGTTCAGTCTATAGGCGTGTAGTGTTTCTTTACAAAGTGACATCGCCAACTACTGGCCTGGCAGCATAATACAGCGTTTTTAGTCGTTTCATGGATCCGTGTGAACGGGGATTATTTTGACAACTGTGTCGTCAGTATGCAAAAAAACACAAAGGAAAAACTTTTCTGTTTTTAGTACATCATTGTCGTGTAAAAGTACCACGGACCTCGAGGTCCACTTTGCTGCAGAGTTCAGTTTCACCCCTAAACAAACACACCTGAACAATCAAGGTCTTCAGGATTACAGGCAGGACAGTTTGATAAAGGTAGGAGTGAAACTGCTGGAAAGTGAACCTGGAGGGTTCAAGAGTTGAGAACCTCTTCTAAACCAATTGTGACAAATTTATTTGTGATGTTCATTGGTAGGCCTATAATGCAGAAGATGCTTTTCTTTCTGTCATTTTACGCCACTGGTAAATGCGTCTTGGTTTAAGAATATTTAGATATTTGGACTGGAAACAAGACAAAAATACTAAGAAAAGCATTTTTTGCAGTGTATGTTAATATTATCAAAAACACCATCAGAACTATAGAAAAGTGAATCTCTCTTGTAATAGCTAGTATTGAAACAATTATTCAAAGAATTCTGAAAAACAAAAAAGTATCACTGTTTCCACAAAAATATGAAGCAGCACAACTGTTTTCAACATTGATAATAATTAGAATTGTTTCTTGAGCAGCAAATCATCATATTAGAATGATTTCTGAAGGATCATGTGACTGAAAATTCAGCTTTGATCACAGGAATAACTTACATTTAAAAAATATTCAAATAAAAAAGCTGTTTTAAATTGTAATAAAATTTCACAATATTTAGACCCTACATTTATGGTGCAGGATTGTGTGTATTCTGCAATGCAAATGTAACTGTTTCATTGTAAAATTGAAGGAAACAAAGACTGTTAAATTGGCAGATGATTTTTACATTAATCAGCCTAAAATTCATAACAGTGATTTAGTAATTTGACCAAATAGACCTCATCTCTGTTCTCTGTTCTCACAGCCCAAAAAATGGATCACACGACTGTTCTGATTATCCTCTCATACAAGAGAGAAGAAAATATCTTTTGTTGTTGATGTCAAAGGTTGTGAAGCCTGTCAAACGCTATAGTATTTTGGCTTAAATCCGACTGTAATGTGATGTGAAATCATCCTCAAAAACAATGAACAAAAGTAAAAGGAAATACAACCCACGCTATATTAAACACAGGTCGAGAACCACTGCTGTATGTGTGTTATTAGAAACCCGTACAGGTTTTACAGCTAGTTTACAGCTGTTGTAACAGGCCTTAAACAATGGAAGTAGACTGACTAGTTTCGGGATATCAGATCACAGAGAACGTTTCACCCCGGGATGAGGATTCACTGATCTGCTGTTGTTGGAGCCATCAAGGTTCTTGTGGCACGAATAGTATTTAGTTTACTTTTGTGTTTGAGCTTTTACATCAGCCGTATCTGTTTCTTGTGTCTCAAATATCCCTACTTCAGTAGTAAGTGCTCTTCCCATGTAGACAACATCCTTCCAGTGCACTAAAATACCTAGAAAGTACCTGGAAGTATTGTCAAGAAGTTATATTCTCTGAAACAAGCCTTAATATAATGCAAGTATGTATCTTGTTTGAATCCTGTTCAGATAGGTTTACTGAAAAAAAAGAAATTAATGAGCATTTAATGACTGTTTGTGCTGCAGATGATCGAGTCTCTGGGCATCAGGATCTATAAGGCTCTGGATTACGGGCTGAAAGAGAACGAGGAGCGAGAGCTGAGCCCGCCGCTCGAGCAGCTCATCGACCTCATGACCAATGTGTGCGACACAGAGAGCGACTCCTGCCCCGATGAAGGCTACGCCGCCACTGAGGAAGAGGAGGATGACCGGGAGGGGGACCCCGCACACCCCTGCCGTATCCGTGGATACCGTGACATCATCAAGGTGGGGAGCAACAACAGTCTATAGAGTCTGACTGTGTTTGCATACTAACATACTACTCTCTGGATAATAAGAATTGAACACTGTATACTGTCTGCGATTCTTTTACATTAGTAAGTGACAGTAGACATTATGCAACAGTGATGTCACATGACTAGGGCTGCAACTAACAATTCTTTGATAATCAATTAATCTGACAATTATTTCTTTGAATAATTGATCAATCACATTGATTAATCACAAGTCCTCTCCTTTTGCAAATTGAATGTGCAAAACGAAGTCTATTTAATTTATTAAATTATGCAAAAATGGTTTAAAATATTAATGTGATTTCTAAAAAGTCAGTCGTTACAACATTTTTAAAAAGCTAATGTTTCATAAAGGATTTCACGTTGGTAATTTTAAAACCTAAATTTGACTTTTAACAGACTAATATTGTTTTAATTATTACACTTAATTTATTGCATGTGAAAAATGCCTTTTTTACTGACTCATTTTTGAATAGTTTATTATCATTTTCATTTGATGGATTTGTTGTTGCAGCCCTACACATGATCTCAGTAGGTTGCTTGTGCAATTTCTGCAGTACATAGTAGGCTACATGTACTGTGCACATTATGCTAATTTTCTTTATTTATAGAATATCAGGATGGAATGTGCTGTATATAACCAGAGCTTGAGATACTGTATCCCACAATGCAATGCACTCAAACTTTCAGTGTGGGCTGAGTTATTTTCCCTGGTACACATGCATTCATTCTCATATTTTTTTTCCACATATCTGTTGTGGTAATTAATCTGGTCACAGTGAGGAGATTTATAAACACATATTTAAGTACCATGTTGATGTTTTTGTTGCACTAATGGGCTGCAAAATGCACAGACTGCTGCCAGTATGAAGCCAAGAGTGACTCACCACACCTTCTGTCCATTTATTTCATTCATGAGACATTCGTATGGATCAATGCGTCTCATTCTGACCTGTCCTCATGCTCAACCCTTCATTGTGTGAATTCCCAACACGGGCATGTGATGAATAATTGAATGTGAACTTTATTATAGTGTGATGTAGCTGAGTGAATTGCCCTGTTGACTGTCTCCAGCTGTGCACCCTTCACCTGTCCACCCCAGCGGATGCTCCCAGTCACTACCAGGCCGTGTGTCGAGCGCTTTACGCCGAAACCAAAGAGCTCCGCACCTTCCTGGAGAAGATCAAGAGCGCAAAAGAGGTGAGGGCTTGTACTTCCTCCCAAATAAAGACACATTTCTTGTTTGTATGTTGGGTTGACCTGGACATTCATCTCATTCTTCTCCCAGTAGACATACTTTTTTATCTGAGGCAGTGCTTTTTAGTATTATTTTATTTAAATATTTTTTATTTAAGTATTTATTTTTAAAGACATTAACCATTATTTAACCAGGCAAGTCATTTCAACAACAGCCTGGCAGGAGAGTTAAAATCTCCTGAAAGACATACTAACATATTACAATACGCACACTCATATACATTGATTCATTAAAATACTATTATAGTTTTTAGTAATAATTTGAATTAGGTTTATTTTTATATTTTCAGTTTTTTATTTTAATCAAATCTTTTAATGAATATTTTATGTGCTTTTGTCATTTTTATTATTTATTTTTTTCAAAATATTACTATTTAGGTTTAATTTATTTTTCCTTCCATTTTGGTTTTGGTTCATTTTTTGTTTTTATTTATTTCCAGTTAGTCTTTTCAGTTTTTCTAAATATTTATATCAGTATAATATTAGTATAATTTATATTATACTTTTTGTTAATATTTTCAATTAGATTTTAGTTTTATACTTTCTTTTTTCATTTGAATTTTAGTTAAAGTTTTGGTAATATTTGTTGTTTGTAATTTTTTCATTAGTTGTTGTTGAGTTTTAGTTCATTTTGGTTTATTTTAGTTGTTCAAATTCAACTAAATTTTTTTTAAAAAGAGTTAAATATACATGTATTTCAAGTAAAGAAAATCATTTCTTATGGTTTTAATTTTAGTTAACGATAACCCTGATATATATTTTATTTTATTTCAACTTTATTTCAATTTAAAAAAATAATAGTTTTGTCAGTCATAATAACAGGTTTGTCTGTTTTGACATTTTTGCTGTTGGTCTAATAACATGATTTGTGATTGAATAAATGTAACAATGTGATACGTGGAGGAGAGTCGCTGCTGGTTTATTGCAGGCGGTTAAACACTCTTGACATTACACGTTATGGTGACATTTCCATGTCTGCTTTGAGTTTGCCCTTTATTATGTATCAGCCAAATAGCATGGCTTATATAAAACTGTCTTAGGGAACCATAAAATCCAGACCTGGAAGAGATTGAAATTGTTTTATTTTGTCTCAGTTGATTTCATTTCACATGAACAGAGGGTGTTTCCATAGAAGTCTTAAAGGCACAGCAGCAAAAGAAAAAAAATGCCTGAGAGAGGATGGACAGTAGTCATGAAAAACTAAATTTACAGCTTTTCATGATGCAAGAAACCTTAAGTAACTAGCATTACATGTGGACTTTGAACTCTGTAAATATAACGTCTTTAAAGGTCTTCAAGTTCCAATGGTATCCGCATTGTTTATGTGCTTAAGGCTAATAATGTCTGCTCTGTGTTGGCACACATTGACCACAAAATGAGTTTAGATCGTCTCCTCTGTTTAGCTCAGAATCATCACCCACTGTATTCCACTCACAGGGAAATCTGTGTCTGCTGTGGCTCTTCAGCACCTTTTGATGGGGTTTTGAGTGTAACAGTAGACGAGCCGCTCCGCCTTCACAAACCGTCTCCCTCTGTGCTCGTTCCCATGAGGGTTTACTGTTGCTGCACTGTAAAGCCTTTTATTTCCAAACTAAAGCTGGGATACGGCCATAATGACGGCACCATTTTGGCTCAGGGGGAAATGACTTAAAATAAAACGATGCATACAGACAAAACTAAACATGCAAGGCAAGTGAATATGAGCAAGTTCTGTTGTCCTATTCTCTGTTATTTGAACGAAAAAAAAATATATATATATATATATATATATATATATATTATTTTATTCTCTTCACCTATAAATCCATAATTTCCAGAAAATAAATTTGCATGTGCAAAAGGCATTAATTGACGGAAATAATGCAACAATGGGAAAAAAAATCTCAGTGTTTCTCAAAACAGGCATTCTTTCATTCTTTTGATTTTGAGTAAAATATGTTTTGTGAAATTCATCACATTGTTGGGTGTAATAATAATAGACAGTTGCAGTGACATACTGCCACATCTATAGATTCTTGTAGATTCTGCTCATCTCAGCTGCTGTCTGAAGTATTGTGTCTCCCTCTGATTGGACAGAACCTGCGTAAGATGGAGGGAGACACAGTTGACGTACCTGGCAGGGAGTTAAACGAGCTGCAGAATTCTGATTGGGTAAGTGATCTGCTCTTCAAAGAATGGAGACTTTTGATTGGCTCTATTTATCCCTCATCCAATTTAGTTTAAGGCAAGACAACACAGATTAAAAAAAACGTAACTATAATAAATATAACCATACATCCCCAGTCCCATTAAGAAGCAAGTATTTTTTGTTTTACAAGTTTTCAAAAAAGACATGCAAATTATGCATTCTCTAATTAAATATTCACTAATTTGCATAGATTTCCTGAAAAGAATACATCTCTGACTTGCCACATTAAAAGATATACAGGTAAAACTCGTAAAATTTGAATATCGTGCAAAAGTTATAATTTTGATGATTATGGCTTAGAGAAAGCCCCAAATTCAAAATCTTTTTTGAAATTTTAAATGCAGAAATGTCGGTCCTCTGAAAAGTATAAACATGCATATGTATATAGTTTTATATACTAAATATATTAGTTTCAGCTTTTAATTTGAATTACTGAAATACATGAACTGTTGCACGATATTCAAATTTTTCGAGTTTCATCTGTATAGTCATTGAAATCTACAGACACAAATAGATAAATGCAATAAAATACACTTAAATGTGTATTTTGGATGTTTTCTTTCCAGTAGTCTGAAACAACACATTATGAAAAGCCAAACTGCCCAAAATCTCTGAATTGACCAGTGCATGAAAAACACTGTTTTTGCCTGTAGCATCTTGCCTTAAAGGATTACTAATACTTAGTAATATATTATGCTTAAAACCCCCTGGAATATTCCATAAGAATGCGTCTAACGTGCTGCTGCATGTGTGCTGTGGTCAGACGTGGCTCTGGGTGCAGTTGATGCGAGATCTGAGGAACGGTGTGAAGTTGCAGAAGGTTCAGGAACGGCAGTATAACCCGATGCCTATCGAGTTCCAGCTCACGCCGTACGAGATGCTCATGGACGACATCCGCTCCAAACGCTACAAGCTACGCAAGGTCATGGTGAGTTCAGAACGCATACCGCACACCGCACACCTATCTGATGCATATTTCATTTTCCTTACATTTACATTAATGCATTTGGCAGACGCTTTTGCCAAAGCAACTTACAGTACATTGCAGTCACGGTATGCTTTTTATCAAGTTCATGCATTCCCTGGGAATCAAAGGCCTTGCTCTACTTTTTTTGCTACACTGATACAACAAAAGTATTGCACAAAAATGGGTTTGTGGTATCAGATTTGTTTGAGGCAAGACTAGTAACTCATCAAAGATGCAAAAAAAAACATTTTCAGAAGTTGCATTCAAAACACAAGAGTTGCTAGTTGGAAATAGAATATGTATAGCTTGTTGATGAACATTGACCATCTAAACTACATTGATATTAAGAGGCAGTGTCTGCATTTATTGGGATTCAATTATGCTTCCAGCTGGAATGAGTCTCTGCTAGGTCTGTGCATGTGTGTGTTCAGATCTCTGTCTCTCTCTTTCTTTCTTTCTCAGGTGAATGGAGATATTCCACCCAAGTTAAAGAAGAGCGCTCATGAGGTCATACTTGATTTTATCAGGTCCAGACCCCCCCTCAACCCTGTGAGTGATCCTTATTCACTACTTACAAACTTAGCATGGAGTTCACTTACAATGAATTGCATGCACTGATTGCAGCATTCATTTGCATGTGCTGTCCTACTGCAATGTTTTCAGAGATTCAAGTAAAAAAAAAAAAATTCAGGCTACGTCATATTCCTTTAACCGTCATTATATTTAAATACTCAAGACCAATAGCGTTTTAAGAGATGATGTTTTATAGAACAGCTTATATTGCCAGTTTGCATAATATCAAAGCTGTTTTTAATCTATTAATGTTGATTAATAGAATACATCTAAAAAAGTTTTTATGTTTGGGGAAAAGGTATGTGAGATTCTTTTAGGCTACACAGACAAAACAAGTTGAGAAGCATTTAGGAATTAGTTCTCTGCGTTTTACGCACTACAAAATCAAGACTTCACATTGGTTATCTCAGGAGCATGAAAAACAAAATGGTTATCCACATTATATATAGAAAGCAGGCAAAGAACTTTCCCCATCACAGTTCATGACTTACGTTCAGTGCGATTTCTGCATGCTCACAAAAACTCTCGTTATAATAAATGAAGCTGGAGCTACAATAAATCTTTTACTTGCGTCATACCTGCTCTTTGTTTAAGATGAGAGGATTTACAAGAGTGCAGAATTCAGTCAGTGAGTGTGTGCACTGAAACAAACTCCAGCGTTTTTAGCAGATTTCGCATCAAATTGGCCTTTTCATTCATGATAAATATGTGTGATTGGTCATAATGCTTAACGCTGCAAAAAAAACAACGTAAAAATAAATCTTTGATGCAACCTGTACAGTGGCAATTTTTGCCTCATATCTTGAACTGGGGGGGGGGGGTGTAATGCTGTGTTTTATTGCATGATTCAATCAAGGAATTGTGTGAATTAGATAACACCACTAACTTGAAACTGAAGAAGTGATCGCAGTTTGTGACATGGGAAATGAAATGTACTAATTCAGCTTGTCTCTTTGCTCCCAAAACACTGATATCTACGTGTGATTTCAGGTGGCCGCGCGAAAGCTCAAACCGCAGGCCGAACGTCCTCCCAGTCTGCATGAACGCATTCTGGAGGGAATCAAATCAGAGAGGAAACTGAGGCCTGTGTCGCCAGATCAGATCCGGAGAAGTAGATTCGGTGAGATTTAAACTCACACACACAAAAGCATACTGTACTATACATGCATTTGCTGCTTGAGATGGACATAAACAGCAGGTCATTTAAAGAAACTGTCATTGGAGATGAATATGCATCATGGATCATGTATGAAGGTCACTGCACATGCTTACAGCTCGATGTTGTAATCAGACTTGGTGATGTTCACATGAGATAAACCATCACTGAAACAAACCTGTCTTGACATTTGCTCTGATTGCAACGTAACAGTCACACAAGTACTAGCTTCTGTGTGTGGCGTATATCTGCTTCATACATGGCTGATGATTATCTGTCTCATATTATTTAGTCCATCCATGTAAATTGATGGATGAAATGTCAAATGTAAAATGGATGAAATGTCTTAATCGCATGTCTGATCTTGCTATAACCACTATCCACTCTAAGTATTACTGAATTAGCCAACTTCTGCTATTGTGAATCTAAATACTTGCCTGTTTAACACCCTGCCTGTTTTCTTGCAGCCATTCGGCCTCTTAGCATGTCTCAGAGTTTTGATTCATCAGGTAAAGCTGTGATGTGATCCGTTAGTGCCGTCTGTAATGATTAGAGCTTAGTCTCCTGTCATTTCATATATAAAACCGGGAGCCGTTCATTTGAGGGTCCTGCTTTATATTTATATTTAATACTACATTTTTAATGCTATCAGATAAACAAAAGTGCCTCAAGGTTCAGTAATGAAGATCTCGAATGTTATTTATTAATTAATTTAGTTAATTTTAATATTTAGTATGTTTTTTGACCCTCAAATGAAATGTCACCAATTTAAAATTCACTTTGATTTCATCTTTTTAACACTGTTAATGATGATTTTTTTTAATAGCTATTATTAACACAATATTTAAATGATAATCCGTTCTTCACACACCACCGCATCTGGATCCAAACGCTCTATCAGATGCCAAAAGGAAACAACAATGCTAATAATATTCACTCAGGATGTGATGTAACACTACCAAAAAATCATGATCCCAACCTTTATCTCCATACTGAAATCCCAGATGATCTTTTATGAATCGTTAAAATATTTGTGTCTGGGATGCCGTGAGAATGGAGTACGGAGACTGTAGTGGAGACTTTAAGTTTTTAAAAGCTTAGTTTAAATGTGTTCTATAAATAAATAGAGCTCATAAACAATGTTGAGATATTATTCGCAAGTGAAAGGAGTAGAGGCTTGCACCCAGAAACAGTATTCCTTACGTCATGACTTAACAAGTGGATCGAAACATGGCCAAGGGGAAGTTGATCAATTATGCAATGCAAAAAATATAGAGTTATTGATTCACGTGAAGGTAGAATGGATTAATATGTGAAGATGTGGTTTACTCATGTGATGTGTTGACTGATCAGTGCAGGGCTGACATTACCACATGGTTATTTCATTTATAGTATATACACTATTTTTACATCTAAAATAACTATCTTGTGATAAATACTGTTGCTGAGATGTAAAATGACTCATATTGTGACTAGAAATGGGTCAAATGTGCAGCTCACAGCAGATGTTCATAGAAAGAGTCACAAAAGGTTTCTCATCTGAGAGGATGAGTGTGCAGAATTGAATCGGAGGTTAAAATGGAGTTTGCAGGATCCACAGACAGAGGAAAATCTGTGTTCGAAAGTCAGTAGCGGCTACACTTAAAAGTTGTATGGCGGTACCAGTGATGCTATCAAATGGTAATACCATGTGACTTTCATATACAGCAGCCTCAAATAGTGTTTAGGCACTTAAAATGCATGAATGTCATTGCATTAGAATATCATGAATAAAATTATCAAGCAACTGTCATTCGCTTTAAAGAAAGATATCACATGCACAAAAATGTCCGGTTTGTTCTGATAAAAGCTTGTGCATCTGTTGTTTGATGTCCAAAATATCACGGAATATATTTTGAGTCACAAAATATCACGGAAGTATCATAAAACACTCCAAAACGTAATTTTTTGTGACTGTAATGTCATTTTATTAATACTGGCCTATACAGACTAAAGGAAAACAATGTGTGAAATTAACTCAGCTAAAGATATTTTCAAGGAATGCTCAAACTGGGTCCAGATTGGGTCCAAAAGTCAGAGACCATTTTACTCAGACAATTTATTTTTTACAGACAATTTTTTTTAAACCTGGAAAAATTGCAAACCAAGAAAAGATAATTCATATGCAGAATAAATGGGCGGGGCCTGGTTGAGTTAGTTAGTAGTGTGTTGAGCCTCGTGGTTATGGTAAGGGGAGGGATATTTCACAAATACACTTGAAGCGCTTGACCAATCACAACACGCTGGTCCAGCCGACCAATCAGAGCACATTGAGCTTTTCAGGAGGAGGGGCTTCATAGAGACAGGAACTAAACAGAGCGTTACTGACAGACTGGGACGAGAGGAGCTGCAACAATGGAGAATGTTATGAGATGTGAAAAATAATGTGTTTTGAACATTCAAGCATGAAAACCTAATCTATTAGAGCTCAAAAACAAAATCAAGACTTTGAAAAAGGACATAATAGGTGGCCTTTAAAACAAAAATAATCACCAGTGCTCTATTTCTAATCAAAATGAGTGACATTGGCCATGTGACTTTTGTACAGGCTCTTATCCAGTGCTGCTGTCGAGACACACACAAGAGCACAAGAGAGACACACTAAATGTACCAAATATTTAGAAACATTTTCACTAGCGGTCTCAGAGGTTTAGATCCAACTGTATGTGATGTAGTGTTTGATATTTTGTCTTTATGTCACACACTCATTCACGGCTCTCATCTGTGGTGTGGTGTCGTGTCTGTAGTGACGTTTTCATATGCTTGTGTTTGTTCTGTTTCTGACACCTGTGACTCACTGTTAATGCGGAGAAACACTTTCAGCATCATGTACCAGAACAAATTGCCAACATTAGCAGATTATACAGTTTCTATTGACTAGAGTTGTATTTTAGGAGCAGCTCAAATCTTCAACACTGTAAAAAAATATTTTTCGAAGTTGTAAAAAAAACAAAGTACAAGTCAAATTTACAAGTAAATACTATTTCAGTCTTTCTACTTAAAAATGTAATGTTTTCTTCAATGTGTTACTTGCCGTTCATAATTCATAATTGCAGTCAAAATAAAAAAATTTTGGTCAAACATACTTGTCTTGGTCTGTATGCATGTTTTGCTGGTCATGTAACTGTTCTGTCCTGTTTTGTGTAGACGTGTCGTCCTCTGACGGGGCGAGGAAGGCCTGCAGCACGCTGTCGTTGGCCAATGGAGTGTCGCTTCAGCAGAACAGCTCTGGCGGGTTTCAGAGGAAAAGACTTCAGGCACCGACACTGTCTGAACTGGACAGCTCCGATTCAGACGTGAGGATTTTTATTAAGACATCACTTTTGGTTAAATAATCTTTATGTAAGCCACTTATTTTCAGTAATGTTATCTCACTCAGGATGAGACCATAGGTCAAAGGTCAGCCAGCTGCTCCAGCATCTCTACATCCATGGTGGATGACACGTCGCCAGAATCCATCTTGGGCAAGAAAAGTGAGTCCTTTTTCTTGATGCATTTTTATTTAAAAAAAAAAATGATGAAAGTTGGATTACTTTTTTTCCCCTCTATTTTTGAGCTCTCTAGAATAAAGTAGTGTCCAAAAGTGATGTCTGTGGGGAATATTAGTTTAAAATGACCCTACAAGTTTGATTTAAAAATCTAATTATTAAATTGATTCATTTGATTATCAAAATAGATGGTAAATACTTTATATTTTTTAAATGTATTTAAAATATGAGGGAAGAACAAATCACTAAACTTGATTAAGGTGTTTATGTGACAAAATTATTTGGGGAAAAAATACGAACTACGGCTACCGGTTTTATTTCACTAATATGCATCAATAAAAATAAAAAGCATACATTGACTTCAACATAATCAGTTATTAATATTTCGTTGGTTCTCTCTTGTTTTTGCATGTGTTCAAATTTTTTTTGAATGACAGCCTGGCCAAGTATGATGTCGGGTCGGCACAATTGTGCATGTTTCATAGCGTTATTATTACAAAATATTTAATAATGTTTGAAGAAAGGGTAAAGATGTACTTTTTCTGGGAATTCCGTGCCGAGAGCGGTTTGTAATCGTGCCGAACCGAACCAAACTCAAGTGGAAATACAACTGGAATCGTTTCATACTGTTCTTAGAAGCATTCGACCCGACGGTGGAAAAGCGGCTCATGATAACTCGTTTCCTAAATTGCTAAGTTTCACATCTCACATTAAGCCTTGTTATTGTTTACTAAAACTAAAATTCGAAATGAAGCTGAAATAAAATAAAATATAAATATTACATGAAAAACTGAAATAACTTAAACAAAAATAAGAAATGTTGTCTTGGCAACTAACTGAAATAAATAAGTTTAAGTTGATGCACTAATGTAACTAAAACTGAAATAAAAATAAATTAAAGTTAAATAGGAATATAAAAAAATAAAAAAAATTACAAAAGCATGACAAAATTGCTAAAAACTTGAAAATATACATTTCTAAGTATCAAAATATTAATAAATAATGTAATAATCTATAATCTTACTTTCCTTTTAAGATTACTTTAAAATAAATAACCAATACTTGATGTCCATTTATTTGCTAAATATCTGTGAAATGAGAAGGATAATGTACACTCAACAGATCTCCACTTCATATCTGGCTTCAGATTATTATATTGCAGCTCTTTTGAAAGTTACCGGGCTTGCTTGTTTATTAAGCAAGTGTTGATTTAGGACCATTAAGTGTGTAAAGTGTTTCACAGTGCTACTAGAGGTCATTCATGTCCACTTTCTGATGTTATTTTGTTGCATTATTAGTTCAGCTTAATGTAAATGCACAGCATCACAATGCACAATAATTGTATTGATAGTAATGTGTCTTTATCCTCCTCTCTCTCAGCTCCACCCATGTTCCTGCCCATCTCGTCCACACCTCAGCCGGAGCGACGCCAGCCCGCCCAGCGCCGCCACTCCATCGAGAAGGAAACGCCCACGAGTGTCCGCCAGTTCCTGCCGCCCTCCAGGCACAGCTCAAAATCCTTAGTAAGAAAGTCACATTTACAAACTCCTCCTTCATCCTCTGTCACTTCTGCCGCCGTCCCTTCAGACGGTTTTCAGTCATACGCTTTTGGTCGTTGACAGAAACAAATAATGCTAATTTTTTGGTTCTAATTTTCATTTTGGCTACTTTGCCTTTTTTAAGTGAACCTTTTTTGACGGCCTGATCAATATTCACATAAAAATGAAATGGCTGTTAAAAAAAAATTTTATTCGTCACATCAGAAATGAGAGCATTGCATTGTGTTCCACAAAGTTTGTACTGTCATACAGTAGTGGCCAAAAGTGATGTCCGGCCTTGGAAAATTGACATCTTCACCCTTTATTCAAATACTATTAAAGATTTTGTAAGCATATATTGTGTAGTTGTGCTCGGAGTCAATAGTTTTATTAGTGATAACGCAATGAAACATGCTAAATTGTGCCATCATAATTTTTGGTCATGGCTGTCATACAAAGATACTATGAACGCATGTATATACAAGAGAGAACCAAAATATTAATAACTGAATATGCTGTAGTCAATGTTTGCTTTTTCCTGTCAGCTTTTTGTGTTCTCTCATATTTAAAATATAAACAAATATTTTCCTCATATTTTGATGATTTAATCAAACTTATAGGGTCATTAAAAACAAATCTCCCCTCCGGACATCACTTTTGGACAATATTGTAGTATACACACTGGTATGAGATATTAGTATACTAATCTGAATGTTGAATGCTGATGTCTGCAGTGGCTTCAATATCCCAGAATTCCCCTGCACACACTGTGTTTCTCTTTGGCATTGCGGCTGTGAAGAGGTGAATGAGCGGCATTGCTGCTGTAGTTTTGTCTCTGGTAACATTTTGCCGATGTCTTTGGACAGGAGGAGTTTTGTTTCCCGGTGGAGTGTCTGGCTCTGACGGTGGAGGAAGTGATGCACATCCGGCAGGTTTTGGTCAAAGCCGAACTGGAGAAGTTTCAGCAGTACAAAGACGTCTACAATGCCCTGAAGAAGGGGAAGGTGGGAACTGCTTTTAGTAGCGCATTACTGCAACCTTTCAGAGGAAGCATCCTGTCAGCAAAATGCTCATTGCAAAAGCAATCAAGTCGACTGAACAGTTTGCATAAGGTTAACAACTGTAGAAATTTTATTAAAAAATAAACAAGGCATGTTTTTCACATTGTATTTGACTAAATGAACATGAGGAGGAATTATATCTAATCATTTTCATTTATATGTGTCAAGCATAACAAAACAGTCATGAACAGTTTTGAACATTGATAATAATCAGGAATGTTTCTTGAGCAGCAAATCATCATATTAGAATGATTTCTGAAGGATTATGTGACACTGAAGACTGGAGTAATGATGCTGAAAATTCAGCTTTTGATCACAGGAATAAATTACACTTTACTATATTACAATAGAAATCAGTGATTTTAAATTGTAAGAATGTTGTACAATATTACTGTTTTTACTGTATTTTTGATCAAATAAATGCAGCATTGGTAAGCAGAAAATACTTTTTTCAAAAACATTGAAAAATCAACTTTTGAACGGTAGTGTATATATTCCATATATTTTACTATTTTTGAACTGATTCAGAGAAATGAATCAAACTTACCAACTTGAACTCTTCCCAGCTAACAGAATTTTGTTATAAGAACGTTCTCCAATTATTCAGTGTTGGTTCTGGGAACGTGAAAAATGTCCAGTTTTCTTGACGTTAGAGGAACGTCTTTTAAAATGTATAATGTTCCTCAAATGTTCTTTAAACGTAATTTTCGATTAAAAATTCAACATGATAGTAATGTTGATTTCTAACATTCCAAGAATATAAAAATGTCCAGTTTCCTGAATGTTACTACACAGCAAAAACTCAAGAGTGTTAAAGACTCAAGAGTGTTAAAGTGTTAAAATTTGAGTGTTAAATTAACACTGAAGAGTGGTAAAGTTAATGTGCTATTTAAGTTATTGATTGAGAGATGATTGAGCATTATTGAAGACACCTGATGATAACAAGCAGAATCACTGAAGAAGAAAAATCTAATTTTGTCACCATTATGGAGATCAGTGTTTGCTTTAGTTGGGCAGTTGACCTTTAAATGTTTAACTTTAGATTTTGTCTGGCTGCTGTACATGAGTTATGACAGCCAGATGGACAAAGAGAAAATGTGATCTCATGGTGTTGGTTATGTTTTAACATAATTATTATTTCACAATCATATGACCTGAATCACTGAACTCATTTAGTCCTAATCTCTGACATAGAATTATATTGGTCATTATCGTATCAAAGTGATTTAACAGCATAAAATCCCGATTTTTCAATGTAGTCCAAAAGATTTCTTAAAAGTTGTTCTGATCAAAAGTCGTTGAAAATGGAATTTTGTTTGGACACAAAGACATCAATAATCAGCCTGTGATTCTCAACAATGGTGACAATAATAAAGCATGTTGCAGTGCATTCTGGGTGCCACCAATCAAAACTCATTCATAGCTCCCATCATACATTGCGGTATGAATAAATTATGATCTAAATTGTCTTAGGAATCTCCTTTTCCTAATCGAATATTCGTTTTGTCACCATTGTTGAGATTCATACACTGAATATATATGTCTATGTGTGCTTGAAAGAGAGATTTGTTTTTATCAGAACAACTTTTAAGAAATAATTTAGATTATATTGAACAACCTGGAATTTATACTGTTGAATCACTTTGAATCTGTAATGACCAATATACATTCTAATCAGAGATTAGGACTACTTGAGTTCAATGATTAAGGTCATATGATTGTGAAATAATAATTATGTTATAACATAACCAACACCATCAGATGACCTTTTCTATTTTTTCATCTGGCTGTCATAACTCATGTACAGCACCCAAACAATATCTAAAGTTAAACATGTAAAGGTCAATTGCCCAACTAAACCAAAAACTGATCTCCATAATGGTGACTAAAATTAGATTTTTCTTCTTCAGTGATTCTGCTTGTTATCATCAGGTGTCTTCAATAATGCTCAATCATCACTCAATCAGTAACTTAAATAGCACATTAACTTTACCACTCTTCAGTGTTAATTTAATACTCAAATTTTAACCCTTTAACACTCTTGAGTCTTTAACACTCTTGAGTTTTTGCTGTGTAGTAACATTCAGGAAACTGGACATTTTTATGTTCTTGGAATGTTAGAAATCAACATTACTATCATGTTGAATTTTTAATCGAAAATTACGTTTAAAGAACGTTTGAGGAACATTATACCTTTTAAAACACGTTCCTCTAACGTCAAGAAAACTGGACATTTTTCACGTTCCCAGAACCAACACTGAATATTTGGAGAACGTTCTTATAACAAAATTCTGTTAGCTGGGTTGTTTTTACTGTTGAAGTTCAAATCAGACACTACTAAAATATCTCTGTCTAACACTCTCATCATCATGATAACAAATAACACTCTCGTACACGTCACGAGACGAAGAAGAATCATGAAAAAAAGTGCTTTAAAATCATTGCCATATTTACAATGTTGCTTATTCGTGGTCTGGCAGCAAAATCATTGCAATTTGCAAATATATTGCGAATATTGAGCATGACTCTCAATAACTCTCAATAACTACAAATAAATGTATTAATTAATTAATATTTCTCTTTTCACAGCTGTGCTTCTGCTGCCGAACTAAACGATTTTCCTTCTTTACCTGGTCCTACACCTGTCAGTTTTGTAAAAGGTAATAAATAACTTGCCATCCAACTTTTTAGTCAGTGCTCATTTAAGGATTTTTAGATATTTTAATAGAAGCCAACATAGCCAAGACAAAAGTACTAAGTCAAAAACAAATCTTTAGTGGTGCTGTATCATCTTGTTCTTGAATTTTGCAGGCCTGTGTGTTCACAATGCTGTAAAAAAGTAAGTCACGTTCTGTACAAACTGTTCATGTTCACATAACTTCATGTAATTCTCATTTTACATTATTTGTGGCGAGCTCATCATGACTCCATTTCCAAGGTCACAATGGGCCTTTAAATCTCATCACGTTTGGAACGTTCTGTCCTTCAAGAGCTACTGGAAGCTCATTTTGTGCTTATCACAGTCTTTTCTGTTGCTTTAGATGCGGCTGCCATCGAAGCCCTACGCCAATCTACCCATTTACTCTCTGGGTCCGTCTACGTCCACGCTGAAACGAGACAAGCCCATCCACAAGCCAGAGAAGCCCAGCACGAGCCACCATCGACCCAGCCTTCAGCGCACAATGTCCAAGTACAAAAACACAGCTTAGTATGGAAGCTTGTTTCCCCACGGAATAAAATAATAAAATAGGTAATTTTAGGTGACTTTTTATCTCACAATTCTGAGAAATAAGGTAAGATATAAACTCGCAAATGTGAGAAAAAAAGTCAGAATTGTGAGATAAAAGATCGCAGGTACCCTTTTTATTTTTTTATTTCGTGGGAGAAACAAAATACCTGAGTTAAGACACTTTGCAAAAAGGTCTTATTTGTTAACATTAGTTAATGTATTAACTAGCATGAACTAACAATGAGAAATACATTGTCAGGGTTCTGTCAATTCTGTCTAGTCTATTTCTTGGTTTTGTGACAGAGCCCTGACACTCCTGTGTTGTCTTGTACTGTGTAGCACACAGCTTGTGTTTAACACTAGCTGTGTGCTTTCATGTTGTCATGTTTTGTGTGAACACGTGGCTTATGAGTGTTCTCAGTGGCTGCGTGTTCATGTGGGGTTTTGTGTTAGCACATGGCTTGTGATTTTTTTTACTGGCCATGTGCTTGTGTTTTTGTGACACATGGCTTGTTGTCATGTATGTTTCCTTGTGTCATCTGCTCTTCTGTCTAACCCCGCCATCTTGTTACCTGATTATTGATTAATTTGCCCCACCTGTCCTCCCTCGTTTCCCTCTTTTGTTTGCTTCCCTATTTATTCTCCTTGTGTTTGCAGTCCTGGCGGCCATACATTGTGTGATGTCTTTGCGATTTCAGCAAGGTACCTACTCGCACTGAACGAGTAAATCGCATGCGATGTAAAGCCAAAGCTCAGGATTTATGCGCTCACACTATACGGTCCGAATGTCGAGCTGCGAAGTGACTGCTCACACTATACGTGTGAAATATGTGCGATAAACCGCCGTGCTGGGTTGCGCCTAGACGATATCATGTATCCAGAGATTGTCAAAACAAGCATCAGCTATCAATATCAAGATGATTTAGCATTTCCAATTTATGTATTAAATTATTATTAGTATTATTGTATTATCATTATTAGGGAAGGCTAATTTTATTATTAAATTGATCTGCTATTATAATTAATTTGCCACGCAATAACTTTACAGCACATCACCGCAACGCGCTGTGAGGATAATAAAATAATACATAGAAGAATACTACCTCCTCCTTCCTTTAGGTTGATTACAATGAATTATAGGCATATAATTACATTAACAGTCTATAATATGTCCCAACACTGCAATTATTAGTCATCAATGAAAATTAAAAACAGGTTTATTTCAAAAACATTGTTTAACAAATTAATAAAAGGGCCACGGTGTTACATCGCAGATGGCTTTGAAGACGGGGGTAATAACTGGAGGTAAGCAGCAGTAATTTGTAGCTAGTTTGAACTACAGAACTTAAAAGGACATTGGGAAGGAATTTCTCCCATCTAGCGGTGAAATTGTATTTTGCATTCAAACGAATTGTGCTCTCCAGCGCCTCGCTTTTTCAAATGCGTGTCGCATCTACGGTAACTGTTATGTACCAAAAAGCTATGACAGGATGCCTTCTAATAGCACTTCGTCGAGTTTTCTTTCGGGTGAACAGGTTTGTTATTTCAAACAAACTGCAACTTGACACAACGAACAAACGAATGTTACATTATGAATTACTGACTGACTTGCCGGGGCCGTGAAGCGCCTCTCACTGCTCTGCTCCTCCGTTTCTGCTGCTTTCAGTCACGTGATGCTGGCTCTGAGCGAAAACACGTTGTGGAAACGCTTTGGTCTAGTACTTTTTGACCCTCTCTGCTATTATAGTTTTTCAAGATGGCGGAACGACATGGAAGCCTCCGTGGACCTACCCGTCACATGTATATAAAGATAATAAATTCTTTGTTTACGAGGATAAGTCAAATAATTGGCAGAGGTATTTGTACACCATTGAGGACATATTTATGAATAAAAATATTGATTTTAGATAATAAAATACCTAAAAAACTACACATAGTCCCTTTAAAGATCTCCCTCTTTTAGTTTTTTTTCTTTTCTTTTCTTTTTTTTTTCCTTTTTTTTCTGCAGATTGAAACGGTTTACATTCTGTTTTCGTGCAGGCGCAGTGAGGGAAAAAACACTGAGTTTAGGGCAATCTGTTCGTAGCTCTGCTTCAACTGTGCGATATAGTCACGAGGGGTGACCAAAATTTCTGACATGCCAGAAATTCATCCGATTGCCGATCGGGAGATGTTAATCGCCTCTCATTTCTCCCTGTACACTCCACGACAAACGACGCACGACTAAGCTGAAAATCGTCCCGACCCGAAAAAGAGTCGCACGAGTCAGAATTCGGCTCAAAATCGGACGAAAAACGCACAGTGTATCCCCGAGGTACCTTCATGTTTCCTTTTCCTGCCAAGTCCAGTTCTTGTAAAGTCTTGCTGCCCTTCTTGTTTGTTTTTGTTTAATGCCTAATAAAAGCCCATCACTCTGCATTTGAGACCTTGCTACTTTCATCAACCCAAACCCTGACATAGCCTACATTTGTTACAATGGTTTATCTTTGTTAATGTTAGTTAATAAATATACAGTCGTTCGTGTTAGTTCACGGTGCATTAACTAATGTTATCACATACAACTTTTGATTATAAGATGTAAAGATTAATAAATGGTGTAGAAGTGTTGTTCACTCTTAGTTCATGTTAACTAAAGTAGTTTACTAATGTTAACTAATCAAATCTTATTGTAAAGTGTTACCAAACTTGTGAGATAAAAAGTCGCAATTACCTTTTTTATGTTTTTTTTCTAAGCTTCCATAGCATAGAGCTCGTCTCTACGAGCTGATATTCATATTTACCGTCTCTTTTCCGTCTCTCTAAGATTATCTAATCAGACTCGGCAGTCGTCCTCATCTCAGGAGGAAATCGAGCTCCCGAAAGATCTGATGGAAGACTGGAACACCATGGAGGTTTGTGTCGACTGCAAGAAGTTCATCTCCGACATTATCGCCTCCGGCAAGCACAGCCTCTCTCTGGCCAACAAGCGTGCGCGCTTGAAACGCAAGACTCAGTCCTTCAGCATGGCATCTGAGAAGGGCGCAGAATACCGGCCGTCGGAGAGAACGATCAATGAGGTTTAGCCGTGTGTCATCCTGTTGTAGTATTATAGATTAGAACTGGTCAAGCGAGAGATCAGTCTGTCAGCCTTGTTGTACAGAGACAATAAACTCTTATGGATGTGTAGCAGTTCTTCCACACGTGGGCCGTTTTCTATTCTGTGCTGTAATCAATGAACTTTATGACTCATTAGGCCTTTTCGCGATTGAAATAGACCCTGGATCGCAATCCTGGGTTATCTTATTTCCCGTTTCACGATGAATTTTCACGTATAGTGAATTTTTCTGGGCGAAATCCAGACATTTCAATCGGAATTCACGCGATTGTATGGAAGCTCATTTCCCCTACATAAGATTAAAAAAGTAATTCTTTGGTAAATCATAATTATGACTAAAAGTCATAATTTTTAGATTAAAAAGTCAAAATGATGATGTCATAATTATGAGAGAGAAAGTTGAAATTATGACATGTCCAAAATATGACATACTAAATCGGAATTGACATTTATTATGACATATTAAGTCAAAATTATGACATACCAAATTAAATTGACACTAAATCGAAATTATGACACATTTATGATGTAGCCTACTACGTTTATTTAATTATGACATAAAAAAGGTCGAAATAATGGCATAAAAGTAATAATAATGGCAGAAAGCAACGGCTGTTTCGCTACTAATTTTAAAGTTCTGTGCGACTGCCACGGGGACTAAATGCGACAATCGTATGCGAATATCAGAGATAGTGGAAAGGCGGTTATTACCGCATTTTTCACCTCCAAGAGTTTGGCCAAAGCTGCTTTAAGGCAAGCCTCAAAGGTTAGCAAACAAAGCATAAAGCTGCTGTACGCAGGGAAGGAGACCAGAGGCCTTTTTTCTACGTTGAATAAACTGCTTTTGTGGGAAAACAGCTTATCATTTAATGAAGTGACAGCCAATCGGCTAGTCTTCTACATGTTTACCATTAAACATTTGATTAAACAATCAAATTAAGCATTTTGGGCCATATTTACCAAACAGAGCAAAGTAGCATGAATGCACAATCCCATAAAAGCGATGGGAGTGTGAAGTTCAGCGCTTGATCTACTGACGACACACACATTAAAGAACACAGACACAGCCGGATCATTTCCATAATGACCAACACAATCTACCAAGAGCAGCGCAAATTAGAGTCTGGTTTAAGACGGACTTTTATGTGTGGTAAATAATGACGCAAAAGTTAATAGCAGGGGTTAGAATGGCGATAACGCCAGGTTAAGTATGGAAGCCCATTTCTATTACATAAAAAATGCCTTGGTAAATCGTAATTATGACATAAAGTCATAACTATGACATGCAAAGGGTAATTATGACAAAACATCAAAATTAAGAAAGAAAAAACTAGAATCAGGACATTATGCCCTGGTTTCACAGACCAGGCTTAAGTCTAGTCCCAGACTAAAATGAACGTTTGATCTGTTTTAACTGATATAAACTTCCACTTGCACTTAAAATATGTCAGTGTCATTGTTTTGTCTCAATATGCACACCAGTAATGTTTTTTCTAAGGCATGTTTACAAAAGATACTTAAATGTTGTAATCAAACTAAGGCTTAATCTAAACCCTGTCTGTGAAACCAGGCCAAAACGTCAAAATTATGACTTAAAAAAATCATATTTATGACTAAGTATGTTATAATTGTCTTTTTGTCTCACGAGTGTTGTAATTAAGATTTTTTTTGTGTGGCAGAAATGGGCTTCCATAGTTAATGCTGCCTTCTCCTCCTATCGGAATTATCGTAAATACGAGTTTCTTAATTAAAAATTGGACATGAACGGCCTCTCAAGTCGTATACCCAAGTTCCCGAGTTGGCCGTGCCATAAACTTTAAACATGGAGGAGGGGAGAACGATGGCCCCTGTGACTGCTATTCTTTATCAGTTTTTTCCACAACAGCTATATCACTTTGTTTTGTCGTTAAAAAGTAATGCATATTTATGCAAATGAATAATCATTTGAAGCGTGTGTTTTATAGGCTACACAGTGTGTGTAAATAGCCTGTGTTTGACAGAAATTCCTAATCTAGATAGTGCAGTGACTGTTATATGGCTGTCAATGAATGGGATGCCACATATCATTTTGAATTTATTTAGATTTTCCCAATAAATAGGCTGGAGTAAACCTGGTGTCCTTTGTATATTGTTCACAATATGACCAGGAACATCCATTAAGAAAGTGAAAAGAGTCAGTTTTGAGTTCATATTGACTGTAATGTATAAAGGTCTAAAATCTTTTGTGTGTGTCTCGTTTATGGACGTTTAAACCGATAAGCACAAATACGTCACTCAACACAAGCTGAAAATCAATTGGGATCCTATTAGAAACACCATGAGATATTGTTTTCTATTCGTGACTTTTGTATATGTTGGCGGTGTGTATATATTTGTACAGGTTATGTTACTCATATCCCGGTGATTTGACTGTAAATGATCCGTATGTTGATTGACTTTGAGTGTTTCAAGATAAATCTACTCCTGCAAGTCGTATGCGCCATTTTATTTATTGGCAGGCATGATGAGGTCAGTCTGGGTTTATAAACATTAAGAGTTGCATTTATTTTTACATAATTTATGCTTTATATGTCAGGTAATATTTTGGGGTGTACAGTACAGCTTTTAATCGTCATTTAGAGAGATATTTTGATTAGTTTATCATGATGATGATGATAAAGGTAGAAAAATCTCATTCCGAAACTGTAATGATTTAAATAGATTTCCCCAAGCATTCAGACAGAGAAATATTTCATTTCCTATGATCTGGGTCAAAGGTCAATGCAAGCTTAAATCATTCCCCATTTAAATCTGATCTGTCAATCACATGTGAGAAACACGTTTTGGGGTCAAATATTATTTACAGTCAGTTTCTTTTTGAGAACTATTTACCAAGACATCATCTTTAAAAGAGCTTTTTTTATCTCCTTTTTATTATCTGAGGATTTGTGTTTTTATATTTGGACCAGCTGATACATCGGATCTTACTTTTTTGATAAGTTTATTTCTTCCACTGTTGTGGTAAAATAAAGAATACAGAGTTGCAGAATGTTTTATAATATGCATTCATTTGATGTTTTCAATATAACCTTGTCCTCTTTGTTTTTTTGTTTTGTTTTTAAATCATCTGATAATGTAACAATCAGTGTTTAATTTTATAGAAAAATCTAACTTGTACCTGGTAAATCATTGAAGCAAGATCTTGTAAAGTTGCCTTTTTCCTTCAATAATCCAGTATGAAATGAGAGACTGATATGAGTGTGCATGAGTGCTGAGACAGCCGTGTGGGGATGGTGTTTGTTTTATTCATTCGCTGTGAAGTATCTCTTGATTCCCTCTTTAAAGCAATTCATTTGCCTTATAAACACTGCCTTTTTAAGCATTGCAATACCGTCAAGTCAATTTAATATACAGTCCAAAAACATGTGTCTGTTTGCAGTAAAACTGCTCATGCATTTTAACATCTGCACAAATGCTGTAGATTTTGGAGTGTCATTGAATTCATAAAAACTAGGAACATGTACAGTAAATAAATGTGTAAAAAAAAACAGATGCAATGTGCTTGCATGAGAAACAGTCCACATGGTACTTTGATCTATGACTGTCATTTTTTTCATTTTTTTCTCAGATGATCACCAGAATAAAAAGATACAATCATAATTGGGGTGTGAATTTTACTCATAAGAAATTATATGTGAAGCATCTGCTTTATACAAAATACATCACAACATTCTATTTAGTTTTATGTAGATTTTTCCCTTCATTAGATTCTCTTTTATGTCATAGTCATTTTTCCTGTATACAATTATTACTTACTTCGGTTGATTTGGATGTGAAATATGATCTGCACATGACACCTAAAATCATCATACTTTACAATATTTATACCAGTAGTACATGATGAGACAAAGAAACACTGTTGAAATATAAATGTAATTCATAAGATAAGAAGCTTTCAGTTTTAGAATGTTTATTATGCTTTTATTTTTTATCAATTGCTTAGTTTTTATAGTAAAATATTAAGTCAAAATATTCTTGTGCTGTTTTTACTCGGGGAATCCTTCCCAGCGTCCCTGTAAAAAATGTCATAATTATGATGAACAAATTGACCGATTCAAATCAAACATGTTGCTTCACTAAATCATAAACAAATCAGTCTACAGACTGGAAACCAAACCGTTTCTATTCCATTCAGAGGAGCAAGACAATGTTATGTTTGGATGTGTCTTCATTTCATACAATCACAACCTGAGACATCTGTATATCTGCATTATCAAACAGACTCATTAGGCACTAGAATATCACTAACCTGCACAATACTGATGGAAATCACACTGGCAAATACATAATACCAGGAAAATATTCAAAATGAACAACGGCTTGGAAATACATAACATTTGAGTACTTTGGAAACAGAGATGCAGCTCTATAAAGGCTTGATCCAGTTGAAAATGACACGTGTTGCAGCATGTTAGGGTCTTCATCTGCTCCAACGCTCGACGTTTACATGCAGACAAACAGACGGAACTAGATCAAGTCTGCCATTTGATTTAATGTGCATTTAATTACAATGAAAGTCCCTCGTTAGACTGTGGCACTGTGATTGTGTTCGACAGCAGCGACTCTCCCACAAACTCTCATGTCAAGGAATCACCTCAGCGTTTACCGCCGGACGGGCACTTTTAACCCCTTCAGGCTGGGGGATTTTCTTTGATTTACTTTTAACCTGCAAGAAAAGAATATCAGCCTATAAAGACGCACTTCATTCTGATATAAGATGCATGATAGATGAAGATAAAAGGTCCAGCTCATCTTTATATAACCCAACATCAAAAGAAAGAAATAAGAACTTTTGCATGAAGTAAAAGACAATTAAGTAAAACTAATCCATATGAATTGAGCGATTTAGTCAAAATTTTCTGAAAAGACACGATAGCTTTATATGATGAATAGATTGAATTTAGGCTTTTATTCACCTATAAACGTTCATTAACACACATTAGTTGTGGTAAACGGAAGCTCAAGCGTGTTCACTTGATGTGTGAGGTTCGTTCTCATGTTACTCAGCACGTTTGAACCAATGATTATGAACTTTTTGAAGCATCAAAGTGGTAGTTGCGTAACTGTCAATGGAGGCACTAAAATCTCTCAGATTTCATCAAAAAGATCTTCATTTATGTTCTTAAGATGAATGAAAGCCTTACGGGTTTTGAACGACATGAGGATGAGTAATTAATGACAGAATTTTCACTTTTTGTGTGAACTGTCCCTTTAAGAACTATATATTTTTTGATGATGACGGTGAATATAACGTGATGAGTGTTGAGCTCCTGACCTCGTCTCTGTGTGCCGGTCTCCTCTGGGTGCTGTCGGTGAGCGTGGCGCGTCTGCCACACTGTGTGCCGGTGTTCACCAGCTTCTTCTCTTTGGCAGAAGAGCCTCTGGTCCCCGTCATGGGCTTCTCTTCCCTTTGAGCTTTACAGCAACAACAGCACAGAAGTTCTTCATATGAATGTGCACCATTGGATCTCAAATTGTTTAACTCTAAAGGCTCCCAAGCCGTAGTATTGGTTTTCAATAGTAGTGGCCATAGGTGATATCTTTATTAAAAATGCATAGAAGAAGAAAAAAAGCTGGGACTTTTAAACAACCAAGGACTTTAGACTGTGTAACGTGTTCATAATTTATTTGTATGACAGCCTGGCCAAAAATTATGTTGGCACAATTTGGCATGTTTCATTGCATTATCATAAATATAATAATTAACTGTTTACCAAATATTTAACAAATGTAAAAATTGTCAATAATTTAATTTATGCTGTCAATTTTCCTAGGCGGGACATCCTTTTTGGAAACTTCTGTAGTTTCTGTAGCCTAGTTTAAAAAAATAATAATAACAATAATTTAAATAAAATTAAAAATACTTAAATTTCAGGATTCTAGAAGTTTACTCAGGGTTCCCAATCTATTTAACCAATAAATTTACATGGCTCTTTTTCCAGTAAATATATATATATATATATATATATGTACTCACAATTTCTACCCAATAAAATATTTTAGAGATTGTCATAACTAGTAAAATATGTATTCATGATAAACATGCCTATGAAGTTTTAAGATTTTATTCATTTACATGCCTTAAATTAATACATGAAAGTGGGAATTAAAAGGAAACAGTGACAACCAAAATAAGAAACACCATGATTTTTGTTGTTGTTGTTTTAATGCTTGTTTTGTCTTATATTTAAATCATTTGAGGTCTCGAGGCCCAGTGAGAACCACTGATGTACACAACCAGACACACGTTTGGACTGAATTGAACTTTTTTTTTTCTAAAAGCTTCAGTTTTGAATGCTTGAAATTATAACTAATAACAAATTACCACATACCACATGTTCATTAACTATTGGATTTGGACACTATTAGCCTACGGTAAATATTTGTTAGGTAGGCCTATATTCTATATTTATATTAGTTTTGTGTGTATTGTACATTATGGGCCTCCGTGAGGGTGTCAGATTACCATATACAGTAAGATTCAACGAATATGAATGATATTTTATATTTTCATGAAAGGCACAATATCACTAGTCGTTCCTATATTATCTATATTATATCTGTTTTTAATAAAGACGATCGTGACTGACCTGATCCGGCTGCTGCTGCTGCTGCTGCTGCTGTTGCTGTTTTCTCATTCTCGCTCGCGCTCTCACCGGTCCCGTTACCGGCAGCTGCCCGTTGCGTCTCCGTGTCCGTGCTCGTCGTGAGCCACGTCGACTCGGTGTCTCTGCTCTCGTAATACCGGGGTTCGATCGCGGCGGATCTGCTTCCCCCGCAGCCCATCGAGCCCGTGATCATCCTCACACACACGAGCACAGATCTGCAGCTGCAGGCATTCTCGCGCGGGGATCAGCACATCTGCGGACGGAGACGCACGCGGCGATGTTGCGCGTCATCTTGAACACGCATTCATACACGGGCGCGTGTGATTTCAGCACTTATTAACAGACAAGACTGAAAGCTACTAGTAATTGAATATTATTATATTATATATTTAGGCTATAACTGGATCTTTATTAAATGACGTGATGCGATTCAATGCGTATAAGTAAATCACCCATTCTTGTCAGCTATTGATTCTGGTTTTATTTAAGTTTTACTTTTAGCCTATATAGCCTATCGCAGATTTTATTAGGCTTTTTCGTTTTTAAAGTCCCCATGAAATCAAAATTGAATTTTTTGGGGGGGCTTTTAGTATGAATATGTTAGCCTACTGTTATAGGCTATATAGCCTGTGTGCTCCAGAAATCTAAAAATTCTCTTTTATCTAGAAGATATAAGCATTCAAACTTACAGTCTTTCACTTCCACCATATGGATCAATGATTTTAATGACATCACTTTAGCTTCTCATCAGATTTTCTGTCCAATCAAATACTACAATCTGAAAATCCGTTCTACATTATACTTAAAGCTACATTATGAACGCTGAAGCTGCGGCTAAATTCGGTCACTTGTTCAGATATTTACTATCTTCTGGAATGGTGCACGCAGTGCTCTATGGACCTGATTCACATCAGCGCCATCTTTGATTTTTAATGGGAATGAAAGCGACGCTGTTAGGGACAGACATGCATCTCTTCAATGGTAGGTAGGTAGCCCACTGTTACACTGAACAAAATTATAAACGCAACACTTTTGTTTTTGCCCCTTGTTTTTCTATGTACACAAAAGGCATATTTCTAGGTATATTGTTCACAAATCTGTCTAAATCTGTGTTAGTGAGCACTTCTCCTTTGCCGAGATAATCCATCCACCTCACAGGTGTGGCATATAAAGATGCTGATTAGACAGCATGATTATTGCACAGGTGTGCCTTAGGCTGGCCACAATAAAAGGCCACTCTAAAATGTGCACTGCTCTGAGTAAGGTCTATTGGGGATAGGGAACGATTCAGAAATTGTAATGCTTTCCATTGGGATGAATGAAGTCTGGTTTCACGTTATGCCGAGTTCACACTGCACGATTTTCAAAGTTGTCGGGTCACTGTTCTTTTCACACTGCACGACTATCTGAGGTAACATTCAGTTGCTGCTGTGTGCACACTGCACGATGGATCGGCAACAGGGGGTTTCACATGGCATGACTTTACAAAAGAAAGAATCGCTGACAACTTCTGTAGTTCGCAAACTACGTTTCACAACTAAACAAGCGAGAAGTGATAGAAAATAACCCAAATAACGGAAACAAGTTCTCGCGTGAGACTGAAATTGTTATTAAATATGATAGCCTGCAAGAAGATTTGTGATCCAAATTGTTTGTGGCTGCGCTGATTTGCAGCGAAAAGTAGAAGAAAAAAAAAACAGATTATGCAGGAGGAAATGGTTGGGGAGACGATGGGAGCAAGGATTGTGTGTTCTGCAAAGAGAGTTGGAGGTAAATAAATCATTTTGCAATGTGCTGCTGTTGCTGCTGGTCTAGCAATTTTTTTGTGCTTTGTTTCTGTTTGATATAATTGTAAATATATCCATTAAAATAGTGATATTCTGGTCTATAACTCCTCCTCGAACATCCCGCTGTCCTGTATCTTGCTTTCTCATTGGCTGTTGGTCATCGCGTATTTGACAATTCACACTGCGTGATTGTCACTCACGTGCACCAATTTGCCTATGATTTCGGGCATTTGTCGGCGATCTCACAAAAGCTGTCGGCAAGCGAAAATTGGGCCTAAAATCGTTCCGTGTGAATTCAGCATTAGTGTCACGTGAACCGCCACAGAACGCACACGGTCTGCTCCGGACCAGAGACAAGATAGTACAGAACTGATCATGCGCGAGTCGGCGCAGACCAGAGAACGTATTAGACCCATAGACTGTAAAAAAAGATGGACGACGCCCCTTCGCTCTCTTCCATTGGCGAGAAGTGAAGCCGCCATTGTCCCGATATGGCGCTGACATCTTGGGACTTGAGTCTGCGCAGTTGCTATTTCGGGACCAGACATGCGCAGTAGTAAGCAGGAAGTAAAGCCGCGAAATCAACGTCCCGCTCTGGTCCCGCCCTCACTCTCGCTGAATCAATCGCAAGCACGCGCCTCTGCTGCAGAACAACCCAGTATGTCGGGGTGAAATAATTAATTATAGAAATTTAGATATTAAATTTAAAGCTCCAATCTCCTCAGCCCTCCAAAGATCCCGAAAAAAAAGTCCGCTGTTGCTTCAGTGACTACTTTGCTCAGAGAACCTGTCAATCACAGCTGTCAATCATGACGCCTAAGCGCCGTTTTTATAGCATCAAATAACTAACTAAAAACAAACTTATTTTAAAAACAAACACTTGAAATTACATCAGCGTGATGAAAACTACAGTAACTGACAGAAACTATCTTTGGATAAAGATATGTGAAGTGAAATTTAATTGTTTAGTTGGTCTCACGTCCCATTGAATAACATGGGGAGGCGGGGTTTATGAGCTATATTAGGACCGGTCACCGGGGGGCAATCGAGACTTTTCAGGGCTTGTGCGGCACGCTTGATCAGACCCATTTAAATACTGCACATAAAATATAGACTGCTAAAATTTAAAGCGATAGGGCGATTAGAAGGAGAAAAGGTTAGAGATTATGAGGAAACTGTGGCGTTACCAAGCTCTACGGTTCTCTGGTCGAGCTGTGATTTTTTACAGTCTATGGCTGTGATATAAACTAAATGCTATTGCCTATTGGCTATTTAAAAAAGGGGAGGAGCTGTTCGGTCCCGCCCTGTTTTCCTGTTTCAGTGGAAATTATGTCAACACACTGAATAACTCTGCTTGTTTCAAGGCACTTCAGTGGGCCTCTAACAAATTTTCTTAATATTCATTTCACTTATTATTCAAATTTGCAGATATGCACAGTGTCTTCTGCTAACTTGTTGGTGTTGAGCGACGGTTGCTTGCGTAAAATACTTGCGTGCGTAAATCATAATGAAGGATTTCATTTACTACTGTGCGCGTAAATCACAAACCACATACTGGTGAGTAAATACTGACAGAACATTCATTTCTGGGTCATCGACTTTAAAATATTTCTCTTGCAAAGCATTATTTCTTTTTATTTATGGATATTTTTATTTTAAAGTCATTATTATCTTTAATTAAAGGAAGTTTTTTTCTAACTTTATTTTTCAAGTATACCTTTTATACTTTAAAAAAGAAGAAAGTCTCTCACCCCAACTTGCATTATTAAAATGTTCATTCAAAATCTAACTTACAAGAATCTAATTGAAGTGCAAATGGCCTTCTTTCCTGCATTTATTTGAGCATTTTACTGTATATATAAATTTACTAGGTAAATGTGCTTCAATAACAAAAACCAGTACACATTTTATGTACTTATATTAATTTTATATTTTGGTTCCATGACAATAATTTTGCACATATAACTCTTTAAAACACCAAATGTACATAACATCACATTTATATTGCATCTTTGTAACATTTTTTCACTCATTTTGTTTGTTTAAATGGACCACTGGTACATTTGAAAGAATAAAGGTTAAAAACACAGTTGTCCACACACAATCTATCACTAACATTAGATGTAACTACTACAGCTCACAAAAAATTAGTGGAATGACTTAAAATCCATAATTTCATTCACCAGCACATATGATAACAAAATGACATTCTTTAAAAAAAAATGTAAACAACGTACTAGGGGCGGCAGATATAGATACTCTCCTGCCGTCGTTGATGAACAGCAATGAGAAGTATCTCTGAATATGAATGAGCATGCATGACAGGGTGACTAGAACGAGAGTTCAGCAATATACAGTTTCTTTAACTTAGATTTATTCACAGAGACAAAAAGAGGGGCACATGATTGAGTATGATTCTTCTATTTGAAGTCCAGCAGGTTGCAGTCGATTTTGTAGTACACGTAGGGATAATATTCTTGCTGGCTGAGGTTCAAGCCAGGGATGTCCATGGCAGATTGCTGGAACAGGAAAAAGACAACTTATTTAAAGTTACCATGAAATGTTTTTTATGGAACATTGCAGTATTTGCTGTAAGTCATTTATCTGTTCATCATTATTTTTTTTTCTATTCGCGTGCCTTCAAAATCTTTAATTTAATTAACTTCCTCTCCCTCTTGCAGCAACATCTCTTCTCTGATGACGTGTTTAATGGCGTGAGGGCGGGACAACCAGTCACATGAGATTGAATAATAGCAAACCACAATTCTCCATGATAAAAATAAAGTCCCGCCCTACATTTTTTCTTGTTCCAGAAACTGTTTTACTCAGATATACGTCACAATAGGGAACAAAATACTAATCGCAAATATAACCGACTTTAAACAGGCCACACACACTTTTTCAGTGTCTTTATGTTACAGTGTCCTATTAATTACCTAAACTATGTCAGCCTGCCTGCCTAATTTATGCCACCAGAGTTTGATAATGAACCGAAAATATCTTAAAACTTCTCATAACAACATAAATGATATCTAACATTGTTTTGCGCCTTTGCTTTGGCAAAGTATCTGTCAAACGAACTAAAATCAAAAGCGTGATATGCTCATGCTCATGCGATAAGTTCATGATCTGGTGTTTTCTGCATCTCAGAAAGGCTCAGTTCACAATGAATGGATGCAGGGGTGCAAAACTCAGTTCCTGATGGGCCACAGCCCTGCAGAGTTTAGTTCAACCCCACTCCAACACACAGAACTGTAGTTTTCAAATTAGCCTGAAGGACTTGATTGGCTGGATCAGGTGCTTTTAATTAGGGTAGCTTTAAGCAGAGCTGTGGCCCTCCAGGAACTGAGTTTTGCACCCCTGCCCTAGAGGGAACGAGGTCTCACAAAATCCTGTGGAAACTACTGATGTTATCAATATGGAAATAACCTATGCATTTTTTTTACTTTTGAAATGCTACTGTTGTGCAAAAATGCTGTAAATGCCACAAAACCTAAAATCATTTCTTATATTATTTAAACCACACATCACAAAAACACAGCCTAGGGCCAACAGTAAACTTACGTCAATAATAGCAGCTGCGCTGCTGTCCAAGTGCTTATAAAGATCGTACAGAACTTCCCTCAGTTTCTTCATGTTCTTCTTGTTGGGCTGTAGCAGCATTGCTTGGAAGTTCACTGGCAATCCATATCTGTTTATTTAGAATAAATAATAATAAAATGTAGTTTTAAGTCTAGCTTTCACTGTCCCATTCTTTAAAAACAGCCTCTTTGTAATGCTATATTGTGAGAGATTTACAAAAATAAAAACCTGATGTGAAAAATGCTCTTTTTGGACTGGATAGGAGGTTGTACATTTTGAAAGTTAAAGTTGGCTTAATACAATGAACTCTTATTTCAAAAGAAAATTTGAGAATAATTTGATTCCTCCAGGTATGTGCTCTATAAGGCTGCGTGTCCACCAAAGCGTTTTTAGCCAGCTGAAAACGCTAGGCGCTCTGCTGAAAACGCTTGAGAGCGTTTTGGCGGCGCAGCATTTTTATTTCATTTGAGACACTTTGCTTGTTATGATACGGAACATATTTTGTTTCTGTGTTGATTCTATATTAAAATGTCGATACAATGTAACGTATTTTCTCTGGCTCTTGTTTTAAAAATTATTTTGTTCCGTTATTATGCTTCTCGTTGTCATCTGTTGAAATTGAACAAGCAGAAAGTGGCAGTTGGTCGGGTGTGATATTTGTCCCGCCCCTCCTCCACTGTGATTGGACGGTTGGGTAAAAAGTGACAGTGATGAGCGCTGCGTTTTACCCAAAGTTGAACATTCTTCAACTCTCGGCGACCAGTAAAAAAACGCCGAACGCTCAGCGCTTGAGCGTTAAATACACGCTCAGCACCTCGTTATGGTCATGGTGTTTAAAAAACGCGGCGCTCCCATTGAAAACAACTGGAAAAATACGCCAGCCACGTAAAAAAACGCTTTGGTGGACACACGGCCTAAGAACCCGATGAGATATTTGGTTGTCTCTACCTCAACACTGATTCCACAAAGACCCTCAGAGCCTTAATATGGATCCAAGCAATAAAAGCCTCACTGAAGTTCACCTTCAGCCATCGAACAAGTGGACCCTGCAGAGGACAAATGTATGAAAGTTCAAAAAATAACCAAAACTGATGTAGTTCCATGCCAGTTGCTTTGAGGATCCATCTAGCCGATACATACAAACTGCTTTTTCTTGTCAGTTGAGAGTCTGGTCATCTCCTCTTTATCAGCTTTCATTTCTTCCTCGTTGTACTGGAAGTCACGAACCGTGAACCTGCAAAGCAGACACTGGGATGACTAAGGCATTAAGATCCCTAAACTGGACATTTTCTCCGACATCTAAACGGTGTGATTCATGACCGCACGGTGGAGCTAAAATTGCCTGTTTACTTGTTTTCTCTGGCCTTGTGTCTGAAGTCGTCGATGGCCTTTCTGAAGAGTGTGACGGAAAACAGGCCGCTGTCATGATCCTCAAAAAGCAAACTGCCAGAAAGAAAATAACACTAATATTTAGTGTTGTGTAGCAAGGAGAACTTTAAATTTCCTAGTCATATTTCACTCAAAATCACAAAAGAATAAAATTTTGCATGAAGAAAATTCACAAAAATTTTAATTGATACATTATGGTAGTAACTGTTAGCCTGTTATTCATTTATACTCATTTTAATACAAAATTACATCAGTAATAGTAAAACAATTGCTTTAATCACAAAAATGACAATTACCAGTGAGACACCCATAATATTTTTTTTTATTTTACACTACAGACAGATGGAAAATTATATCTGTTTGTTCTGCTGCATTAATAATTATTAATTTTAAGTATATAAGTATTAGGATAATTTGTCTAGTTAAGTCCTAAACATGTTTTCCTCAAGCCTCAGACACATATTGATTATGTATAATCAAATATATATAATATTTTAGTCATATGAAATTCAAAAAACCTTTTGTATATAAGGTTTTCCAAAATCCCAATATAATATCTGTAGTTGTTCAAAGAAACACCTTTTTAAAAATGCACCATATTAAAACTATTAAAATAAATAATTTGATTATCTAAAGTCAAAACACAACATGGTCTTATTACTTGATACATTTTCCTTCATTTCTATTTTGTGACTAGGTGCATGATCCCTTTGACACACAAGACACTTCCCGGGAAATAAAAGTAAGTTACTGACAGAATTGTTGCAAGTTGCTTACTTTGTAGACCGTGGCACCACCATTTCCGAAAGAGTTTCGTAAGTGCGCTGCCAGTCGGTATAATTTGTTCTGAAGGGTTAGAAAATAAGCTGTCAGCATGAGAAAAATTCAACAAAATAGGTTTGTTTGCATCCACAAAGAGGCTATTTGATTTGTAATATGTCACTTACTTTGGTACCACCACCAGCATAGTAATGAGGTACTCGGAGTCCAGTACAAAATCATCTTTCTTGACAATATCAGCCAAACTCCTGGTCAGCAAGCTTCCTCTGGTGAGAACACAAATATCACACTGGTTCATTAGAAAATGCTTTCCAAAAAGCATGACTTTATATGTCTTTCCTTAAATATGTGCTTTTCTTAAAGGAATAGTTCACCCTAACATACAAATTATGACTTCTTTGACTACTTTCTTGAAGTCTGTCAGTATAAACTGTTGTCTGGAGATATTCATAAAAAACAAAGTTTTTTTCAGGCAATCATTTTCAATTTATTTATTGTAAGTTGCATTGTATATTTTGAAATACAGTTAATATCAATGCATCTAAACAAATAAAAGGTTTCTAAATGTCTAATAAAATAAAACCAAAATAATGCTTGTGAAATAAACCCCCTAAAAATAAGAGTTAATCTGAAACGTCTGAATTTACTCACGCGTTTTTCCTCTCTAGATTCTGCAAGTTTCCCTTTAGGTTGTTGTAGGCTGATGCTCGAGCCTTCAGGTCATTGTCAATCTGTGAGACTTGCTGTTGAACAGCAGGGGGAAAGAGGTTCATTTAAAACAGCATCTGAGGTGTCATTCAAGCACCAGAAGCCCCAATCATAACAGAAAGACTCCATATCAATAATATATGTTAAATGGATAGTTCACCCAAAAATGAAAATTCTGTCAATATTTACTCTCCCTCATGTTGTTCCAACCTCGTAAGACCTTCGTTCATCTTCGGAACACGAATTAAGATATTTTTGATTAAATCTGAGAGCTGGATCACTCCTCCATAGGCTTCTAAGGGATTGACACTTGCCAGCCCCGAAAAGTTATTAAAGACATTGTTAAAATAGTCCAAGTGTCTACAGTGGCTCAATCTTAAGTTTATCAAGCGACGAGAATACTTTTTGTGCGCAAAAACAAACAAAAATAATGACTTTATTTCAACTATTCATTTCCTTCTCTGTGGGCCTCGAGTGAGTTCACTAGTGTAATAGCGTAAGCTACTGTGTACACGACCAGCGTCGGCCAATAGTGAGCCTACGTGTGACGTACAACAACAGAAGCTTTCGCTATTACACTATTGAACTGACTCGAGGCCCACAGAAAAGGAAATGAATAGTTGAAATAAAGTCATTATTTTTGTTTGTTTTTGCGCACAAAAAGTATTCTCGTCGCTTGATAAACTTAAGATTGAGCCACTGTAGTCACTTGGACTATTTTAATGATGTCTTTAATAACTTTTCGGGGAACAAGTGTCAATCCCTTAGAAGCCTATGGAGGAGTGATCCAGCTCTCAGATTTAATCAAAAATATCTTAATTCGTGTTCCGAAGATGAACGAAGGTCTTACGAGGTTGGAATAACATGAGGTAGAGTAAATACTGACATAATTTTCATTATTGGGTGAACTATCCCTTTAAATAGGGCTGAGAGGTATCAAATATTCAAAATAGATTCCCAGCAAATTATAAAAAATTAAGCAACATCGTAATGAAATGTTGCAGTGACTTTAATTTCACTGTAAGCAATCAGTGGTCAACGAAGGGTCATTCTGGATTTTAGTCCTATAATTCACATAGAAATTATTGGATCAGATCACTTGCCTTGGATACAATCTCAGAAATGTTCTTCAAGGATTGTTTGATAGGGTACTTGGCCATGTCCCACTGGAATCTTGTGACGTAGGTGATCAGATCGACTAAAACACAGCATGGAAAACAAGAATAAATTCAACAAAACCAGCAACAGTGTAAGATCCCATTTCATGCCACAGATACCAGTGATTCTTACCTCCGTTTGCCAGGAGGTTCTCCTGGACTTTATCTCGACTGTCCTCCAACACATCGGCCATGTACTGAGCCACCTTCTTCACCACACTGTGAACGGCATCAAAAGACATCACAGCTCTCTGAAAACTCTCTCCAATTCTCCAAGATTGGAGATGGTCCAGGTCAGGAACCAGAATTCATCAAAACATCACATTTATCACATGATTCAGAAACACTGAGGTGTCCAAGAAGCACAGTTACATTTAGTAAAATGACTAGTTTCAGGTAGTAAAATTACTTTGGAAGACATCACATAAAAGGTCTTTTTGAAGAAGTGAGAACATTATGGCCTCTATAGATTTAAATAACTATTATAAATATTGTCTGGTGTGCAGTAGACATACTGCATAACAACAGTGCATAGTTTGTGCATAGAACACAAGCTCAAATCCCCCTGTTATGTGAAAATTATATTGATAAACAGGAGTAATATAAGGTTATATTTATAAAAATAGAATCTCACATCTACAGATAAGCCATAAATCATGTAATTTAAATATGATTTTGGAAAGAGAATGTAGCGCATCACCAAACTCTTAATAAATAATTTTAAGCAGATGCCACGATAACCTCACCTCTATATGAGATTCACCACACCAAAGTAAAGAAAGAAACACACGCTTTTACAGACACAAGGTGTTTTGACATTGAGCATTGATATATTATTACTAGAAAGAAAGAAAAAAACTTTACCTCTCAACAAAAGAGTCCAACTTGGCCAGCTCATCAGACAGCCCCACGAGGACATCTAATGTCCCGACCTGCAGCGTTTAGAGAAGAGAAACAGAGACACTTTGATCCCCATCCAGTATAATGAAGCAATACAAACAAAGCCATGCTGGATTTGATCAGAGACAGCAGGAGCTTAGAGTGGCGCCACCTCTGTTCTCATCCTGTCAGGCGGAAACTCACTGGTCAAGACGACACAGGGCAGCAGGGTCACTTGACACTGGGAAATAGGATTGAGACTTTTGAAATGCCTTTAAAAGGCTGATTTTTGTTATCAATCAGAGAAACCTTGCATGCAGATTGACATATGAAGATTTCTGTGAACATTTACACAGAAGTAAATGATGCAAAGTAAACAAATTGTTGTATTAATAGTTTTGAAATGTACAAATGAAAACAACAGCATAATATATATATATATATATATATATATATATATATATGTAACACGTATATATTAGGGCTGTCAAACGATTCAAATTTTTTAATCAAATTAATTACATAAAGTGGCGATTAATTACCGTAATCGCAAATTTGGCTGAATAAATTACCCCCAAAAGATCAAATCATTAAAATCATTATTGTGTTAAATGAGAAAAGCATCATATAGTCATTACAAAAAGTAGCTTTAGATAATATTGGACACTTATTACAGGAGGTGTAACTATGTATTAGTGTTTTATTTTTACTTATTTCTATTTTAATTTCTTTTTTTTTAATGTAGTGTCTTGCTGGAAATGTAACTTTTATGTGTAAAGTACAGTAATGTATATCTGGTTTCTGGGTACCTTGTAATGTCTGTTTTGCATTTAGATTGACTCTTGTCTGACACTTTTGTGTATTTCTGTATGGGAGAAGAGAGCGATGTGTTCTCTCGTTGGGGTGGGAAATAACTGTGACGAATTGGAAAAGTGGTGTTCTGTTAAATGTCTTGTATAATCAAAAATAATAAACACATTGTTTAAAAAAAAAGTAGCTTTAGGAATAAATATGTAATATTTCATAGATTTTTTATTACACACAACCTTTTAGGCTACAACGGCTTTTAGGCTATATAAATGTAAATATTTTAGAATCAATCAGCTGTGAAAAAGCTGATCAGCTGTGTAAAAAAAGAAATGAGTAATACCAGAGCTCAAAAGGCTACTTCACTCGGACTGTAAAAAGAGGAAGAGGAAAAGAATATGACCTTGAGATCAGGAATGTTGAACTTGTTGTTAGTGGACAGATTGTTGGTGCGAGTTGTGGCCGTCATTAGTTTGTCCCATGTCTGCTGGCAGGTTTTCTCTCCAGGAGCCGAAATCAACCAGAACTCTGTCATGGCTGCTGAGGAACAAGTAATGAAGAGTCTAAAGCAGAAAGACGTAGACAGGCATTAATAAACATCGAAATGTACAAACTTCACACTGCAGTACCAACTCTAACAAAGATATTTAAAGTAGTGCTTTACAAACATTCAAATAAATAAATCAAGAAAATGCAACAATACTTAGATTATTAATACCTTAACAATAGATACAATTTATTTTCAGAAACACTAGGATTTTATACATTTACATTTTTCATTTAATATTTGGTTTTCTATTAATAGGTTATTTTTTTATTTTTTTTTTGAAATTATTGTGTAGAGATTTCTGGCATGGATGTCAATTTGTATGAATTACTGAATTCATGTGAAATAAATAAAAATTACTTTGTGTGAATTAAAAGATTTAAATTAAACTTTTTGCTGATATCACTAAAAAGACCCAAACAGAAAACATTATTTACAATAACTTGGCAGACAATTTTTCAAGCAATATCTTCCTGACTAAATACATGAGTAGACCATACCTATATGTGTGTGTGTGTGTGTGTATATATATATATATATATATATATATATATATATATACACATATATCTTGATTATAGACATTTTCATTACTTTAAAAAAATGTGATTTACAAGCCTGAAAAACCAATCCTTATGTAAATCACGATTAAAAAATTCCATGATATTGCCAGATTTTCCATGACAGTGAGACCCTGACTTAGAGAACTTAAAATATACACTTCCACTTCACATTTATATAATTTTGAACCTGAAAATATCAATTTTGAATATAAAAAGTAATCATGGTATTTGATGGGGACTTTCAAATAATGGGAACAATGTATTTTGAGTGTCAGAACGAGAAAATAATAATTTTTGACATCATGGGCAGCCTGAAATTATTGACTCATTTCCTCAAAATGAATGAGGGACACTTGACAGTCACGAGTTGAAGCGGAGGCCCATCAGACCGACCTTGAATCTAATGAATGGACACTGTGATTAGAGTAATAATCTCATCTGATCTGTCTCACTAGAGTCACTATCAGGTGTCAGATAATCATAATCATAATCATCATCATCAGTAGCAGGCTGCCGATGGATCAAACCATCACAGTGTAAACACGCAGTATTTCATACACATATTATAAGAGAACTGAACAAATACACACAAATCGACACTGCGACACATTTGAGATGTATATAATATCAAGTGACAATCTGAAAACACATTACTAGTTAATTTTAAAGCATATATAAACACAAGATCAACCTCAGGCAGCTCTAATCCACACTAGCAAATACAGCTAAAGCTGCAGACGTTTCAACACGATCACACAAACAGCGGTCTTCTCGTTTCTTCAGCGGTCTTACCTGATTTCAACGTGAATGTGATGACACGACGATTATTTGGTAATTTTAACTAAATAATTTCCAAAGAATCAGTCTTAGGATTTGATATTCATAATGACACCACAGTGTTTCCAAAGGCTTCACTCACGGTCAGCTGATCTACTGCTGTTATCTGAGCATGCGCAGCCTCACGCAACAGCGACACCTGGAGTTCTGGAGTAATTATGACAGCTTCTTTTTCACCTAAATAAAAAACTTTATATACTTGAGTACACTATATTCTGGGCCACCGATTTACAGGAATATATTAAGCTAATTGAACAAGAAGATGAAACATAATACTGGTAGGTTAACGGTAAGTCGCTTAGTTAAATTAAAAGAAACGTCCTCACACTTTCAACTGCTTTTCCCCAGCTAATTTCTTAAGGTGTAGGCTAAATATTTGTGTGAAATATGTAAATATTTTGTCACATGTGGTTTGGCGCTGCAAATACGACCAGTGGTCCTTTTTTCTCTCGGTAGTGTCTCAGGTTCTTACATTACGGACATTGCCGTTTATTGCTCTGTTCACGACTGCAGTCTTCATGTCTCCTGCTGCAGGACTATGGCATGTTCACACAGATGATCAGGGACCTGGGCATCTTTCTCCTGGTTCTTGTCAGAGTTAGTAGAAAGGTCTCTTTAATGTTTAAAGGCCAGCTGAAGTGCTTTGAAACATGCAGCATTATTCAATGTATTGACATAATTTCCACTGAAACATTAAGGGCGGGACATATTGAACAGCTCCGCCCCTTTAAAAAAATAGATAATCGCGTTTTGTTTATATCACAGCTATAATGGCCTATACCATGAAGGCGGTTTACGTGCCTAGCCAGGTATGTTTCAGTTTAGTTTGCGTCAACCCTGGGTTTTAGGGACCATGAAAGTGATTTGGCTTTTAGTAGTGTTCATCGCCATAGTAACTTATGCTCCACGGCTAACCTGGTCCGGGGCAGGTTATGTTCCAGGTAAGAGGTTGCAAACTGAACTTGGACCAATCAGCTGTGAGCAAAGTGACACATGCCTGATGCGATAAAGTCACTTCAGTCCCCCTGTTTCTACTCCAAATTAAAGGTCACTACATAGCAAATGATTTTTAAAGACAAAATCGTCTGGTTTTTAGTGATGCTTATTTAGAATAATAAATGTGTATGATTTAGATATTATTTAATTACTATAACCTTAATCAATCACAGATGTACAATTTTAGTTCATCAATTATTATTACGCAGTTTAAATGAATAAATATATAAAGGTATTATAAATACACTTTAGCATCAATTAAATTAAATTAAAGCAGCTTAAATGTTCAATTCTCTCTATACCTTTATCAGCTGTATAAAATAACTTCACAACTTTTACTTGCACTGATATACAGTAGCGAGACTTTTTCTTTTAGTTGTCCTTTCTCATAGACAGCTGTTTTTTTCTTGCTGTGTAAATTTGTTTAAATTCTTACTATTTTAATACTTTTATTTAATCAGTTTGCGCTGCTTCTCTCACAAGAAATTAATCTCAGTTTCACTCTTTCTCAGCATGTGATTGGCTGTTCGCTACTGATGTCACACTGAAACTCCTAAACTCAGGATCAAAGCCTGAGTTGACAGAGAAAGTTGATGATCAGCATCATGGTACCAACAAAGCCTGGTTGGATTGGTTTGGATTTGTCAACTTGAAACTAATCCTGTTACCCTGAGTTTGTTCAACTACCATCATGGTACAGGCCCCAGAAACGTTAAGCTCATTAAAGCCGCAGTTGCGGCAGGTTCGTGAATGAATCAAAATGAACATGAATCCAGTTTTCAGGGGCACGGGAAGATGTTTTAGGTAAGGGGTGCTGTGTTTTTTTGGGGGTTTTTTGGGTCACCACTTTTGAAAAAGAAACATTATCAAGTCTATAAAACTCAAAACTCTGCGAATCACAACAAGCGTATCGGTGAGAACACTCATTAAAACAGCTTGCACACACCTGAACTTGACTGCACATCACATTTTTGACATTATTGATACTGCTTTCAATTCTTAATGCAACTGACCTGTCTACCGGACATAAAATAAGCCTTTAAATAAATGGGTTATTGGGCTGTTAACACTGTCATATACAATAAAAGAGCCTGCACAGCGACCGGAAATAGAAATCAATATCAATTAATTTCTATTCAAACTAGTGCTTACCTTACAACACTGACGGTGGAGTTGCGCTAAGGAGTAGAGCGGCTGCAAATTATTATATATATTTTTTGAACGTTTGCGGACGAATTCTTTCTACGCACACTCTATATGACGTCACACTATGCACGTATGTTTTAAAAAACATAATTTAACATATAAATAGTCCTATTTAAAGTGTTTATTACACATAAATTACTAAATACTTAAAATGAATAAATGTAAATGAACAAAATGTAATTTGCGTTACGTTTACAATCCTGTGAAAACAGGGGGGTGCTGCAGCACACACTGAACCCCCAATTCCCGTGCCCCTGTCCAGACTTCTTCGCCCCAATAGAAAGCATATTTACACTGTCTGAATCGTTCTCTGTCCCCTATATAGTGCGTTATGTGCCATTTGTCATGTAGAAGCTTAAGCCGCAGCTTCAGCATCTATTTATAATGTAGGGGGCGGGGCTTCATATTCTAGAGAGCATTTGATTGGACAGAAAATCTGATGAGAAGCTGAAGTGCAGAGTGATGTCATCAAAATCATTGATATATATTGGCACAAGTGATAGACTGTAAGTTTTGAATATATCTTCTAAATGCAAATTCTGTCATTGTTTTGGAGCAGACTAGCTTAGATAACAGTAATGCTAATATTCATACTAAAAGCAAAAAAAAAAAAAAAAATCAATTTTGATTTCATGGGGACATTAAAATCATTGGAACTGTGACTTTAATTGTCTACCGCCTCTAAGCTGTTAGTATTGTTCCAGAGGTGCATGTGCGAAAATTGTTTATGATTCATTGAACAAGCATGAAAAACATTGCTTAAACCCTTCAAATTAGGATATGTGAAGCTTATTTAAGATATACTTTTTTTAGGTTATACACCAGAATCCTCATCCAAATAATATTGCCCATTATCATTAATAATCTTGCACACCTTTATGATTCAATGGCCTCTGAATTTGCTGATTTTCCCTGGATGTTATTGGCAGGAATGCCCAGTCAGCAGGCCCAAAGAGGGAGGCACAGCATTCTTTTTTTGGATAGGAGTCCCTCTTCCTGGCAGCGGGTGTCCCCCACCCTGAGTTCGAGGAAAAGCCCACAAAGGGATATGTTTATGGAGTTCAGTAGGTCTGGGGTGCATTGTTTGGGATACAATGCCGGGACTGACTGGAGCCAAACCCCCAGATCAAACGCCAGGGTGGGCTGCCCACTGACTGGCCGGCGGCCAGGCGATAGGGACATGTCTGGGCACGTGTGCTCTAATCAGTCACCCGCCCGCCAGTCCGAGTGCTTGGGGAATAAGGAACATTGCTTGTTTAGTCTCTAGGGATGTCCAGCCCAGATATGGGTTCCAATTTGTCCCAAGCTTTTTGTTATAACCCTCGCATCCATTTCCTTAGTTTCCAACTTTCCAACATATGCACGAAACATGCAGATACACAATTTGGGGAACACAAAAGGATAGCGAGGTGATTGAGAAAGGATTTAAAAAAATATTAGGCCCTCTGGGGCTTCGATCAGAACATTTTGTCATTAAAAGCTCCAGAAAGTCCGATTCTGTCATTATTTACTAATTCACTAACCTTTATCTTTTGCATATAATCTGCTAGTCTGTCAATTTACAATATGACAACAAAAAACCCACCATGTACCTATATCAAAAATATGATGCATGCACAATAAGTCTTCTGAAGTCATGTTATATTTTTTGTGAGGAACATACCAAATTTAAGGTCGTTGTTTGTTGAAAATAGTCCCATTTTGCTGCAGTTTTCAAGTCTAATTCTTTGTATTTCAACTGAATGGAGTTTGATTATTTATAATTTAATTAAACTGAAGTTCTTTTTGTCAGCATAAAGTTGAATATTTATTGCACTTTTGAGGTCAAGGAAAAGTGAGTTCCTTTGGGTGCTGTATAGTGGGTGGAGAGATGAAAGGTGACAGATAGTGATGGAAAACAAAAGATAAGCTCTATTGTTTTTGTTATAAACTCGCTGTCTGGCTTTTTACCTCACTGGCAATGGCCTTCAAATGTTTTAACACATAAACATGGTGTTTAAACAAATGTAGCAAAGCAATAAAACAATTTCCACTGACTTGCAATCTTCAACAACTATAACTGATGTTGCAACTCTACAACTTTATATGTTTCATATTTTGGGCTTCATAATTACTGTTTGAATGTATCTTAACCCTGTAAAGCCTGACATATAAAAATAAAAAATAAAATGGAGAAGTTTATAGACCTTCTAAACTATTTTTTCTTATTCTTTTTGTTGTGCATACATTTTTTTGTATGAGCATCAAAAATATGCAGTTTGGGGCAGATGCTGATACTAATGATACTGATAGAAATTCTGATGGCTTGTAATAACAGACTACTTACATAAAATGCATATAAAAATCAGTCGCCACTCTATATCTCCCAATAATGTCTAATAGTAAGATGATAATTAAATGCTTAGTTTTATGATTAAAGCTCTGTAGTTTTAAAATATATAATGCATTGCAATGCAATGAGTGAGAGATGAACAAATAACCATTCCTCAAAAGCCTGATAGATTATGATACTCACATTTGAACATGATTTTTCAAAAAAAACAAAAAAAAAATGATGCATGGATAATCAAGTAAACCTAATTTGAATTTGTTTCAGTTCAGCAAGTGATCATCTATAAATATTACTATAAAAGTGAAGGATATTCCGTGGTTTAAAAAAGTGTGAAAACCAGCCCCGCTCTCTCGCATGATAGATTGTTGACATTTCAGTCACCTAATGGTGCAAATCGCTTTCACTGGAAAATTGCACAATTTTATTGTTACAAGAAGAAATCTTCTTTGTTTTCTCCTATCAGATGTAGTTTATTGGAGAGTTCCTTTATATTGTATTTGAGGCAGCATTATAAGCCCTTAAAGCTCAGGAGAATTCCAGTAGCTTGTTATTGCAGATGGCAGTCGAACCACATGTCCTTCCTTCAGCAAGCATACAGAGGCAAATTACTATTATACCAAGAACAATAGTTATCAAACACCGCCGTGTTCTCCAAGACTCTTTCGATGTTATGTTAGATTAGATGCCATGCGCTCATTTATAGTCTAGGGGGAGAAGGCACAAAACTCGGAACTGCTTTTCTGTGCTCCAAAAGAGAAACTTTCACTCACAAGTGTAGCAGTCCAAGCGACATTGACGTGAGAAAAACAAACAGAGCTATTGTGAAGCTCGATTGGCTCATTTGACATTCTGATGAAACTATTTTTGGTAAAGACTCAGCAATCGGAGAAAAGGGAACTATGCGCACAAATGAGGAATTTCTGTCTGTAACATATTGGCACATCAATCTTTAAGTTGTGGTTTAGAATGACAACCCAGACGTAAAATACTCTCAGGCTGCTAATGTTGGGTGTGTGTGTTGCAACTTGCAAATATTGATACAATTTATTTCTTTTCAACATCTTATTATGAAAATGCAAAGGGTGACTCTTTATGTTTCTAAATGAAGAAAAAAAATTATAATAATAATATAGTGCTGTCAAATCGATTAATCGCGATTAATCACATCTAACATAAAGTTTGTGTTTATATAATATATGTATATATATTATTATATTTTTACATGTATATTTGTGTGTGTCCTACATGTACACACATATAAAGTATTTATGCATACAATATATACAGTGTGTGTGTGTGTGTGTGTTTGTGTGTTTGTGTGTGTGTGTGTGTGTGTGTGTGTGTGTGTGTGTGTGTGTGTGTGTGTGTGTGTGTGTGTGTGTGTGTGTGTGTGTGTGTGTGTGTGTGTGTGTGTGTGTGTGTGTGTGTGTGTGTGTGTGTATGGTAACACTTTACAATAAGGTTCATTAGTTAACATTAGTTAACTACCTTAGTTAACATGAACTAAGAATGAACAATACTTCTACAGCATTTATTAATCTTAGTTAATATTAATTTCAACATTTACTAATACGTTTTTACAATCAAAGGTTGTATTTGTTAAAATTAGTAAATGCACTGTGAACTTACATGAACAAACACTGAACAGGTTTATTTTTATTAACTAATATTAACAAAGATTAATACATACTGTAACAAATGTATTGCTCATTGTTAGTTCATGTTAGTTAATACATTAACTTATGTTAACTAATGAACCTTATTGTAAAGTGTTATCATATATATATAAATATATATATATATACATACATAGCCCCTATTTTTTGCATAATGACACTAAATTGTACAACTGACTGTATAACTGATAGCTTCATCACAATGCAATAATTTCAAATAAAATCTATATTTTATGTCAATTTCTTAATTTGGAAAGTAATGTAAAGTATTTTTCACATTGATGTTAATACTTTAATGTTATTAAAGTAAAAAAGTTATTTACAGTGTTTCAAAGGTACTCTTTCAGAAGTCAACATCTTCATCAAGAAGTCATTAGGTTGAGCATTTACCCTGGAGAATGTGGTGAATCATAACTTAGAAAAGTCTGAATATTTGACCATGAAAACCTCGAGCCACAGAGAGAGAGAGAGAGAGAGAGAGAGAGAGAGAGAGAGAGAGAGAGAGAGAGAGAGAGAGAGAGAGAGAGAGAGAGGTAAACACGCCTCCCTCTATATACTGTGGATGAAAGTGTTGACACTTAATTTGATCAGAGACATGGACACTGAAGCAGCAGCTCATCAATAAAAAGCAAGATACTGTAGATAGAGGACATTCTATCAGTCTAGACATTAACACAGAGTACAATAAAGTTAGGATTATTTATTATGTTTTATCCGGAATCACGCTATAAAAGTGCAAAATGGACAATGTTCTGACAGGAATTTTGTAGCCAAGATGATGAAGGCACTTTGGGCATTCAGGTATGAGATGGCACATTTCTTATAGCCTCCTTTTCATCAGTATCAATACATTTAATAAAAATAGATATAATCGCACTGTTCATTTGGATAATTTTTTGTATAAATGCAAAGTTAAAAATAGTCAAACTGGTCAATATTGGAAGGCATATACTATTTGCTTTATATTATTGAATGCACTGTACTATAGAAAGTTATGAAAAATAGTACAAATATGAAAAGTTCATTATGCACATTCTATCATTTACAACTGTTCACCACAGATTCTGTTTGTTACTGTTTATGCTTGTATGCATACACTTAATGTGTAAAAAGCATCAACAAATTATCAATAATTTAAGTACAGTGTCAATATACTTCAATTGTTGCATGATTATTTATTTGTGTGGATTTTTTCTGTATATTCTGAACTGTTTAAATTGTGACTGGTTGCTTTTGCACTGTTGGCTCCCTTCATGTGATTTATGTAATAATTTAAACGTAAACAAAAAAAGAATTAGCTAAAACTAAGCGATTTCTTTAGGAAACTAGTTATATTTTAGTGTAGGTTCATTAGTCTAAGTGTACATATACGTTTGTTGTTTATTTGTGACTGGCTGTCTGCATATTATCCCTTAGGCTACACTTAGGCTATCAGCTGCACTTGCATATAGATGGTCTCAAAGCGAAAAGAAAAGCTACAAAACTCCTGTTTTGATTCCATGGAGTCTGTCAGAATCCCGCTCCGTTCACGCACTTCATCAAATTATTTAAACAAGAGCCCCGCCTCTTTCACAACTTTTCTTCCCCTTCACTCGCCTCATTATGTTATTCAAACAGAAGCTCCACCCCCTTTTCACGCAACGCAAACAATAGCCCTCCTCTTTCATGTGCTTCACCACCTAATTAACATAAGAGCCCCGCCTCCTCCCTGCCTTCACCACTTCATTTAAATTATAGCCCCGCCTCCTTCACGCGCTTCATTCCTCGGTCCGACATCATTCAACGGCTTTAGCTAACGTAAAACGTGCTCCACAGTCCACACGGTCCGCTACTCACTGTATTACACAGATATATGGCTCAAAACATTAGCGTTATCTCTCGTATCGGTGCTTTTGTTACTTTGTGAAAATTTCGCCCAAAAGGAAAAAACGGTTCACCTCAAATGCCCTCGAATTCTCCCAGGTAAGTAGCTCTGGGTTTCATAAGCTAACATGTGTCTGCTAGCCTCTTGTATGTAACGTTATTTGACTAAGGACAGGTGGAGTTGTTTATAAACACTTAACTGTTTTCAGTCTGAATTAACGTGTTATGTTATAACGTTTTTAAGATAAATAACGTACGACTTTAATACCAGTAGCTGCTATATGGCTAATTGACGGTTAGCAATAAAAAAGCCTTTAGTTTAAACCTGGTATCTTCTGGTGAATACTCAAAAGTAAACACTCATGGTATCATTATTTTTGTATTATTAATAAAACAAACATATTTTGCTAAAAGCTAGACAGCCATGTGATATGATAAGCGTTTTGTATTAAATCGGCGAAAAATACTTGTGGAATTGGCGCCTCATTCATTTCCGGATGTCTTATTTTGATGGTCATTGTATTCATGATTTATATTTATTTTATTGATTGCTTTTATATTCTTTGTGTTGATTGAACGTCAGCTAACCTTCTGGCATGAACAAACGTTATTCCAGTAATATTAATAGAATTTTCATTCAAAGTTGGTATTTATTAATGTTCTCAAAACTTTAGCACAAAAACGTAATTTATACGTTCTTCATGAAACGTTTTTTTTTCCTGAAGCATTTCGCTTGGACTTCTAATTTATATATTTTTTTATCTTTTTCCAAACTGGAGAACATTAAAAAGTAACATTCTCATAATGTTTAAAAAATGATACAAATGATTTGAACATTCAGAAATAACGTTTTCATAACTTAATGGGAATATATTTTTGTTAGCTGGGAATCGTCTTATTTTTGTTTTTTGATTCTCCACCCATACAGCTTATAAACGTTTCACTCCTGTCATAATCCTAATTAAATTGTTAGTTCACACAAAAATGAAAATTATCCCATAGTTTACTCGCCCTCAAGCCATCCTAGGTGTATATGACTTTCTTCTTTCAGCCAAACACAGTCAGTTATGTTAAAAAATATCCTGGCTCTTCCAAGCTTTATAATGGGAGTGAATGGTACCTTGTTTTTTGAAGCCCAAAAAATACGACTCCAGGGGGTTAAGTCCTTTTAAAGTGAAACCATGCGTTTTTGTTAAAAAAAATCCATATTTATAACTTGATTTTTTATTTATTTTTTATCAATTATTTTTGTAATTGTTTATTTTCTGCATGTGATTATCTTTAAATAAATAATTCAATATTAATTCCTACTTTATATGTACTATATAGCTCTATTTTGACACGTATATTCTTGCAGGTGTTCGTGAACTACGAGAATAACTTAGGGACTTCTGTCTACCGTGAGCAGTTTGATTTCAACGCGGAGCCTCCTTGGGATCCTAGCTGATACCTGGAGAGGTCGCCCTCTGACCTGTCCCTGTAGGTTCACATCGCTGTAACCTCACTTATGGTGTTTTATAGGGCTGCACGATATTAAAGAAAAATGCGATATTAAATAATCCGATATTCGATATGCAATGCAATAATGCTTAAAGTGTGTGAAATAAACTTAATTGTCTTTAAAATTATATAACCTACATATGCGTTTCACATTCTTTTTGTGACAAGAAAACATCCCTTTAACTTCTGAAAGTGAACAGCAGTGCTTTACTGTAGCATAAGAAGTGTTATTTTAATATCAGAGTAAACCACGGGGTTTCAGGTTATCCTACATTAGGTTTATTTAACAACAGAAACTGAATAATCAAATGTAAAAATAAAACACTGCTTAGTTTTTTACTGTATGAATTAAATGTGTATATATACTGATTCTAACCGTACGTTCACACCGCCGCCGACTTGAGCGGCAAAGACGCTTGTCAAAAAGTACGGGGAAGCTCTTTGACGCTTTGGTCGCTCTGACGTAGCAGGGAGAAGAGAAGTATCACAACATGAAATGTCACATGAGATTGGTGTTTTTGCATTCCACTTCACTGCTTTTCTATTTAACTATGTAAACGCGCTAGACTGTGTGCTCGAGCTTTGTGTCTTTTGCCGCGTCTCGCGCATGTCACAGCGTTTAAAAAAAACGCGTCATTCAAGTTAAAATAAGTTCAACTTTAAGAACAAAAATGTAAACTATCCCAGCTATTTGATCCCATGCCTCGTTCTTTTGTAACTGGTCCCTATAAGCAAACAACGTCATATCATAAATGATAGGAAACCCAGCAACGACGATTATTAGCTTCTCCTCCATTTCATCTGAACTAATGTTTTGGTAGGAACGAAAGTTTACATCGTGTGTTTCTCCGGAATCAGCCAGCGCGGAGGACGTCTATATTCCGATTGGTTGCTGGCTTTTGCCGCTGAACCGCGTCATAGCTCATTACCATAAAGTTGAGCTACTTTCAACTTTCTGATTGATGCTCAAAACGCGACGCCGATGGATTTGAGAGAAGCCAGCTTCCATTTGAAAATGAATGACTTCCGGTAGCTTTGGAAGCTCAAGTCGGAGGCGATGTGAACGTACAGTTAAAGCTACAAAAGTTATTCAACCAAGAACAACGAGTGATTTTCTCTTATTGAGTCTTTTGTTCATGCGATATGCATATTCCAATATATATATTTGCGATATTTCGATAAAATTTCTATATATTGTGCAGTCCTAGTGTTTTACCATAACTTGCATATGCTTCAAGTGCAACAGGAAGTTCTGATTTTGGTCATACTGCCCACCTATTCTTCAAAGCAGTTGCAATTTAGTCTTTAGCTGTTTTTAGACCTGCTTTGAGAATGGATTGCAAGGGTCAAGGGAAGTCAGTGACTTTTTCCGATCGATCTCCACTGTAGGAGTCTTTCTGCTTTGCCGTCAAACATGATATTGTGACATTGAATGTTTCAAAGCCAAGTTTATATAACAGAATAAAATGCTGCAATTCACAGTTGGGGTCCCTGAGCACCAACAGCACGTCAAGTCATTGTTCAACACATTGATGCTAGATGTTCTTTAAAGATTTTATTTTTTGTCCATCTTGTGTTGCAGTGGATATCGCTAGGACCCAAGAGCTCTGAGGGGTCTCATAAATAGGTGACCTGCTTTATGCCAGTCAGAACATCAGATTACGGATGAGTATGAAGGGAACTCTGAATGAACTCCACTATTCTGTTGAGCTGCTGGAAGAAAGCGCAGCTCTCAGAGATGTGATCGATAAACACATTCATGATCAAACACTTGTAAGTATACCATTCTGCTGTGTTGTTGTTTCAATTATTGTGCATTTTTTGTACTGAGCATTGATGTATGTTGGTCTTCTTTAGGCACTGAAGAGTGCATTTTTTGTTGCTGACCTTGGAGTGATTGTGCGGCAGCAAATTCGCTGGAGAACTAAAATGGACCAGATTCGGCCTTTCTACACGGTCAAGACCAACAGCTGCCCTGTGGTTGTTGAAATCCTGGCTGCTCTTGGAACAGGCTTTGTTTGTTCAAACAAGGTGAACATAAAGTATAAAATATGTCTCATCCCTCGCTAAAACTAGTGTCCTAAAATAAGGCTTACTTTTTTTGTGTCTGTTTGAAAGCTATTTTTAACATGTATTAATATTTTTTAAAATAATATTATAACCTTCATCTGTTTTGTCTTCTGTGCTTGTCTCTCAGCATGAGATGGACTTGGTGAAGGTCTTTGGCGTCCCGTCTCAGGACATCATTCTCGGCGGCACGTGTAAACAGCTTTCCCATATCAAATACTCAGCCAAACATAACATCCCCCTCCTGGTTTGCGATAATGAGGTGGAGTTGAGGAAGATCGCACGCTGCCATCCCAAAGCAAAGTGAGTGGACTAGGCTTGTCGCTATGCAAACATTTGCAGTAAATTGTCACAATTCTCAGACAATATCCATGCAGTAGGGTTGGGAATATTTAGGCACCTCACGATCCGATTCTGGTAATCATTATCTGATTCTAAAACAATTAATCTACATTTTTTTTCATGCACTGCTTAGTTGAGGGTTTGTTCTGTTTGGCTTTTCATAATGTCATTTCAGACTAGTGAAAAGAAAACATCCAAAATGCACTTTTAAATGTTTATTTTATTGCGCCTTATTTATTTGCATCTGTAGATTTCAATGACAATAAGTATCTTCAAAGCGGTAAGTTTGTTCTTGTGTCAGAAATCCCCACTTCAGCAGCTTTACATACACCAGGGTTTTACAGAGGGGTTTGTTCTTAATATAAAATTTGCCTGATTTATAGAACTTTTAATTCTGAAAAACAAATTTTAGGGGGGGGGGGGGGATTCTTGCTGTTGACAGTAATTTTTGATTTATGGAAGAGAGATCCAAAATTCCCTCTGAAAACATCCTTTTACTCTAATCTAATGTATCAACAAAATGAAACTATTTTTAATCTGGTTTTATCCAATGTTCAAGTTTCTGTTCTGGAAACAAATGCAAATGAATGCATATTTAATTAAACAATGCATCATTTTCATATTTAAACGACATTTTAGAAAAATTGTACAACAAGTTACTTTTTTACTCTTTTCATATGTGGTGCCTTGCCTACTGATTTTGCATATTTGTTTTGTGTTATGTAATTATAGTTACTTAATAAAATAATGTTAAGAATTATTAACAAGTTAGATATAGCTTTAAAACATAAAAGTTAAAAAGGGGAACAAAGAAAAATTACAAGCAATGAAGAAAAAGTGCATTCCAGATAAGGACTGTTAGGGATTTTTCTCAGCATTATTGCGGTTTACATATTACTGGTGATCTCATAGACAGCAGCAAGTCTAATAGGCTGCATTCACAGTAATGCGCAGGGTTTTTTAGCACTAACCTTCATCTTGAACTTGCTTTCTGCCACAGGGTGTTACTGCTGTTGACGTCAGAGAGCTGTTGTGAGAGAGCGGAGATGGCCATACCGTTCGGCTCCACGCTGAAGGACTGCAGACACCTGCTGGAGAGTGCCAGAGAGCTCAACCTGCACGTTACCGGAGTCAAGTGAGTCTGTCTTCAGTGTGGAGAGGATATTTACAGAGCCCCTAAAGGGACATGGTGATGGGAAAAAATATGGGCGGCATATCAAGTTTGTACAACATGTTGATATATTTTTTATAAACAATATAGAATGGCAATACCTGTCATATGGATATGCAATAATTTTTTTTTGAGCAAATCTGAAAAATTGCGCAGAAAGTGCATAATCCAATTTGTAATAAACATGAGACATGCTTTATATTAAGGGCTTCAAAATAACTTCTACGATATAATTAACACGTAGTTTAATGTAGCTTGCTCTGACAGATAGACTGCTTGTGCTGTTTAATGTGTTGGAGATGTGATGTTTTCCTCAGTGCATAACTTATATTTCACAGTTTGATTCTCCATCTGTAAAAGTCATGCAAATGTTTCAATTTTGCTGTCAGTAGTGGATGAGCCTATGATAAACAGACAGTGTGACTAAAATGTACATTTTGTTAAAATATATGTTTTTGGATATTAAAAGCACAGTATGTAACAGTAAATCACCACTAGAGGTCACTTATTCTTAAGGCGTAGCTTGATGTCTCTATTAGTGAGTGTGGCTTTGGACACAAAACATAGCATAACCTTTAGTATGAACAATGTTTATAGCACAACATTGGGCAGGATGTGAATTTTTATTAATTTATATTTAATAAATAGACAAAAATGTGAGTCTTTTTCAGCCAAAAAATATAAGATGCGATTTATTTATTTATTTATTTATTTCCTTATTGCCCAGTCCACTTTCATGCCATGTGACCATTAACTGGCTAATAAAAAAGTGGGAACTCCTGCATTAGATATTAAAGCAAGTGTGTAATCAAATGACGATAGAGTTTTTCTCAGAACTATTTTTCGGCTCTGAGCCATGCAGTTTTGCCAAGGGCATTTATAAAGGAAGGAAATGAGGTAGGTTTTGATTTCATGCTGTTGGTTCATGCTTTGCTCACAGATTCAACATTCCCAGTTGTTGTCAGGATGCACAAGCGTTCTCTCGTGCTGTGTCTGATGCCCGCTGTGTCTTTGATATGGGGGTGAGTCAACGCTCATGGATCAAATTTTGATTTGATTGTTCCTTTTGTGCCATGAGTTTCCCTCCTGAATCAAGAGGGAATGATCTTTATTAATCTAAATGTCACTCGCTGCAGACTGCATAAGTATTTATTTCCCGCATGATAATGTGTTATAAATGAATTTGATCTTAGGAGGAGCTAGGCTTTGAGATGAATATTCTGGACATTGGAGCGGGCTTTGATGGAAGTGAAGCACAGTTAGACAAGGTAATGTATTCTGCTTTAAATTTGTAAGAGATTTTTTTGCATTTATGAATGCTTTCCCCCTGAGCTTCTAATGTTTTTGTGTGCAGGTTCACCAGACGCTTAAACCCATGCTGGACATGTATTTTCCTCCCTCGACCAGCTTGTCGATCATCGCCGAACCCGGAGCTTATTATGTGTCATCTGCTTTCACGCTGGCCGTGAATATAATCGCTAAGGAAACAGTGGCTCGGGATTGCAGCGGTCAACCACACAGTGAGTACAATGTTCATGTCAGATATTCATGATATATTGTAGCTTTGTAGCTTTTAAATTGAGATAAATATTGGATCATCAAAAAGATATGTAAATGCTTGGTAACTGTTTACTGTTTATCTACGTCGGACACATAACTGTAATTAAAATTATTAGCCTTTGGCTTGACTACGTTATCAAACAGCTAATAATGTGTTGCTAATGTTATACAAACCATGTTCCCATTCGCCATTTCAGAGTCAGCTGCCTTCGAAAAATCAGCATCCTTGCAAACGTTTAGAAAAACTTAGAACGTCAGTGGAGAAAGGCATATAGTCCTCTTCATACATCATAACATTGTAAGAGACATCATATACATAATCTACCCGCTATATTGCTAAATGTACCTGTTTTTTCTCCGGGATCACCTGGCTTTCCTTAAGACCCCCCTGCTTCACAGCAGTTAATGATATGCTGAAGCCTGCCCGCACGTCAACGCTTGGTTACAGCATGTTTGTGACGCAGAGATCGGGCGATTTCAGACTGTTGTTTTGAGACTGTCTTTGGTCACTGCAGTTTTAAAGAGAAAATTCTCAGCAATGGTGTTGACTTATGAATTTGCACATGGTTTGTTTTAAAGCATATTAAAAACACCACATATAATAACACCACATATAAACAACATTGACAGGGGGACTTTAAATATGTCTAATAGGTGATACATTGATCATCGGGTGTTTATTAAACTCTTTCAGAACTACTGTCAGCAAACGATGAGCCAGAGTTTCTCTACTACATGAATGATGGCGTTTATGGGTCATTTGCCAGGAAGCTGCTGTGTGAAGATTTAATATCGATGCCTTCGGCACACAAGGTAAATATTTTTCAGTTTTTTCTAAAGAATGTGACATTGCATATGCCTAATGCATAAACATGTACGGATCAAGTTTTTATATATATATATATATATATATATATATATATATATATATATATATATATATATATATATAATTTTGTGTTTGTAACAGCATGGAAAAAACTACATTTCATACATGCAGTCAGTGACTTCAGTACACATTTTTTTTGTGGGGGAGAGACTTTAAAATCATTTCTTTGAACATCCTCTTTTGTCATTGACCCAATCACAAGCCATTGTTGTTTAAATCTATTGATGCGGTTAAAGCTGATATTGATAATATACTGTTTTCTCAGGAGATGAGCGCAGAAGAGCCACTGTTCTCCTGCAGTCTGTGGGGTCCGTCTGCTGATGATCTGGATCAGGTGGTGGAGCGATGTCTGCTGCCCGAGCTCAGTGTAGGAGACTGGCTGCTTTTCAGCAACGCAGGGGCCAACAGTCTGGGGGCCGCATTCACTAACAGAGATGAACACAAACCGCTCGTCTTCTACAGCATCTCCGAATACGACTGGTATGGAGTGAATGTTTGTGTCTTGGTTTCAAAGCTGGTGCATTTATGTTGATTTTTAAACTACTTGTTTTTCTTTGCAGGCAAGAGATTCGTAATTGTGGCGTCAGTTTGGACACAGGGATGAAGAACTTCTCTCTTGGACCATGTTGCCTACGATCATGCATGTCTGAGGCAGCCATTTCTACCCCAGCTTAACAATAAGCCACTTATTAATGTCATTGTTTTGTAAAGATTGACTTTAAGCGCTTAAGAACCTGAACTCTTCTCAAAAGCTTCAGATGCTTCTAGGACCAGAGCTGAAGAAGTGTTATTGACCAGAATAACTTCATAGCCATCAGAACTGATGGATATACAGCAAATAGTTAGGATTCGCTTTAACAAATGGGCCAGTTAGCGTTTACAGATTTACTTAATTAATTTTAAGTTTTATAAATATATACAAATTGATTGCATATATTTCTTCTAAGTGAATCAATCATGAACCCAAAAGGGGGGAAGTTATTTATTAAACCTCAAGTCTAGTTTCATGACATCATCAGATGCTTTTCAAGAAATGTGCACCTGTTTTTGTTATTTGTATTAAGAATGTGATGTTTTAAACTGGATCATCGTGATCTTCGTCCTATTTGAACTGTTGCAGTAATAGTGCAGCAGAGCAATGTGTTTTAAAAGTGTTTTTTGTGGACTTTGTAAATTGTTGTAATCTTACGCCCAGAATGCACCTTGTGCAAGTGTGCAAATGCCAAGCGTCTTGTACAGTTGTACATATTTGTATGTGTTGCATTGCGGTGACAAGCAAGTTACTGCATTTTAAGGAAAGAAGATGTGTGCAGTGCAGTAAGAAATTCATAGTGTTATGAACTGTAGATGCATTTTGTAATGTAATATTGCACAAAATTGAGATTTCATAGCTAGAAGGATCTTTCGGGTCCGAGTTGTCGCTTTTCTAAGCTATAGTATACGAGCATCAGATGCAGCTCGGATCTCAAGCATTGTCTCAGTATTACATGTGTTCTGTCCAGGACGTCTCTGCTTTTGTCTCGGAAAGTGTTGTAGATGGTTGGAGCAAGTGGTGCTGGTTGAAATGAGAGGAAGCTGTGTTGCTCTTTACTTGCAAGATCCAGGCGAGCGCTGTGGTTTCTTACCCTCTTTTGTCAACAGATGAAAAGGAATTTGATATGTGAAATGTGTTTGTTTAGTTTTCGGTGTCAGAGCATCAATTATAGACTGTTTGGCGTTTACAGCATTTACCATGTACAGATTTGCTGTCAATAAAATGGCATTAAGTGGCCTTGTTGAATCATTTTATGTTCCCTTTACTGTAAAAGTTCACTTTTGAACTTGAGTTTAGATAAACTTAGGTTAGTGATCATCTGCTTTTTTTACGCTTCTGAGTTACATTTGTTGCAATGTATATTACAAAATCCGGTTTCAGCACACAAATGAGATTTGCAAATTGGTATTTTCGTCATACTAATGAAAATACTGTTTAAAAAAGGCTTTCATTTATTTCTATTTTGCAAAAAAAAAACAATCCAATTTCATGGCAGTGCATTTAAATGCGGGCAAATAAAAGTAACACTTTATTGCAAAGTCCCATTAGTAAATGCATTAACTGAAAATACATTTGTTGCAGTGTTTAATCGTTAATATTAGTTAATAAAAATACAACTGTTCATGTTGGCTCAAGTGTGCAATGTAGTGAACAAATGTAACCTTTAAAGAGTTACTAAACAAACAAGCACGAGATTAAACTGCAAAAGTTGAGACAAAACCTTTAAAAGTTTTTAAAGAATATTAGAATGATTTCTGAAGGATCATGTAAGACTCAAGTAATTATGCTGAAAATTCAGCTTTCATCACAGGAATAATTTTGAAATATATTCACATAGAAAACACCGGTATTTTAAATTGTAGTATTACTGATTTTACTGTATTTTTGAACAAATAAATGCACCCTTGGTGGGCAGAAGAGACGACTTTCAAAAGCATAAAAGAATCCTAATTATTCCAACTTTTGAATGGTTGTGTGTGTGTGTGTGTGTGTATAATAAACGATTTAAAAAAAAAAAACTAGTACAGATACACAAGGACGTCTCCTTGTTTCGGTCTGTCAGCTCTCAGTCTTGGGCGCCAGCGGCTGCAGGGTTCGACAGAGCCCGCTGATGTTGTTAAGATGGCAAACCTCTTTCTGCCACACTGGTGTTCTCCTGGCTGTTAGATGGCGGCGTGTGTGTTTTGCCAGGTGGTCGCTGCGCACAAAGCGAATGTGGCATACGGGGCAGGCAAACCGCTTCTCTCCCGTGTGTGTGCGGCGATGACGTGAAAGTTCATCAGATCTGGCAAAACGCCTCAAGCAGCCGTCCCAGCAGCACCGGAACGGCTTCTCACCTGGAGGACAAGAAAAGTGCAGGAAACACAACTTTGACAATTGAGAAGCACTGATCTAAATCATGCAAGCCTATATATATATATATATATATATAGGCTTAAATTTTATATGCAACTCATATACACAAAAAATGTACATCTTATATTTATGTATGACTGACAGATGTGCATCTCATTAAGTTTGTTAAAACTCTGTATTCCAAACTTCTAGAAATAATACATACAATTTAAATACATACAGTATTGTCCAAAAGTGATGTCCGGAGAGGATATTTGTTTTTAAATGACCCTTAAAGTTCAATTAAACCATCAAAATATGAAAATATTTTTATTTTATTTTAAATATGAGTGAATAGCAAAACACTAAACTTGAAATCTGTCAAAGTGGAAGTTTTACTTTGCAAAAAAAAAAAAAAAAAAAGCATACATTGACTCGTCTCAAAAGCATCTCTGGCTGTGCATAAGAAACATTGGGTGTGCCACATTTATTGTCAAATTAATGTGCAAAAAAACTCGGACCCGGCTTATCACTAACTTTACACAATAGACTGGGCTGATGTGTAAAACTGGCTTGACACATAAACATAATACTAGGCCTACAGTATATAAAATATAACTCAGGGTTCAACATAAAGGCTTTACATGTGCTTGTCCTTCGAACAAGTAAATCAGCCATTCTCTTGTCCAAGTAAAAATCCAGAAATCGGTTTAAACGTATGCTTCATCTTTCATTTTAAATTGTTAGATTTGATCAATAAATTCAATTGAAATAATAAGACACTATGCTGTTACCAATCAAATTAATTAATTTACACTGAAAAATTACAACTGCATTAAATAATGTTACGAGATTGTTTTAAATATTTTTTGAAGATCAAAAAATATGATATTGGAAAGAATTATAGCCTACTTTTAAACACGAAACTAAACCACCAGTAGGGGGCGGCAGGTGACTATCTTAATGAGTGAGTTATTGAGTCATTTATTCAAATGATTCGTTCAAGGAATCGTTAAGGAATGAGGCAGTTGTCATTGAATTGGGTCATTGAATCTTTGACTCAATCGATTCATTCAAAGCGCTGAATCATTCATTAATGCAGTTGTGCTATGTTTGTTTGGAACTATTTTCGCTGCTCAAATAGAACAAAAACAGTCAATATTGTGTCTAAAATGTAAGTGACTTGATATTAATTACTTGTTTATTGAACTGTCATATGAAATCAGTGTCATATTTTCAATCGTGATGGTATTCAGCACTCGTGGTAACTGTGATGTTGCTTAACTGTATCATATCATATGTTATAAATATGAAAACTCCACATTAATTTTGTAACCGCTCTATGTTCATTAAGTTTCTTTGTGTGAACTGCGCTCATTGTTTCTATTTCTCCTCATGAGGCGCGAGCCTCAACAGCAGTCAGCGGTTGTTTGCGGATTGGTTGACAGTCCGAATGTCGGCAGAATTTTTTTAACGATAATAATTTAAAAATTAAAATACATTTTAAATGTACAAATATTTTAGCTAAACAACAATAGTCCAAGTTTAGGAAACGTTTTTATTAAAACTTTAAAAAAGAATTCTGCATCTATTTTAGGTGTGCCAGCTGCCACTGCCAGGCCAGATTGACTACAACTATCAATTATTAATATTTCATGGATCTCTCTTGTTTATGCATGCATTCATAGTTTCTTTGTATGACAGCTTGGCAAAAATTGATCGGCACAATTTGGCATGTTTCATTGCGTTATCACAAATAAAACAACCGACTCCAAGCACAGCTTTAATAATATTTGATTAAAAGGTGAAGGGTCATATTTTCTAGGCCGGACATCACTATTGGCCACTATTGAAATTGAATTTAGGCAAGTGCTGAAGAAGCGTAATTCTCTCTACCTGTGTGTGTCCTCAGGTGTGCTTTCAGGTGGGAGCTTTTGAAGTATGTTTTCCCACAGTGCGGGTGAGTGCAGACATAGTCGCGAGTCCGTGCCGGAGCGGATTCAGATGCGGGTCTGTTTGTGGATGAGTTGTGGACAGGCGCGGGAGCGATGGCGGGAAACTTCAGCCCACATGAAGGTGTTTGTTTAGGGGGCAGAATTACCACGACTGAACCTTTGGCCATCAGACCGGCCACAAAAACCACAGGCGCTTGACAAACGTTTGCCGAACCAGGAAAAGATTGAGAGAGTGGAAGCGTCTGGAAGACTGAAAATGATGGCATGCTTCCAGAAGAAGAATCGGACACCATTGCAGCAGGGGCTGATGGGGGATCAGATCTGAGAGGCTGGAGGTTTATTGCGGAGTCACTGGCGCTGTGACTCTGTGCATCTGACGTGTGGCGGATCACACTGATGGCTTGAGATCTGGTGACCCCTGACCCGTGGTGTTGGTCACAGTCAGGACTGTACGGTGGAGTCATGCACGACACCGCCTGAAATAAAATATTACTTTACTAATACAAATGATTGGCCAGATTACCGTCCTTACTCGTAAAAAATAAAGTTTCTTTATTGGCATTGAAGGTTTCATGAAGAACCTTTAACATTCATAAAAGTTTTCCATTCCACAAAAACTGCTTTATAGTGGAGGAAGTTTCTTTAGATGAAAACCCCCTGTGGTGAAAATCAAGTTTTTAATGTTGTTTATATGTCTGTATGGTGTTTTTAATATTCTTTAAGACAAACCATGTGCAAATTCATAAGTCAACTCACCATTGCTGAATATTTTCTCGTTAAAACTACAGTGAATAAAAGACAGTCTCAAAAACACGGTTTGAAATCGCTGGTGTTTCTGACGTCACAAACTACCTTGTAACCAATCAGATCAACGTGTGATCGTCATGAGTGGATCTCTGAGCTGCTGTGAGTGAGTGGAGGTGGGGCTCATTTGCATATTCATAGAACCACGTATACTAAATGAGGCAAGGGTGTAGAGTTACATTCAAGCTATTTTAAGGCATGAATAATTTTTTCCCAAGGACAAAATCGCTTAAATATGTAATTTTGCTGATCAAAGATGAGTTTAAAGGGATACAATTAGTGACTACTGGGGGACTTTAAATGTTCTTCACACTAAGAACTCTTCATTGAAAGGTTCTTTGTAGAACCCAAAATGGCTCTTCTCTACAAAAAAATAATATTTTTATTATTTAAATTTATTTATTATTTTATTTAAAATAAAATATTTTTAAGAATATATATTGACAGGCTGATTTTCCATTTAGCATGCAGTTTAACTTTTTGAGTAAATCTCACAAAAACACATTCAGGTCATATTGTGCCATTATTATATATAATCAATATATTATAATTTTCCATTATTTGTGCCATCAAGTACAACATGAATTACTGTAATCTTTTAAATGTTGTACTTTTGCTTTTGGTCATTTCAGTCAGAATCTCATTATTACTGACATGCAGTCCTTTTTTCTCCGGTCTGCCTTATAACTGTAATACAATCAGATATTAAATTATTTTACATTATTTTTATTTTATTATTCTGAATATTTTGTGTCTGAGTCTGTACATCACACGAGTATAAAGAAATAATTATACAGAAAAAAACGAACTAAGATCATTTCTTTTTTGCATGACTTCACAAAATAGAACTACCAAATTTAATACTTTATTACATATTACAATATTCTTTATATAATCATTTTTAAAGTTTTATTTTTTCTTAAAGTCCCCCAGTAGTCAATTCACGAGTTCACACTTGCATGTAATGAAGTGGAGTAAAGGTTATGCGTATTTGCGTGCTGTCCGGGGGAGGGGTACGAACCCAGAGTACTCCCCCGTTGTTGTAAGAGTAGTTAGGACTAGAAGTGAGGAGACGGGGTGTTGGAGGGATGCTGTTAAACTGTCAACGAATGGAGGTAAGTCTGCTGTATATATACACCTCTTGTTTTGGTAAGTGGTTGATTAACTGCCTGCGCTCCTCTTGTGTTAATTTAGGTTAATTATCTGAACGTGCTCCTCCCGAACTTTGTTAATAAAACATCTTTCATTTTATCTTTGATCACCAAAATGACCTTGAAAAATGTTCTTCATGCCTTAAAATAGCTTGAATGTAACTCGACACTCTTGAGCCCCGCCTCCACTCACTCACAGCAGCTCATTGATCTGATTGGTTACAAGGTAGTTTGTGATGTCAGAAACACCAGCGATTTCAAATGGTGTTTTTGAGACTGTCTTTGGTTCACTGCAGAATAATAAATACTCAGAAATGCTGTTGACTTGTGCATTTGCACATGTTTTTTCTTAAAGCATCCTAAAAACACCACATAGACATAAACAACATTAAAAGCTTGATTTTCACCCTTTAAAATCAATGTAATCAATTTTATTATCAATTTTAAAAAATATTATATGCAATACAAAAATATACATACATTACAGTTTAAATAATAATACAGTAATGATTTGGAGATTTGCATAAGATTTTTGTGTTGTAGTATTGATAATTGTGGGAGTTAAATATGCATTATTTTTTATTAAAATAAAATTTTTCTGTGTGATACTGGGTTGAAATATGACCTGGATCTGTCTGTGAGCTTCACCTCTGTCTCACTCACAAAGGACGACTGGTGTAAATCAGCAGTGACTGAACACACTGAATCCTCACAGGCATCAGAGGAAGGCGTCAAGGGCCGAAATTCCCTCTTCCGGACATTTCCGGACTCCCAGTCAATGTTCATGGATATCAGGGCCTCCACAGCTTCTGAATGTCTCCTGTCTGTGTCTGTACATGTCACATGCTGCTAGATGTGAAAGTGTATGGAAGAAAAGATCATGACTATAATTATATAAAAGAGATTATAATTCCTGCCTGCAATTGAGAATTTGCATAACTTCACAAAGTAGCTCAAATGTAATACTTAATACTTTATTAATAATAATGTTTTATTTTTAATATTTCTTTAAAAATCAAGGTATTTTTATAATCATCAATTGAATTGATTCAATTCCTTCCCTTCAATGTAGCCTACATCAACTATTAATATTTGCTAATGGCTTTTATTCTAAATTAGCATTTTATAAACATAAATAAACGAATTAAATAAATATAATACAAATCAAACAAAAAGAAAGCATTAGCCAATATCTGCATCTCGGGCAAGTATGAAGTTAAACAGATTATTGATAAACTGCAGAAAGAATTAAAATTCTTAAACATAGATAGTTTACTTACAATTTCAGATAGTGATGACATACTGATGCTGTATTATATCTCTCGTTTATTATTGTGACTGAACACTTATGTCTCATTATGATAAATACTGTCACCGTTTCTTGAGCTTAGATTCATTCACATATTTCAGAAAACCGAGTAGGGGCCATGTGGGCGTGGTTTCATCTCCAGCCAATCATCGACAAAGGTGCGCTGAGCGTTAGCCAATGAGGAGAGAGTGTCGGTGCGTGATCAGTGTGTGATCCGCGCAGTGTGTGCGGGTGATACACAGACAGACGGTCAGCTGTTCTTCCAGATATACAAACTGATATATCCCTGCTGTACCTGATTCATATTACTCTCATGTTTAATTCACGCTTAGGAAAGCGAGCCCTAAAAGGTGTTATTTTCTTCATTGAACTGTGTAATATCTTCCATTAAATCATCGTTATTTAACTAATGCTAAAGAAATTAGTGTTTCTCCATTAAAGGGATAGTTTACCCACAAATGAAAATTCTGTCATCATTTACTCACCCTTGTGTTGTTCCAAACCTGTATGAGTTTCTTTCTTCTGCTGAATACAAAAGAAGATATTTTGAAGAATGTTGGTAACCAAACATTTTCTGGTCCCCATCAACTTTTGGGTGAACTATCCCTTTAAAACCTTTGCATTTAGTCTCCCTGTTCTTGAATATTTGGTTAGCCAACGTCCTTGTTTTAGTAAGCTGTTATATAACAGTTACCCAACAGTCCAAAGCGTAACATATACCAACAATCTATCAGGGATGCTGGTTTATTCTCTCTGCTGAAGCACATTCTGCACAAAATATATTCCTGATAACATTTTATAATGGTGTTAAATGACACCGGCTTCCCTCTCCAGCATTAACGGTTCATCTGAGGCCTAAATTACTGGATTGAACCTTGCCCTAGATTTGTATGAGTTCTTGTAAATCTTCTGGAGCATTCGGACTGAGGCCAAATACGCTTTTGCTCATGTAGTTTACTCAACGGCATAAATGCTGATCTGTAGGGAATGCGTCACAGACAGAGTTATTTTGGTGACTTCTCAGTTGGTGATCATATTACTACACATGTGACCACACAAACAAGCTTAAGCAAAGTGTGCAGATATTAATAAGTATTAAAGTCATCATGAAATCAAAATGGACCATTCTTATTTTTTATGGAATACAGCAGGATTTATTATAAATGATTTATCTGTGCACATCTTTTTTTATTATTATTAATGTGACTTGTAATCTTGAAACAAAATAACGTCCCCTCCCTCTCTGTGATGATGTGTTTACTGGCGCGAGGGCGGAGCAACCTGTCACTTATGAGATCCACCAATAGCAAACCATCACAACCATCCAATCAATTCCCCATTGACAAAACCAGGTCCTGCTTTACATTTGTTCATGTTCAAGTAGCAGTGTCACTTAAGCCCTGTTTACACCTGGTATTAAGATGTGTTTTGGTCGATCGGATCACGAGGGAGACACATACCCGTTTACACCTGGTGTTTTAATCCGTCTCTTTTATCCACTTTCAACCACTTCTATCCTGATTTCTTCGAGTGGAGGGTCTATGGGCGGGTAAAATTATGGGTTTTTCAGATCTTTTGATCTAATGGGCAAAATAAGCTCGTGCAATTCACATAAAAATGCACTGAAGACCACAGAAAAACATTCGGCGCATCAGCTTTCCTTTCTGATCTGACAGTCACAAGACCAGCTGAAAGCTGTGAGTGTGTGTTAGAAATGGTTAGAGAACATTGTGCATCTTTCGTCTTCAAACCAAACTTGGATCTTCAGCCGACAAAGTTTTAATCCCGTCTGGCTAGAGCTCTTCTCATAATGTTTACTCATTAGGTCAATAGGTGAAGAGTCTTTTTGTGGCTGTTTGAACCGGTTTGAACACATTCGACCACATGAGCGTTTACACTACGACAGCAATCTGGTCTAATGCGTTTTCAACTACCTCTGGAAGTGATCAAAAGTGGACAAGCTCTAAACGTTTTAGACCCCATTTAGTGGATCAATCAAATATTAGACCGCAGATGGAGCGACTGACCAATCAGGATTGGAGGAGCATATTTCATCCTGAAGCTGCTCACTATTTTTAGCCCACTGAATTTTTCCTGTTAGCAGATTCTCATCCGAGCACAAAGTGCACTAAACTCAGGCAACGTGATTCCCAGTATAGCATGTGGCGTGTTTGCACAAAGTCACTTTTTAACTCACTAAACAAAGTTTTGGTTAAAAATAACATCAGACTGTACCTGTCTGCATTGATTGTCCTTGAGTGTTGATGTAATTGAAGATAAACTGACACAGATATTTAAAGTCATTATCCTAAATGAAACCAGATATCTTCATTATACCAATAACCAACAATGTGTTAATGAACAAGATAATAGTCCAGATAACAAATACAATATATTTGACAAAATGTATGTATCAGTCAGTGCCTGCTTGTATAATGAATGATACACTTTAGAATATATATTTTGCACAGAAAACAGACCTCTTTAAAAGACACTTTGTATATCTATATAACAAAAAACATAAAAATCATTATATTTGTTTTATAGAACGAGACCAAAGATTATTTTTTATTGGTCATAATTTCATTCTAAATAAATCAGAGATAAAACGCTGACTATATGGAGGGTGAGGGTAAGATGAGACAGCATTTTCTTTAGTTGTCCTGTATTTGAGGTGAAATAAAATAGAGAATTACAGTAATACTATGTAGGTGAAAGTGATTTAGAAGGAAAACGCTGGCACCTGCTGGACGTTACATGATATATTTACCCTTTACAGCTTTACAAATTATGTTTTGGTGCTTTGCTATTAAAATAATTATTCAGAGATTTTGAATTACTAGCTATGCATTTACCCGCTCAGTCTCACTTTGCAGAATATTTGTGACAAAAAGTCTAAGACACTAATGAAAATATAGATTGCCCTTTTTCCATTAAAAATAATAATAAAGCATTGCTCTTTTTTTAGCTTATACCATGTTCTGCTCTAGTTCCTATGTGATATTAATATTAGAACAGAAAGGTGTTACAGAAAGTCATAACATCTACATTAAGAAGGTTCAACTGACCTTTAATGTAGGCCATCACAATTTTCATTACCAGCTAAAATCTCTTTAGAGCCCATCTTATTATTTTAAGCATTAGGTGATTTATCAGTATGCCAAGATACATTACCAGCAGTAATAAAGTAAATTTCTAAGCCAATTTTTTTCGCCCGGCAGAATGTCAGTTTTATTTGACTTTTATTTTAGTTAACTTTTGACATTTAATTCAATGTAAATATGATTTATTTGCTTTGCACACCTCTGAAGTTACAGGTGAAAAAGTTGAGTGTGTTTGTAAGTGAGGTGGGCATGGCAGCTTTATTCCTATGGGTGCACACTGCACACACACGCACACACACACGCACACACACACACACACACACACACACACACACACACACACACACACACACACACACACACACACACACACACACACACACACACACACACACTTCTTTGGTTGTCCATCGAGATCCGATGATGACGTCCACGCCTTTAACGGTGAGATCTTTGATGACTAAACAGTCCTACAAGCCCTAAAGCTCTAGGACCCACAAGCTCTATTGCAGGTGGGGCATATGTATGTGATGGTGGTAGTGGTCACATTGGCAGCTATGGCTGCCTTTCACATGCCCCAACCACTGCAGTTGGCGCTGTGTAATAATGGCCTCAATACTTCTGCAGTTCGTCTTTTTAAGTATTTCAGTGTGAGGTACCTGATTACGCCAGGTAATTCCCAGAATGCGCTGAAGGCTGCTTATTTGGAATCGCTCTAAGGACTTGATGTGACGGCAGTAGGTTACCCATGCTTCACAGCTATAGAGGAGGGTGGTGACACAGACCGCTTGGTATACGGTGACCTTTGTGGAGGGATGAAGGTTCTTAGTATGAAAGACTCTGCATCGGAGTCTCCCAAAGGCAGCTGATGCCTGTTTACACACACACACACACACGCGCGCATGCACACACACACAGACTTACTTATCTAAATGGGCACATTTCTAGATGTAATGGTTTTTATACTGTAAAAACTGTAACCCTACCCATCACAGAAACATTTCTGCATTTTACATTTTCAAAAAACATCACTTAGTTTAATTTATAAGCTGTTTCCCTCATGGGGACCAAAAAATGTCCCCACAAGGACAAGGATTTCGGATATTACCATCTTTGTTGGGGGACATTTTGTCCCCATAATGTCAACAGGGTACAGGGTATACCTGAACCACTCACAAACACACACATTTTTTTTCACTATATTACTGAGGACATTGGATATACTTCCATTGACTTCCATATCAGCTTTATTATATTTTCTTTGGCCTAACCCAAACCTTAAACCTACCATCACAGAAACACGTGCAAAACACTAGATTTAAATAAAAACATGGCCGATTCATGAGCCTTTTAACAGGGGAGGACCAGTAAAATGTCCTCACAAGTCGGTTTTCATAATAGTTCACTATATAAGTGAGGACATTTGGCCCTCACATGTAACGTTATAGCAACAAACACACACACGCTGTCAAAAATGTCGACTTTTACAACATCGACTTTGCAACTCGTAAATATAACTCAGTATGCCATAACTCCGCAATTATGATTTACAAAAGAATGATTTTGTTTCGTATGACACGGAAACGAGCTTCCATAGATAACACGGCAATAAACGTGAAATTATTTACTACAATGACTCAGATCACTCGACGCCAACACAATGACAACACATGGGAAATAAACCCTTAACCCCGCCCCTGTTCCTTGTCTTTATCCCTCTCAGCCAATCTACTTCCCCAACACATGCTTACTCTCAACCAATCAGCGTCGCCGTTACACGCGCATCCTTTCCAACAGACCCAAAGAAGCTTAAACAGAGTTAAGATGGCGGCATGTGGATGAGGAGGTTGTATATTTCAGCTCTTCGGTTGCTTTTGGCGAAGAAAACACATTCTCAAACCTAACCCATAAAGAAAAGAAAAAATCCCCCCACATATTAATTTACCCGGGACCGTGTCCATGACGTCCATTCACTTCGTGGTTCACCCGTTACCCGGGACCGAAGACCAGCTAAATGACAGGTATTTATAAGAAAGAAGCGGTTAACAATCAGTATTTACCCTTGAATGAGGTGAAAGGGTTTTCAAAAAGTGTTAATAAAATATATAGAGTATTTTAGGGCTGTTGCAAACGCTCAAGGTTGGGCATTTGGGTCTAAAAATAACGAGGCCCGGCTGACTGGAGACACAATGCGGGTTGGGGGATGGGGAGGTGAAAAGAGAGGGAACTGCGATAAATTCATACTTTTACATCTCAAATAAAGACTTTTATTTCTAATTTACGGTTTATTTATTAGGTTTAACTTAAGTTTTGTATGATACGCCGAGAAAATGTGAACAGAATTGGCGAATAAAATCCTCTCAGATTAGCCGGTTAGCCTTTAGCACTCCGCGAGCTCATCTGTTTAATTAATTTATCCTCATAAATTTGTTGGAAATTATGTCACAATCACTGTTTTGACGTTTACCCGTATGGATTGTTTCATATCCAGGGTTGGATTGGTGAACAGTTCGTAATGACAGTTGCCTATAAACGCGAAGACACGATGTTTTCTGCTGAAGATGGTCTCTAGATAAAGATTTGCAATGTTTTGTGTTACGTTTTAATAGAGCTTGCAGAATTTATTTCTTTGTCATGAATCGTAAAATGTAAAAACCTTATTCCGAAAGCTTACGTGTAACGTCACTGATAGATACTGTTTGTTTTACACTTGAAATTATATAAAGGAACAAATTTTAGTCAACTTGACTAGTCTGAATTATTCCATGCAGTTGGTCATGGAGGTGATTGCTATGGCTGATGACAGCTACATGAGGAACCCATGTGTTCAGCGGATGGCCAGTGTAGCACTGAAGGCATCTTTGGACAAAATGGGTGTTGGGATTCTGCTGTTTAATGATGTTTTAAAGCTGTGTGTATTGGGGTTTTCCCTCTGCAAGTCTCCAAGCATTCCACTTTAGTAAACTACTAACATTACCCGAGCAAAGATCCCTTAAAATGCTTTTGTTCTCAGTTTTGGAAATGTATAGCCTAATTGGCAGTCTCCTATCAGGCGTCCCATCAAATATAGGGTTATATAGCTAAACGAGTACTGCAAGTGTTTAAATATAAATTATTCCCTTTTGAAACTATATTAAAAACATGAGACTTTACACACACATATTTGTGTGTGCATTATGAATATTTTATATATATAATTTGTATAGTAACATTACTATCACAACTAGTAATTACTTTAATGGGCTTATTGTTTGTTTACTTAAATTAATTCAGGATGTTAGCTAACTGCATGTTTTGTATTAACTTTGAACTGTACATTTCTGAAATATGGACATTACTTGGACACAATCTCCTCTGATGACAGATAACTCTAAATCAGTGTTTCCCAAACACTGTGTGTGCCATAACAAGTTGTCTGGTGAGCTGTAGAAAATGATACAATTCTTAAAAAATAAATGCTATAAATTAGAATATATCATCGCTGTTGGCTGAAACCGCTTATCTCTAAATCTTGTCATTTTTGTTTTATAAAATTAATGCTATTGGTTATCTTTATGTCTGTATATGGGTTTTACAAATGTTTAACCAATACAAAAGCATTTAAAAGGGGTTCGGACCAAACCTCATAACTCCTTTGGCGTCTCAAACTGTCAGTCAAACTTTATAACTCCCGCCGCTTTATTGTGAATGAAGCACAATTTGAAAACTATCTCTGCTTTTTTGCAATGCAAGTGTAAATAAAGAACTGATGCTTGAGTATGTAGAGTGTTTTCTTCACTTAAGAACCACTATGTCCATAAAGGCTAATGTCTTTTTGTACTTGAATACGGATAATAGACTTAGTCTGGTATTTGTCATCTAGTTGAAGCAAATATAGCCTACTGTTTTAAATATCCTTTGTGCATAGCGCTTCATCTTTTGTATAATGACATTTTGATTATAAGATTTCAACAACAAGAAAACCGAGCACCCATATAGCTACAATAAACTTTAGTCTATATCCTGTAAGTTGATTAAAATGCAATGCGATGCACTTACTGCTTCAGATGCGGCTGTTCCAGTGACAATGTATAGCCATTCTGTCATTCGCTGGTCAAAAACCTTGTGACTCCATTTGAGCTTAATTTTCATAAAATGTTAGGCTAATGATGACATGTTTAATATAATAATGTTTAATATAAAAAATATACTATGCGTTGCTGTGGCTTTTGAGTATACTAATTATTTTGGGGTGCTGTTTTTATATATATATATATATATATATATATATGTTCATTGGTGTCATTTTTAGGCAATTGATAGTCACGATATTAAAGAATAGTAAGCGTGTTTTTGTTAGTGCATGGAAATGTCACATTTAGAATTTAAAATGTTGTGAACACTTGTTTCATGCTGACTTTGTGGAACAAATGGTAATCATGTCCAACAAAGGGAAAACATGCATTTTATCAAGACTAAATGCAATTGAGCCATTTTGTTAGTAAACTTAGCACACTAGTACATATTATCATCTTGCTTTTCTCGTTACTGTGTGTAGATTGTGGTGTTCTTTACTATCTGTGATTCCTCCAGACCGGATGTAAACTTGCACTAGTCATTAACGTTTCAGCTTGTATGCGGACACTTTCATCCTTCATTCTTCACTGATATGTCCTGCAATAATGAGCTGTGACGTGAAGGCTTTTCTGCTGCACAGCACTGACAGGAAACGACGGACCTTTCTGCACACGTGTCCCCTTCAAGCTAGATTCAGCATGATCTCTGTAGCTGCTGCGAAGGAATATTCTGTTGCAGTATCTGTATTAGTCTATGTAGCTGATGTTGGGCTTTTAGTCTGTATCGGAAAGTACAATGCATTGCAAAGCTTGCAAGCCAGAGGCTGTGTATGCATGTGTTATTGTTGCTTTGGCAATATTATATGTAAAACAATCATGCCAATAAAGTGCTTTAAGACCCATTTTTTTCCAGAGTATTTCCCTTACAGCATAATAAAGGGCTCCAGACTAACATTTTAGAGCAGTAGCGTTGTTGCCCCTAAGTTCTACAGATGGTGATGTCATCTTTGTTTAATCATAAAGGTAATGTAAAAGAAGAACTCTTTACTTGTTTACTGTGTAATTCAGCAACAATTTGAAGAAAAGTCATTTATTTTCTTGACTTTGAGGATGTTGGAGGTGGAGATTTATAGCCTTTTCTCACAGCACTTGATATAATTAAACTCATCAATTTGATGACGGATCCAGAACGGTTCAAACTACAAACAGCAGAGACAACTGGAGAATCATTCGTTGTAAAATGCAAGAGACTTCATTCAGACTTCGGAGTGGCTACAGAAAAAGAGACTGCAACAAGGATAAATATCTGAAGGGCATTAAATGTAGTCACGCAACGCTGATGTTGTTAACATTAACAATTTGAGAACAAAGTATAATTTGGACTGCTTGACGTGATATAAGCGATCGTTATATTTAATCAGCGCAATTTACTGCAATGCTTTTTTCCCCTTAGTTGGTCAGAACAAAAGTGGATGTTACTTGTTCAGAGGACATTTTCCAGTGAAAACTCTCATGTTGGTCATACTTCCAAAAAGTAGAATCTTGGATTGCCAATGGGAGTATCCACACCGGCGCGGCGACTGACCGCCGCACATTCTCCTCAAAACATTGGATTCATCCGTGCCGTGCCGAAGCATAATTCCGCGAATAACTGCAATTGCAGATTTCGAACAGAGATAATGACAAAGAATAAAAGATACAGAATGCAGGTTTAAACTTAGTTTTACAAATCATCACAATAAAAATAACATTAAAATTTGATAATATTTATAGCTTTGAGGTGCTGGAAGCAGTTTTTTTTTTAACATTAGACTATTTCTGCCACAATACCATGGTTACAGTTAGCATTGCTACATTAAATCCATGGTGAATGTTGGTGACTTGTGGGCTGAAAAGCCTTCTATAACTTGCTCGTTCATGGCACACTGCTCACTGTTTCAATGTCAGTGCTGTTTGATCTGATATCTGTGGTTTATTACAGAATTCTGAGCCGAATATGAATGCTTTCCACTAAATCTGGCTGAGATGCTATTAATTCTACGGCAAATGAACGGTGCTGTGTAGTAACAGTGACGCGTGCTAGAGAACGGCCCACGAGTACCTGTTCCGAGCTCGTGTTACGCTGTCTAGTATTGCTCCAAACTGCTAAACGGTCTATGAAGCGCAGCTCAAACGAGTAGTGCGGTTTTGTTTCACTTTCGTTAGGTTGGATGTTTCTTATATGCAAAATAAAATGCAACGTTTATCGATTGGGCAACGTGATGGTGGCACCAGTGCAACCTCTAACAAAATTTGGTCTCACCGGCAGGAAAAAAGGTTGCAAAATGCAACCATTTGGTTGCAGTCTGGAGCCCTGTAAAATGATCTATGCATTGTGGGAAAATATTTGGCTAAAAACGTTTTTTGGCTTTTTTTTCTGAGAAAGTTTTTTTTTTTTTTTTTCAGGACGAGCTGTTTAATGTATTTCAGGACTACTTGTTTTCATATTGAATTGATTTACTGAGACCAAACATACAGAGGGATATGCTCAGTGGTTTGTAGTGATTGTATTGTAATTAGAGGATCTGAAGACCTCACCGATAGTTTTAGATGATTGTATGAAATAATTTGACTGTGCAATTTAGAAAACAACCATTAAGCTTTTTTCACCATTTTCAAAACATATCATTCTTTGAGTTTAATGGATGTTGTAAATGGGTTCAGTAGTTCCTCCATCACTTATCATTGTTTAGATGATGCTGTAGTCATGTTGCTGTACCAATGTTTTTGGTATGTACTGTAGCATTACAATTTTACTGCTGTTTTGATACGCTTTTTGTCCAAGAAGAGCTTGGAATGATAAAGTTGGCCAATATCTGAGAAAAATCTTTTTTCCTCAGCCAATTTGGACCAGGTTGCAAATCTGCTCTTTCTTCATTTGTCTCGGTCTGCTGCGCATCTGCATTTACTCATATGAAAGCTGCAGCACAACATGCGGCCTTACAAGTATGTTATGTCCACAGTGCACTTATACCAAAGGTTTCCTTGCTGAAATTGTTTGCATTTGTTTTTGTGTGATTGTTTGGAGTGGGCCTAAACATCTCTTTAGAGCCATTAATGAAATTAAATTCATTAATGCATTAATGAAACTTGAAACGTTTTTTTTTTGATGAAGAGAAGATTTCCAGTGGCGCCTTTGTTCATTGACTTTTTTCCCCTTTCACTATTGCGGCTTGATCGACTTATTGTCTTACATTTTATTATTATCAGTTTTATATTTGTTGTATCCTTATAAACTTCAGATTGGGCCTGCTTTCTCTTTTAAGGCATGATTATTTATAAAGGATGTATTGGCTGCTTGTATTTGCACAAATATGCTGTTTTTAAACCTGTTGAGCTTTAAAGGAGCATCTTAAAGAGTCAAATAATTTGTAATTTGCTGATAAATTTTAAGATCATATTATCTGAAAACATTACAAATATTTAGGCTACATGTTTATTACAAATTATGAGACGAGCTATGACTTAGGAGTAGGGTCAATCGGCCTGAGATCGGTATCGGCCGATAATCACATTTTATGACTCGATCGGTACTCATTAAACTTGGCCAATCTCTCAAACCGATCACAATTTGATGACGTCAACCAGGGCTCCAGACTAACTTTTTTCACCTCCGTCCTGGAACCGTCCTGAAAAACAATTTGAACCATCCTAAAGTGAATGTCAACCGTCCCAAAATAAAAATGTTGATCTACTGTATATTTAGTCAAAACAATTCAGATGACTAAAATATAATGGGTTTAGTTCAATTGTAATGCATTCATTTAGAATGTCTCTAAAATTCCGGAGAAAATATCTATTAACCTGTTAATATGAATGATTTTAAAGTTTGAACATGCAAGATACAGATTTAACTTCTGTTACTTAAAAAAATATCTTAAAATTAAATAAAACCACTTTTCCTAAAGTAGAACAGTCTTCTTTTCAATGAATGATTTATGCATTCTTTATAACTACTTGCATACATCATTCTTTATTATATCAAGCAGCAGACATATTTATTTGTATGAATTAAATATAGTGAATCCTTATTAAAGCTATTAACGAGCAGTGAATGCTTTTCTCTTTCCAATCCAATTGCACTGATGCACATCCGATAGACTCACAACTGTTTAAGACATAACCAACATAGTTTACGTGAATACTCTCCAAAACGGACATTTCGACATAATGTTGTGTGTATTTGTCCATTCAGACACAAAAGAGAGCTCAATTCAGTACTCGCGCGCTGTATAGGTGTCTATGTGCATGGCTGGACGCTTCGGGTCGGGTGTGTGCACACAGAAACCCGTACCGAATAGAGATCTTTATTTGCATCGTCACTCTTATTCAGATCTATATGTCTGCTCTACTCATTCTCCCAGACGTTTACATTTTTAACGTTTCATGAGACATGCAGCGCATGTACAAATGTGCGCATCTACCACACACGCAGGACATCAGTTCTGACTGGATCGCTTCCCAAATCGTCACTATCTAACATTTTTGTCTAGTTTTTATTAGAATTTTGTCATAGTTTTTGTCATTCAAAACTAGTTTTTATTTAGTTACTGTCTCGTTTTCGTCTGTGAAAAAATGTTGTTGATGAAAATAATGAAAATAAACGAAATTAACACTGCACCAATAACAGGGACTGTCCCCAGAAAACGTGAAAGTCTGGTCACCCTAAATGAGACTGACTAAGAAAAAAGACCACAAATATATTGAAATCTAAATGTATGCTTTAGCTAATATACGCACACATAGCCGGGGTAGCGCTAACTTACTAACGTTAGCTAGCTAACGTTAGTAAGTTAGTAGCAAGCAGTTAGCAGCAAGCAGTTAGCAGACTGTTTCTATCCAATGATGGAGATGAAGGGCCGTCTTGGTGCTCGATCTGTTTTACCTTACCGTTGTTTAACCAGCGCAACATATTTGCGATGTCATTAAGCCATTTGATAGATGTACCGCGGAACAAATCTCCGGGTGAGTAGCCGGCCAGTGATAGTAACTATAGTAACAGCATGAAGACGCGCTCCCTTGTAGTCAGCACTTGGTCAGTTTATTTTGGCATTTTCTAAGTAAGTTTGCCTAATAGGCTAGTAATAAATGAACACGCATACAAAAATGTCTTTCGTCCTGTAGGCGTCCTGGAGAATATTTCTGTTCGTCCTAAACACATTTTCTATCGTCCCCAGGACGATAGGACGCCGTTAGTCTCGAGCCCTGACGTCAACACATGAGGAGGTACATGATGCGTGGGGACTTAAATGATTTGGCACCGCAGTAATGTCATTGCCGGTGTGTAATTACTATGATGTTTTGAAAAATTTGCTATTTGCCGTGTGTGTTACAAAGAAATCTCACGTGGAGGAGCATTGTCCAAAACATTTAATACGACAATCTTGATTCGGCACTTAAGGACGAGCCACCACGAGACGCATGGCAAATACAATAAACGGGCAACTGCAAAAAAGGCAGTACGAGTCTACCTTAGTGCTCCATCGATGAGTGTTGATGGTGAGCGGCTATTTACAGCCGCACACGTTGGATGAAAAGAGGAATAGACTGTCTTCCCAAAATGCAAAAACTAAGAAAAACTAATATTTATAAAAAATAAGTTAATCCTCTGTCTTATTTATTAAATCCAGGAAATTGGTTGATGAAACCGTTGATTTAACTTAAGTTACAATTTATACAAAATGAAATTCACTTTAAGAATGGCTTTCTTCAAAACTTAATTAAGTGGTCAAAATCATGTCTGACTCACTCCAAATGTCTCTCGATATATTGGGCATCTTATGATTCTATCTTACCCATCTCATGCGGTTCCCTTTTCATATAATCAACATGATGAAATAAAAAAATAACATTATATTATTTAAACATAAATATGAAACGTACGTTTCATTTAAGTTATATTTAAGCGTCACACCGACCTGCTTTTCTCACGTGTGTGGCCTATACATGCACGTGTGCGTACATGTGGGGGAGGGGTGCGATTTTATTATTATTATTATTTTTTTAATCGAATAATACCCAGCAATCTTCGAATATTTTTTATGCTTAATGCCCATCCCTACTGATGAGTTGAATCAAACTACTCCAATTTGTTCTTTTAGGAGTTTAAATGTTTTTTTTTTTAATTAATTTTGTCCTGCTCCGACTTGTATTGGACAATGTTTTAGTTACATCAGACTTCTCCATTTTAGGAGATTAAATGTTTATTTTTTTGTCCTCAAGTTTACTATTGGACAATGTTTCAATAAAAATTGTGGGCTGCATCAGACTGCTCGATTTTCTCCATTTTGTTTGTATTTATCTTTGTCTTATATTAAGTATATTAAGCATCGGGATCGGTATCTGCGGATCACCATAACCAAAAATCCTGATCGGAGCATCCCTACTTAGGAGTCATTTGTTTTTGAACTTAAACTAGGCCTCCCGTTTTATTTGAATCTCCGGTATTCTGATGTATTCAGTGAACTATCCAGTTTTTGAAATTGCTTTTCCAAATGTATTATGCAAATATATTAAACATGACCGTGCAGAACAATGGTTTCCCTTTTCTAACATAATTTCTTGCTTTGTAAAGTGAAGGGTAAAATAAGGCCACTTAATTCCTCTGACCATAGCCATAATCTGTTTCTCAGTTTTTCTTCCATCTCGTTTGGTTTTCTTTTCAACCATAATATTCAATCCTCCAAAGGTTTTGGCCAGTTTCAGTTCAGAGCTTTTGGCTGTTGCTCATTTGGGGTGAAACATTATTATTTTAGCCATTTTCTGTGGACACTGAGTCTTTATCGCATGCCTTTGTGTCTTACAGGCTCCGTGAAGTGTCTGAAAAGCTCAATAAATACAACTGTAACAGGTATGTTTTGCCAAGTATTTACATTTTAAGCCCAGTGGTTTTACAATTCTTTCCACATCAATGAAGTATTGAGTTTTGTAAAAACACTTGGCTAACGTTTCTCTGTCCACACGGCAGTCATCCACACCTTATTCCGTTGGAGCAGGCCAAACTTAAGCAGTGTGTGGTTGGACCAAATCATGCTGGATTTCTCCTTGAGGTAACATTTACTATGCAGCACTGTTATTTATATCATTTATAGCTTTAGGCTTTTTCCTTATTTTAAAGGAACAATTTACTCCAAATATGAATATTATACCAATTGCTTGTACTCATGTTGCTCCAAATCAGTCTGCTTATTGTTTATTTTTTTTCATAAAACTCAAGTTCACACTAACCATGTTTGTCAAGCTTTACTGCTTTTTTTGCTTCATTCCATTGAAGGAAAATTGGAATGTTGGAACGAAACAAGGCTGAATAAATAATGACTATTTGTGTCTGATCAGCACAGAGCAATGTGGAAAATAATATACTTTTTTGTTTCAGGATGGACGTATCTGCAGGATAAGCTTTGCTGTCCAGCCCGACCGACTGGAGCTCGGGAAGCCTGATGGCAATGATGGGTGAGAAAAGAATACCTGTCAGACACATGGAAAATGCATGTTTGAGCTGGCATGCAAAATAACTAAATTAGATCTGTCCCTTCCGGTTATGATTGCTCTGGATTTATTTTGACCTATTAAGTTTGTTTTTATTCGGTTTTAAGTATGCTAACTTTTCAACCCACCTCATATGTTTAGATTAAAGGTTGTGTTGTAGGCTTTGGTTTGAAAATGTTTATTTTTTATGATGTTAGTGTAGCATGAATGCACTAACACTATATACGATGCAGTTATTATCCCAGACATTAAGTATTTTATAGTTGCATGGTGAAAATGCTTTTGTATTATTAGGGCTGTAGCGATAAACTAATCTCACGATTTGATACACGATATTCGGCTAACGATACGATTCGATATAATTCGATCCACTTACATCATTTTCTGAAAGATTTAAAGGGGACAGAGTGATTTTGGTAACATCGTGTGAGTGTTCCATTTACTTGGATTAAATTATTTGAACTGAAAACTAAATACTTGATTTACACAATATATGTCTCTGACTGGACAAGTTTAAGTTATTCATTCAAGAGCTGTGAGTGATTTTCTCTGCCTTTTGTTGTTTGATTCACATTAATGGCTCAATCGTCAGCAGGTTTATTAGACGCTGCCCCTTTAAGACCGAGTGCAGATCTAATAGGTGACTGATGCACCATCATTTTCTCCTAACTATTTAAGTCCATTTAAGACATAAACTGTTTAAATGAATAAACTGTGTTTCAGTGAATCTCAGAGCTGGTCATTTTTATATTATGTATATTTGATAGTTTAGATGCGCACATGAAGCCCAAAGTTAAGTAGCCTATACTTTTCTTGTCTCGTTGCAGTCCATTTCGGAGCGCGCGCCGCCTTGTGAACAGCGTCTCTTACGCAGATGTTTGTGCTTTTAATAGCTCTTTTAATGATTAAACGCGTCCGCAATTTAGCAACAGTAGTGACTGCATTTTACAACAATCACCGATCGTGCTGATTCTGACGGTACGTTTGGGTTTTAGGAAGAAATGACAGCGCATCGCTGTGAAGGGAAGGAATTTGCTCTAGACATAATGCAGTTAGTTTGGTTTCATCTCAAATATTTTCTTTTTATAATTTCTGAAAGCCGAAATCTAAAATAAAATTATAATATTATCCCAGATCTAAAGTGTAACCACGTTTGAATGTTTAGTTCTGTCCTCATTGTCAGTCATTAAGCAGGGCTGTCGTGTTGTTCGCACTGTGGCTCCGCGTGAGAGATCGCGCTCTCTCTTCTGGACTGCGAATAGCAAAATTGCATCACAGACAAATGGTTTAATATTATTATATATAGAACTGGCTGGCGAGATAAACATGTTCAAGATTACGTCTTTATATCAATAATAAATAGTAGCCTACGTGTATTTTCTATTTTCTCCAGTAGGCTACCGACAGTAGAACCGAAAACGACCGAGCTTTAAAGCGAATAGGGGTAAACACAGGGGGGATTCGAATGGGACTTATGTATCGATACTCGCGGCTTAAAAAATCGATACTTTCTTGGGAAAAAAAATATCGATTTATATCGCAGAATCGATAAAATTGCTCAGCCTTATGTATTATAATGAATAATATTCTTATTAATGACGGGGTGTGAAATTTAGGCTTTTGTGGTTTAGATGGAAGTAACATAGCATTTAAAACACTTTAGTGAAAAACTAAACAGCAAAACAGCTTGTTACGAACATTACGGCAGCTTTGCTGTCCGCTGCCCATTGCAGTGATGTTTTGTTTGAACTAAGCAGGTGGGCTAGTGTTTCTTTTCCTGTTGTTTTTTGTGATTGAAGCTATGTCGCACCAGTGCAAATCCCCTTTTGTGAACTGCAAGCAATCCACAGTGTTTGTATATGACAAATATTTAGCGGGCATGATGGCACATGATTTAGGGGAAATTTTTTAGCAGTTCCCTGCCAGCCTTTCCTACCGCTCTTGCCTGAGGAATGAGCTGCAGTCAGTTCTGATTCCCAAGGGTGTTGCCATGTTAGTCGCCCCACAGTAGAAAAGGGCTGATTGGCTCGTAGGCCTGGGGTCTCCAGGCTCTGTGATGGTCCCACATGTGGCACTATAGGTTTGTAACTGATCTCCCATCTTTTGTTTCCAGTTCAAAGTTGAGCAGTGTCTCAGGGGCAGGAAGGAGCTCCAGGCCAGGCAGGACTAGTGATCCGCCCTGGTTCCTGTCTGGTTCTGACACACTGGGCAGACTGGCAGGCAACACCCTTGGGTAAGTTGTGGCAGGGCTATCAGAAATGCAGCCATCAGGTAATGTTGGCAGCCTCACATGCGGTGGTGCCTTTGGTTATAAGAAATCTGTTTTAAGATGATTTTGCTTTGTTTTGTTTGCATGCAGTAAAAGTCTCCTGAAAATATTCACACTACAAGCCCATTTCCAGAAATATTTGTTTTTTATATGCGAGACTCTAAATTACTAAGGGAAAATTAAACTGCTTGTAGAGCTGGGCAATATAGCACAATTGTAATAAAATTAACAAAATTCAATCGGATATTTTTCAACTTTTTTACTATACATTTTATAATTTACATATACGTGTGTGTTTTTGTAATGAAACACAAAATGGTATAATTTTGTAATAGCAACATGTTGTTTTGCTAAAACATTTAAATTTGAAAAATTATCTTTTGAGTCCCCATTCGAATTAATTTTGAACTGATTCACATAATTAAGCTTCAACTATCCCTTTTTTTAATACAATGGTTTAATCAGAGATACTATTTAAAAACATCAGTCCTAATGCTCTCATATTCACGAGACAAGGAATGTAAAACTAGTCCCTAAACATGGTCCTTTGGAGTTCAATATCACTCAGGGAGTATCTTGTTGGCTGTATACTGATCCTGATTGTTGGTGTGCCTGACAGAAGCCGCTGGAGTTCAGGAGTAAATGGTGGCAGCAGTGGCGGCGGGGGCAGTGGTGGCGGAGGCTCAGGAGGAGGCAGTGGTGGCGGAGGGGGCGGTGGAGGAGGTGCTGGAGGAGGCGGATCTTCAGGCCGGTCCTCCACAGCAGCCCGAGATTCACGCAGACAGACCCGCGTGATCCGCACTGGCAGAGATCGAGGCTCCGGCCTGCTGGGCAGTCAGCCACAGCCGGTAATACCAGCCTCTGTCATCCCAGAGGAGCTCATCTCTCAGGTAAACTCTTGCTTCAGGAGGCCCGTTCATTAATTTTGACGACTTAAGCTGGATGTGCTTACCATGGGTCTATTTAGTAACTTAAATGTAATTTTTGCATAAATCCCTAAAACCCTTTTTTTTTTAAACACTAAACAGCCATTTATTTTCAACTGAGAAACAATAGACGTTTATTTTTAGTAAAACAACCAGGGCTGCAACCAAATATTATTATTCTACTTAATTGGATAATACAGCCTTTTTATTGGAAAATCATTTAACACATATAAATGCTTGCTAAACATTGTGTGTAAAGGTTTGAAATATAAATACTACAATATAAGTTTCATATAGCTTTTCACATTAATAAAATCTTAGAGAAGCATAAATTATAAAAATATATTTATTTCAAACCTTTACACAGTTTAGCATGCGTTTATATTTAATGTTACACACACACACACACACACACACACACACACACACACACACACACACACACACACACACACACACACACACACACACACACACACACACACACACACACACACACACACACACACACACACACACACATATAGGGGTTATGTGACCTGGGAAATTTCGTAATCGATTGCCTTCTCTAACCAGGCCCAAGTGGTTCTTCAGGGAAAGTCCAGAAGTGTCATTATTCGAGAGCTGCAGCGCACAAACCTTGATGTGAACTTGGCTGTAAACAACCTGCTGAGCAGAGATGATGAGGATGGAGATGATGGAGATGACACGGCCAGCGAGTCCTACTTACCTGGAGGTAAACAGGGACTGTATATGAGCCACATTTAAGACTGTGACATTTTCACCTCTTAACAAACAACAATACCTTTGACATTGACAATACTTTTCATACTTCTACAGAAGACTTGATGTCCCTTCTAGACGCGGATATTCACTCCGCCCATCCTAGCGTGATCATTGATGCAGACGCCATGTTCTCTGAGGATATCAGCTACTTTGGCTACCCCTCTTTCCGACGCTCTTCCTTGTCTCGTCTCGGCTCCTCACGAGGTAAAGGCCAAAACGCAGTCATGCTTGCATACACTCCGATGTCATTCAGCAATATTTGTGGAACTGCTTGTGCCACAACCATTTGTTATTTGTAAATGTTGTAGTTTAATATATAAAGTTACTACTCGCAACACATTCATGCAGATATGAAACCTAAGAGGAAGGTGCTATTGATTTTCTTTTTTACAACAAAAAATTATCCATATGCGAAAACAGCTTTACATTATGAGACACTTGAATCCCAAACAAAACACTAGAAATCATTATAAAACTGACATTGCAGACTTTAAATTTTGATGGGCATCAGATTGATTCTATTGTGACTAGTCAAGTTGTATTGATAAAACTTGAAGCTAAAATACTGAACTTAATAACACTGCTTAATAAGTTTAGGGCATGTCCCACTCTATTTTACATTACTCGAATCATGTCTAAAAAACACAGACCGCATATAACTTAACCAAATTATGTTAAAAAAATGTTTTCATAAACCAGCATTCATGGCTATCAAATACTTCAAGATGCCTTGCTGCATGTTTGTGTTGTGTGTGAGTGTCTGTGCTTTGAGAGAGTGTCCAATTGTCCTGCATGGTCATAGTCGTCGTTTCCCCTAATGAGCCCTCTGCGAAAGGCCCTGCAGTGCACACAGTCACCAATAAGACCCTGCAGTTTATACCCATACATCTCAGCAAATGCTGGACACCCGTCAGCAAGATTTTTCCGCTGCTAATGCAACCCAGCAGCTGACAAAGCCATTTATTACTCAGTATAGTGTCTATATGTAGCCCAATCATTTTTAAAATAGGGACCATCACCTAAATGGTCATGGATCCTTTTCACCAGCGGTGTCATTTACGGCACAATGGTCAGTTGTTTCTGGTGGTTGGTGTCACAGAAGTACAGCAGAATAAATTTTTATTACATATAATAGTCACTATCTAATTTGTTTGAATTCTCACTATTCCGAGGGTCTTTCCCAGAGAGTGGCTTACTGTTATCCCACTGGTGTGACCCTATTGCATACCAGTTCTCCTTCTCCCCTTAGAGAGAGACTCTGAACTGCTCCGCGAGCGGGAGTCGGTCCTGAGGCTGCGAGAGAGGAGGTGGCTTGATGGAGCCTCATTCGATGCGGAGCGTGGCTCCACCAGCCGCGAGGGAGAACCGAGCCTTGACAAGAAGAGCGTGCCGCTGCAGAGCCCTGTCACTCTGGGGGAAGAGCTCCAGTGGTGGCCTGATAAGGTGGGCCTTTAACCCTTTACTGTCCTAGATTGCCAGACGTTCCATAACTATGGTGCATTTCAAGTTGTGATGTATATAACAGAAAATTTCAACAAAAATGAAAGGTTTCATTAACTCAACCTCATGTAGTTTCAGACCTTTTTGACTTTATTCTGTAAAATATAAAAGCTATTTTGAAGTATGTTGGTAACCGAACAGTTGTAGGACCCATTGATTTCCATTAAGTAAGCAAAAGGTCAATGGAAACCAAAACTGTTACCAACTTTCTTTTGTGTTCAGCAGATGAAAGCACTGCATAAAGGTTTGGAACAACATAAGGCTAGTAAATGACGACAGCATTTTCATAATGTATGGTTGTACTATTCCTTTAAGGGTCAATTGTTCTGGTTCAATGGTTATTAACATGTTTTCAGTTTCTGCATTTAGTTTCTTTTATTTAGTTTATTTATTTTTGTGGAGCCTAAGTCTTATTAAAAGGCTGAAATATTTCTTTCTATTTTTCCAATTCTATTTATTTATTTTAAAAGAAATTAAGCAAACTGGTCAGCCTGTTCGAGTCGGTCACAGTGGGTTTTTTGTTCTTAAATATCATATTTGACCTTTTATGACATTTCAAGATTAGTTCAGATTCACATGTCAAATGATATAACTTGTTAAATTACTTTTAGTTGAAAGTGATTTCTTTTTTAATATTTTGAATTAGTTTTTATTTTAATTTAAAAGTTTTAGTAATTTTTTTAACTACGTCTGTGTAGTTCTTTTTAGTTATTTCAGTTTTAGTTATTTTAGTACTTCAAGTTAAACTAATTGAAAATGAGAAATGTTGCCTTAGCAACTTGCTAAAATAAAACATTTGAAAAAATATTTTATTTTAAGTAATGATGATTCTATTCAAGTAACAAATGGTTGTTATTTTTAGTTAACAACCTTAATCACAACTTTTTAGTGGTATAAGCATTTTTCAGAAACCAATTTAAGATTGCATTTTCTAAGAACTTGCAGGGATGCAAACAGCACGCTTTTCGGCGCCTCACGCTTTTTTCACGTCGGTTTGGGTGACTTGGGTCTGAGACTGAGAGGGTCTTATTATAATTTCACAAAGTCATCTGAAACCATTCCATAGCTTAATGTGAGGGACAGAAGTCTATTTACATCATTAAATGAAAGTTTACGGGAACTCGTTTTCCCTCTGCGGCTGTCAATTATTCTCCATTCAGTATTCAAACTGCGCGCGCGCCTCGTCCGGTAACAGCAGGATGCACGGTAGGCTTGGGCAGTATCCAAATTTTGATACCGTCAAACCTCCTCCCTATTTTACCGGGGTATACGGTATTACTGTGACTAATTAAAAATTATGACATAAGGCTCAGACAGCGTCACCAAACTGTTGGCTTGTGCCTACACCGTTCAGAAACTGAATACCAGATCGGGCAAAAAAAAACCAAAACAAAAATCAAGGCCAACCCGTGCACGTTGTGTCTGATCCCGGCTGATGGCATTAAATGTAATTATGAGCTGGAGCCCTATTTAGACTCGACTATTTTTAATACGTGGGCCGTTATAATATGGTGGCGCCAAATAATTTTTTAACCCAGGTGCTGAGGGGGTGGTAGATATAAATACTATTTATATATGAGCAAAAATGGGACACTTAATATTTAATTATTTTAATTATGACAATTAAAGTATTAATTTTTATTAATTAATTTAAATTAAATTAACAATCAACAAGTGCATTTGTAAATCCGGTGACCCGCGTCCATTGATTTTTATTAATACAACTTTTCTGTCAGTGCTGCAAAGATTAAAGCAGAACTAAGTAACTTTTTTACCTTAACCGAACAGCTTTGGAGATATTTTAATGTTTATATTACTGATTTCGTGTTGAACGGTGGTCGTCTCGCACCCCCCTGGTGCCTGTGAGCCACAAAACCACCCTTGCAACTTTAGGCCGCCGACCTCAGTGTTAGGAAGTATCGTGTGACATCAGGTCTCGCGAGGTAACAAATTGCTTTACGGCACTGCACGCGTACACGCACCCATCCAGGATACGGCTAGCTATAAGAACAACTATCGTCCCATGGCCAAGCTGGCATATAAGAAGCAGAAAGCTAGAAAAGCATTGTCGGAGGAACAGAGAAAGAGGAAATGGCAGACTGACCGAGCGAGGAATCAGACACGAGTAAACATCGAAACTGCGTTCGCAGAATGGCGAAAAAAAACAAAGTAAAGCGCGGTCGGAAGAGTCTAGAAAAAGGAAACGAGAATCTGACAGCACGAGGAACCGGACAAGAGTCCCACTCGCTCAGGCTTTCACTGTTAAAGTTGATTCCTGCGATTATCATGAGAACAGTTGTCAATATCTCACATAATTATCAGGACATAAATAAGCCTACATGTTGTAAATAGTATAAATCAGCGCATTTTGCAAACTATTATGATAAATTGCAATAATCATGTCTAACAACATCATAACGGACATTGTTATGAAATCAGGGCTCTCAAGTGTCACGCATTGAGCGTGACAGTCACTCATTTCGGTCTTTTGTCACGCTCTCTGCCACACATTGTATTTCTCACGCTGAAAAACTATTTGTAATATATTTAATATGCCAAAACTCTGGCCGCGCCGCTCTCACTGTGGAACCGGCAGAAATCAAGTGCGTCTCCTCTGGTGTTGTTCGTCGAGCTACACAATAGCCAATCAGAAAATAGCACTATTGTATCTGGGTAAGATTTAACGCAACAACCAATGACAAAAATGTAACTGTCGGCTGGATGTCACTCTTGCCTGTCTTCAAAACTTGAGAGCCCTGCGAAATAATGCGACGTACATGATACACTTTATTGGTGTCATCTGGCATTTAGGCTCAGGTAAGCTTAACGCAGTAGGCAACTTTATTATTATGAAGTGCAGTTGCCGTGAGTGCACATACGCTCTGCGTGAGTGGTGTTTACGACAGTAACGTTAAATACAAGTACTCTACAGCAACTCTAGGCATCGCTGTTTGACAAAAACAGAAATCCTGCATAGTGCCGCTTTAAGTTGACGCCATCTCCTAGTGAACGCGCATATATAGAGAGAAATGCAAATCATGGATTACATAATCAGAAGGTATAGATTAGCCTTTTTCTTTTTGTTTTGAATTGTTTCGTTTAAAGAAATTGACGATTGATATCTCCGTAGTGAACGCGCCTATAGAGAGAAATGCACATCCTGGATTAATCAGAGAGTATGCTGCCTATATTTCTTTTCCTTTTGAATTGTTTCGTTTAGAGAAATTGACGAATCGCCATCTCCATAGTGAACGATAGAGAGAAATGCACATCATGGATTACATAATCAGAGAGTAGGCTAGCCTATTTCTTTTAATTTTGAATAGTTTCGTTTAATGAATTTGATGATCGCCATTTCCGTATGAACGCGCATAGAGAGAAATGCACATCATGGATTAAATAATCAGCGAGTGGCCTATTTCTTTTCGTTTTGAATTGTTTCGTTTAATGAAATTTCAAGCTTTATTTAGATATAGGCCTATCTGTCATGTCTGTGAGACATACACTGAGTTTCGGTTAATTTATGATGAGATTTCAATTCAAGTGACCGCGGCGGGACAGCGCACGATCATGCCATGATTATGTTATCTGCTATATTTGATTCTTATTTATTAAATCCAGGCAATTGGTTGATAAAAAAATTATTAAAATTAAGATACAATTTATACAAAACGAAATTCACTTTAAAGAAAGGCCTTTTACAAAATGAAACTTAATTAAGTGGTCAATGTCTGACTCCCGATGCATCCCATCTTACTCGTGCTGTTCAGTTTTCATTATCAACGTAAAAAAAAATTACATTATAATATTTTAACAAATATAAACTAATGCGCTTATTTAATGAACTCGGGGCAAAATGCATCCTCGCAGCAGTGAGTGGGTGGTTGTTTCGGAGATGCGACATTAGGTTAGAGGTGTTTCCATCTCTCGTGGTCACCTTTTTTATTGCAACATTTACAAATTGCCTCGTCAGTATTTACCGACTCTCCCTTCTCTCTCTCTCTCTCTTTCTCCTCCACACTGTCACTTGATAACAAATACATAAGCATTTTAGGCATTGAATAAATTGTTTATATATTATATATAAGTGCCGGTAATGACGGTATTGAAACTGATACCGTTGCTATTTTAAGACCCCATGGTATACGATATTACCGTTATACCGCCCAACCCTAATGCACAGTAAAACTCTCTCCAATATGATATATTCACATTATAGTGCTTGATCTGTAGATAAAAGGCTGTGGATTTGCATAAAATTACTTTATTTTGTGTATTTGTATATTATGTTTGTTGCTGTTTTTAAACGACTCGCTACCGTGCCTGTTAGCACAAGGACTATGAATCGGCATCAAACGCACAATAACTGGAATTTAAATCTGTGAAGAAACAAATGATCAATAAGCTGTTGGACAGATAAACACTAGGATTTGTGCGCTCGACATTTCTTCGTTTTGTGCCGTGAACTTTTAAATGCGCACTTGTGCAGCGCAGTGCTGCACACTGTGACTCCATGTTGCTTTGAGCACATCATTCTGCACTCGCGATGCGCATACGCGCTTTGTGCACTCTGTTTTGAAGCGTTCATGGTTTTGCGCATTGAAAGATTATTAAAAGTCTATATTTTTTTTATACCTATCCTGCACAATACATTTAAAATAAGTATAATTTAATTGTATATTATTTCTGTGTAGTGTATTATAGGCTATATAAATATATACACTTCTGAATTCTTGACATTCATATATAAATATAAAATTGTGAAATGTATGATTGCATGATTACCAATAGTAATTTGTTTTTATTAACATGTTTAGTTTTTATAAAATTACTGTGCAGATTTTTTCAAGAATTACTTTTTGCTGCTGATTTATACACTCATTAAGTTTAATACAAATACCAGTGCTGTCAGTTAAACGCGTTATTCACAGCATTAACGCAAACCCGTTTTAACGGCGTCATTTTTTTATCGCGAGATTAACGCTCTTTTTGGCCTAGCAAACTTTGTAGTTTTTTTCACATGCTGTTGCATGCAACATCACACCGGATAGCTAGACCGTAAACAAAACAACAGGTACGCCGCACACACTTGTTTGGGCTTACGCGTCGGCCAAAGAGTAGTAGGACCATATTAGCCATTCTCTGAGTAGGCTAACGTTACGTTTTGAGAGGATTGCGCGAGACGCCGATCTAGAGACGTGCACTCTCAACGCCATAGAGTGCAGCGCGGGGCTAGATTTGATGGCAGAGTGCGAGCGCGGGCGGTAATGCACACACTCTGTGTGCGGGTACGGGAGAATAAAACGATTCGCGGGACTCCCGCAAACTAGAAATTAATATATTTTTATTCATATGTTGCAGAAAAGCAACAAGAACAACTAAAAAAATAGAAACGATTTACAGGCCAGAGTTTCTTTTTATAACATGTTTGCAGCGTTGAGTGATGTAGCCAATCACAGACATATGTGTTGATTTCTTGAACGCAATGGCCAATCAGATGCATTTAAAATAGACTCCCCCCACCGCTCAAAACTGACTTTTTGTTCAGTGCTGAATTCTGTATGCTGGCAAATCCTCTAATTATAACAAACAAAGTGTATATATTATGAAAGATTCAATGTGCAGTCAGCTTCATTGATAATAACACAGATGTGTGAGATTGCGATGAACTGATGTCAGCTTTTTAGGAATTTTTAAGGGAGGGCACTTTGCGCGCATTCAGTCATGCCAAACCATGCATGCAGTAGGCTGCTTGCTTTTGTGTTATAACAGTGGTTTGTGTGTTAATGCTTTAATAACAAATAATGTATCAGGAGCATTTATGCTGATGTGTATGGTAGCGACACGTAGGTGAAAGTATTTGGAGGTAGCCTACAAAAAAAAGTCTATTTGCCAGCGGGAGCGGGACAAAAATGTTGCGGGCGGGAGAAAGTAACATAGAAAGTAGTTAAGAACGTCAGTTATAACGACCCACGTATTAAAAAATGGTCGGGTTTAAATCTGGCTCGGGCTCATAATTACAGTTTATGTGTCGGGCTGGGCTGGGCTCGGACACAATGTGCACGGCCGCGGGTCGGGCTTGATTTTTTGGGCCCGATCGAAGCTCTACAATGGATGACTTCAGACAGAAGCACATGGATACCACAGCTAAGAACAAACTTACTGCTGATCCACTTTTCCATGTTGATAAGAGCATTAAAAGTAGAAAAAATAATGGGACAAATAGAAATCAAGGGATATTAAGAATAGATAAAAATGTGTGATTAATCGCGAGTTAACTATGGCATTAATGCGATTAATCGCGATTAAATATTTGAATCGTTTGACAGCACTAAAAAATACATAAAACATTTATGTAATATTTAAAGGTGTTAACTGTAATCTTACACTGCAAAATGATAACTTACAAAGGATTAAATTCATCACAATTATGGATGTTTGCTGCGGGGCGAGGGCTTCGATAACCTCTCTCTTTTTTGACCATACATGTGTTTGCATCCCTGAACTTGGCATGAGCATTTTAAACTAGATTTTTAAAAATTTTATTTTTTATAATCTTGCACATCCTTATTTGACTCTTCAATTTAATGGCCAGCCTGCTTGGATAACACTTTAGATTATTAGTCTCCAATTTCCTGGGATTCATTTAGTTATTAATAAATAATTTATTTGTATAGTTGCTGAGTTCTATATCCTTGGTTGTGTGATCCCTTAGGACTACGTAACAAAGTTTGTCAGCATTGGGGCTTTGTACTCGGAACTGATCGCCGTCAGTACCAAAGGAGAACTCTACCAGTGGAAGTGGAATGAGCCTGAACCTTACAGAAATGCACAAGTAAGATTCGCAATGCATATCAGACTAGATTGAACTGACCTCAGTTGATCAATGATGCTGTTGTGTTTTTAGACCTGCTTTAAGGCAGAATAGGGGTGTGGGATATTGACACAATTATATCTATTTTCTGGGAATTTATCTAACGATACTTAAATTATATTTTGCTGAGTGTTTTATTGTGTTGGTACTTTTGGCAGGTTTAGGACTGCTGTGGACAGCTGACTCCTAAAGTTTTTGGTTAGTTAACAGCAGTGAAAGAAATTACCTTTTTTAATAAGTTTAAATTTATTTTTACCTTTTAGAAAGCCATTTTTTATGACCTAATTAAAAGTATGCATCACATTTCAAAATTCTTACACTTAATAAATAAATTCAATTAGAATAATACACAAAATATGGGTGTTACCATTCAAATGAAATCACTACTACAAAATTCATCTTTGCAATGCAGAAGATACACAGAATCTGCATCTGAAGTGGCATTTAGATGCATTTACACATACGACACATATATATCTTAGACTATATATATTGCACACCCCTACAGCAGAATTCTGCTTGCATCATTGATTATTACTTTTCTGTTTATTACTGTAAAGCTGCTTTGAAACAATCTGGATCGTACAAAGCGCAGTGTTTCCGCTACACCAAAAATCATCCCGCCCCGGCTTCAGCTTCTCAGTGAGGTCCGATATTGTGCATACTATTGTGTTATTGTTAAGCCCCACTAAAGGCATAAAAAACATTGTAAAGCACCATAAGGTTTTCGTGCACTATATTCTAAGACTTCTAAAGTCATTCGATAGCATAATGCGAGGTAAAAATGAATATTTAAGTCATTAAGTTAAAGTTAATGGAAACTCATCTCTCCTCAATCATTCTCCATTCAGCATTCAAACAGCGCATCGCGTTCGGTTACGACAGTAACACGATGACACTCTCTTCAAGATCAATGTTCCCATTATTATACTTTATTTGTAGATAAAGGTCTATGGTTTTCATAAAATGGCTATTTTGCTGGAGTTTATGGTGCTTTCTAAATCATTTTCCTTTCTCCCGGGTGTCTGTTAGATTACAGCACTGGAGTAGAGAGCACTATGAATTGTTTTCATGTGCACTGTAGCTGAAATTTAGAACTGTTAATAGAAAAGGCTCAATAAACTGTTGCATATATATGATACACTAAGTCTTTTGTGCTCTCATAGAATCCTTCTATACATCACCCCCGTGTCCCTTTCCTTGGCTTGACCAATGAAAAGATCACCCACCTGTCTGCCAACAGTATCCGAGCCACTGTGGCCACCGAGAATAACAAGGTAAGACGACATTGTGATATCACTTTACAATAAGGTTCCCTTTGTTAACATTAGTTAACTACAATAGTTAACATGAACTAACAATGAAAATTCTTCTAAAGCATTTATTAATCTTAGTTAATGTTAATTTCATAATTTCCTAAAACTATTGAAATCTAAGTTTGTATCTGTTAATATTTAATGGACATGAAGTAACATATTAATAAATACTATAATTAATGTATTGCTCATTGTTTATGTTAAGTAATGCATTGACATTAACTAATGGACCTTATTGTAAAGTGTTACTGACATTTTATGAGAGTGGGTGAGAAGAAAATCATATGACAAAAGCTGGAAGATTACAGTAAGATTGGGTCACACTTTATTTTACTTTGTTTGTTACACTTGTAGTTACTATAGTAATAACTATAAATTATGCACAATTACATGCAAATACCCGTAAATCAAACTTAACTCTATAATAAGCTCAAGTAGTTAATTAATATTACTTGGTACTTAAATCTGTAATTGTAACAAGGATACATTAAAATAAAGTGTAACCTAAGATTGTGCTAGAGCCGGTTGCAAAAATCAATGACGCACAGTCTCGTACCAAAAATGTCCTCAGACCTCATATTTCCATTAACCAATCTGTATTGTGTAGGTGGCGACATGGGTGGATGAAACTCTGAGCACTGTTGCTGCTAAACTAGAACATGGAGCACAAACGTTCCCAGAGCTGCAGGGAGAGCGCATTGTCTCTCTGCACTGCTGTGCCCTGTATACCTGCGCTCAGCTGGAGAGCAGCCTTTACTGGTGGTGAGTTTACAGCAGGGGTGTCCAAACCTTTTTTTAAAGGGGGCCAGATTCGATGTTGTGGACACGCCTGGGGGCTGGATAATTATTTCTAAATAAAAAAATACTAAATAAAAATACAAGAAATATATATTTTTTATTTTTCACTATAAAATTAAAAAATGCGTTTAAGAAAAATAGCAAATATATTAGTTTAGTATAAATATATAGATAAAAAAACATTAATTTTTTACATTGCAACTGTAATATTTATTCATGGATGTCTTAATTTCTTTATTTTCAAACATTGCTTCTCATTTCAAGTTTGGGTAGGTGGTTGACACGTGTTCCCAAATGCATGTTAAAGTGACTCAAACTCAAGAGTAGATGCAGAGATGATGCAGAGCATTTAATCCGAAGTTAGCCACTTTGAGAGGCTGCAAACAACGGCGAATGAGCTGCTCGCGTGTGAAAACAGTGCCACACTTCACTCTGAAAAACACAGTGCATATATTTATTTCATATAAATGGCAGCCTTCGAGATTTGATAATTACACAAACCATATCGTGTAGCCCTGGTTTGAGCTACTGTGCTTGTTATCTGTGAATAAATTCTGAATTTCTTTTTCCTCCAGGGGTGTTGTGCCTTTTAGTCAGCGAAAAAAGATGCTAGAAAAGGCCAGAGCCAAGAACAAGAAGCCAAAGTCTAGTGCAGGCATCTCTTCTATACCCAACATCACAGTAGGAACTCAGGTGAGGAACATGTTTTGGGGGAGGGCAGAAATGTACTTTATTTGTAGAAATCAGTTTTTTATAATTGCCATATTAAATGTATCTGTATCATCTTTTGTTAAATCCTTGTATGTATTTATTTAAGCAATCAATCAATCAATCAAAATACTATAGGCTGTTACTAATGACTTTTGGTGTTGTTGATATCATTTTATCTTTACACTGCAAAGCTGGCACAGACCATGCATCTGAGATAGGGCTGAACTATTAATTACATTTGCGATAATATTGCAGTATGATAAAACAAGTTTGTTTTTTTTAACCGCAAATGCTACGATTTGCACTCTTTCTTCGCTTAGGTGTGTCTGAGGAATAACCCTCTATATCACGCTGGTGCCGTGGCCTTCTCCGTGAACGCGGGGATCCCTAAAGTGGGCGTCCTGCTGGAGTCCGTGTGGAACATGAACGACAGCTGCCGCTTCCAGCTCCGCTCACCCGAGAGCCTGAAAAACATGGAGAAGAACACCAAGACACAGGAGACTAAGTAAGATGGCTGTTTTTCTATGGCCATACACTTGCACCGAGGTATTTATGCTAAAAATAAGATGCTGATGAGTGTGCTTGTTCTTGTCGTCAGGACTGAGAGTAAGCCAGAGCTGGTGAAGACGGAAATGGGCCCTCCGCCCTCACCAGCGTCCACATGCAGTGACACTTCCTCCATCGCTAGCAGTGCTTCTCTGCCCTATAGTATGTACACTGAATCGCGGGCCCAAAAACTACCCTGTGCATTTCTACTACCATTTTGCTAATTTTTCTTTAATATAAGTGTTCTAGTCATAGCTTGACAATAATGATGGCCCGGAATTAGTAATTAATGAAATGGTCACCCTCCCAATTAGGCGTGTGCTGCATTTTTGGTGATTTGGTTTGTCTGCATGTATTATAACATGCATGTTTCGCTTTACTCTCGTGGCCTTTCTCACATCTTTTTTTTTTTTTTTTGTAGTTTAAGGACAATTTGGTTTTCATAATATTTATTCAGACTAGTAAAAAAACTTGCAGAATACATTTTTAAGTGTTTATTTTATTGCACTCCTTTTGCTCCTGTAGATTTCAATTGCAGTACGTATCTTTTACGTTTTCTTTTCCTGCACTGAGTCTCTGAAATCGCCACTTCAGCAGCTTTACATACAGCAAACTTTATGGTTTTATTCTTATCTGTATTCTCAAGGTTTTTTTTTTACTGCAGGGTGTTTATATATCCTTCACCTGCTTTTATACATTTTATTCCTAAAACATGGTGAAAATTTATTTTTCTGACAGTATTTTCTGGAGTGATTTAAAAAGTGATATCAAAAATCTCTTGTTATAAACGTTAACTCTAAAACAAAATGAAACGGGAGTTTTGAACTTCGCCTAATCCAGGCATTATTTTTGATTTCTGTTCAGTAAGACTAAAGTGTATGCAAATTACTGCATATTTCTTTGGATAATGTGTAATTTACATAATTAAACATGCCATTTCAGAAAACTTGTTATATATATATATATATATATATTGCAATTCTTAATGTAATCAATCCACTGGGAAAGCTTTGTGATATCTATTAGTTATTTTTTTTACCCTATTCACCAGTGGTGGCTTGCCGAAATAGAGTTTCAGCTTACAGCTGACTTTAACTAGAGCCGTTTAAACATTCATGGCTGATCTTTTGTGAGATGCCAAAAGATACTAAGATGCGGCTGCAGTGTTGTCTCTGCTGACTGATTACCCGCTGTGCTACAGAGCGAAGGCGCTCAACACCGGCTCCAAAAGAAGAGGAGAAGGTGAATGAGGAGCAGTGGCCTCTACGAGAGGTCGTTTTCGTGGAGGACGTTAAAAACGTCCCCGTGGGAAAGGTGGGTGCAGGCGTACACGTCGGCCAGCTTGATCCAGTGGAGACATAACTACAAGCGAATTATATTTCTCCACTGTGCTTAATTATCTTCATTTTTTGCAATGCATAACCTTTTCATGTAATAAGAATTTCCAATTATAATAGATGACTTTATATAAGCATACTGTGTTTTTCTTGACACTTGATGTTCCTGTCTGTTTTATCTCTGGTCTGTGCTTTGCTATTACACCTCATTTGCAACAGTTCTCTCTTTTGAACTCAAGGTGCTAAAAGTCGATGGTGCATATGTTGCTGTGAAATTTCCAGGGACGTCGAGCAGCGTGAGCAGCCAGAGCGCAGCTCCCACTGACTCTGACCCCTCCTCACTGCTGCAAGACTGTCGACTGCTCAGAATAGATGAGCTACAGGTAAACTCACACTTGCAGCTGTAAAAGTACACTCATTTGCAGTGCAAAAAGCATTGGTGGATAATTCAAAATGCCATTTTGATGGATGAATTGACAATTTTAGGCCTAAATTATTGTTGTCAAAATGCTCTCAGGCTGTGAATTGTCATTTTTAATGTTGCAAATGTTAAATTTGGCTATATCAAATTTTGAATGTCAAGGGACCCTAAATATTTCTAGGTGAGGGACCACCATCCTAAAATATAAAGGCATTTGTATGTTTTGTAGATTATTTTATATACAACATACTGTTTGAGATATTTAAATATACTTTTATACTATCATTGTACTAAAGCAAATTGTTAAAGTATTATCTGGAAAATATTTTGTTGACCGCGTATGTGAGATACTTGTTTTCTCTTTTCACAGAACTGTTTAATTGTTCATGTAATTTATTTTTTCTTAATGTACATTTTTGGTCAATAGTTTAAAATAATCACAATAAAAATCATGATGTCTTACTAGTCTTTAGAAAGCAGAATTAAATGGTTATATTGGTAAACGATAAAGAATTCATTGTGTTAAGCGTGTGTTATATGTATTTGAATATATTATATTATATTAAAATTATATATATTACAAAATATATTTTAAGTGCCTGGACCCCAGTTTGAAAACCTTTGGTCTGTATAGATATTGAAATATGATAACAAACTGAATTTTTAACTGGGAGACTTTTGTTCCCCTTTTGAACAGGTTGTTAAAACTGGTGGAACACCAAAAGTTCCAGACTGTTTTCAGCGCACACTTAAAAAACTTTGTATCCCAGAAAAAGCAGAAATTTTAGCTGTGAATGTTGACTCCAAAGGTGACTACTGTTTTCAGATTTATCAGACTTCATTTTGTTGTGAATTTGCCCTGTCATTGACGGCTCTAATGTCTTGGTTCCTGCAGGAGTTCATGCTGTGTTGAAAACAGGCAGCTGGGTACGGTACTGTGTCTTTGACTTAGCCACCGGCAAAGCCGAGCAGGAGAATCACTTCCCTACCAGTAACCTGGCCTTTCTCGGCCAGAGTGAGCGTAATGTGGCCATCTTCACTGCTGGCCAGGTGAGACCATTACACAGCCTGATATGTTTCATACACCTGAGGAGACTTTCCATTTCTCTTTGCCTGTTTTAACTTTCTCATGTTTCCATATCCTCAGGAGAGTCCCATCATTTTGAGGGATGGTAACGGCACCATTTATCCCATGGCTAAAGACTGTATGGGTGGAATACGTGACCCTGATTGGCTAGACTTGCCGCCTATTGCCAGTCTAGGCATGGGAGTTCACTCGCTTGCCAACCTTCCCACTAACTCCACAATCAAAAAGAAGGCAGCCATCATCATCATGGCTGTGGAGGTATACTACACCGGCCTGTTAAAGATTAGACATTACTCATTTATAAAAATTGAAACATTATTTAGAAACAAGTGCACAAAAAACTTCAGGGGTGCATCCAAAATGTATCAAATAATTGGTTCTCCTTGAGAAATTTACAAGCAAAATTAATTTTTTAACACAAAGTAAACGTAAATGATTTTTACATTTCTGTTTCAAACTGTATATATTGAATTATGAAATTATATGTATTTTAAATATTAAATTAAATGCCAGATACAGTTTTGAGTAACCAAAACACAAATAATAATCAGAATGAAAAGTTCTGCATAATGAAGGACTTTAAATTATGAGCAATCCCAAAATACACAAAGATGTTTTGAAATTTACTACTTCCAGCTGTTCTTTCAAAAAAGATGTGGGAGTTAAAAAAATCACTTTTACAACTTGCATTATATAATGTCCTTTTGAAGTTTAACAATATTAAGCCCTAATTAAAACTAAAGATATTTAAGACTTATGACCTTGGCTAATCAGAAAGATTTCCGGTTAATATATTGTTTGCTTTTTGCGTTTTAGAAGCAGACGCTGATGCAGCACGTGCTGCGCTGTGATTACGAGGCGTGCAGGCAATACCTGATCAGTCTGGAGCAAGCAATGCTGCTGGAGCAGAACCCACACGCTCTGGATGTTCTGCTGAGCCACCGCTGTGACGGCAACCGCAACGTCCTCCACGCCTGCGTCTCCGTCTGCTTCCCCGTCAGCAACAAGGAAACCAAGGAGGAGGAAGGTTAGCTTGCACTTTTATAGTGTTATTTTAGTATAATTTATATATTATATACTTTATTAATCGTTAAAGGATAACAGTCTCGATATGATATCTTATTCCTTAATGACATCGATTCGGCTGTGTCCATTGAACCTTTGACAAGTACGATCACACCGAACATTCAGAACTGCGTTCACTCTGCCACTGACCCACAGATATGAAACGGCTTCAAACAACCACACAGGATCATTATTTCTGTGTTACAGTAATTCAAATTATACCAGAAGTACTGGGATACGGTAACGACCAAAATAGAGAGAGAAAAAAATAGAAATACTTTCACCTTTTGAAAATAATTATTTATTGAATAAATCATTTGAGGTAATGAAACAAATGAAGTCTTTAGGAATGAGTCATTGAATCATTCATTAAAACCGATTAGTACCCCCCCCCCCTAATTTCTAAAATAACATTTTGTTTGAACCTTTGGTAAATTACATGTAATTCTTTAATATGTTGGTATTATTTCAAGTAAAGAAAATGTTTTTTTTTCTAGTTTAACAATTTTTACTTTTTTTTACTTTTTTTTATTAATAACTTAAAATCATTTTTTATTAATTATTTATTTTAATTGATGACAATCACTATAATTGGGAGCTTTATAGATAATTTGTAGTTTTCTGAGATGAGAAGCGAGGCTGCACATTAGGGTTTGGAACACAGCTGATGTTAGATGGTTATGAAACCCAGCCTGAGATGACTTCATTGATGTACGATGTGTTTCAGAAGCAGAGCGGTCTGAAAGGAACACGTTCGCTGAGAGGCTGTCTGCGGTTGAGGCCATTGCCAATGCCATTTCAGTGGTATCCAGCAACAGCTCCGGGAACCGCACAGGGTCATCCAGCAGCCGGGGGTCAGTATTCAGATTCACTGGGATACAGAAAAGCATTTCACCCCCCCCCCAAAAAACAAAAACAAAAATGCTCTTAAATTTTACACAAACTCAAAAGATTTTTGGTGAAAATTAAGAATGGAGCCGAACCACATGGAAATGCATAAATTACAGTTGTTACACAGGATCTATATTACTTAATTATATTACATTTACATTCATGCATTTGCCAGACACTTTTAACCATAGCCGCTTTTTAACATTTGTATTCAAGAAGGGTTTCAATGGGTCCTTAACCTTTAATTGAATTAAACTGAATTAAACAAATGTGAGGACAATAAATCATATCTTAAATGGTATAGCAAAAGTCATAATTATAATTTTAAGAGCTCTTAAATTTAAGGCATAAATCAATTGTATATCGAATGAAACATGTCTTGAGTATTTTAAACTTAGTTGTGAACATGTTCAATTAAATAGAATCTTGAGATATTTTGAGATTGAATGGGTTTTCTCTTTATGGATATACAGTATTCATTTTATTTGTGCCTTAAAGTAACACTATGCAGTTTTTCAACCTTCATAATATATTTCCAAGACCATTGTGATGGTACATCGACTTAAATGACACGTCTGCCATAGCCTGACGTGGTCTGTATCGCTTTTACTGGCACCATGTAACTTCGGGTTTCGGGTAGTAACCGGAGCAAAAAGAACTACAAAATTCGACTGCTTTACGGCATACATAGTTTTTCTTCGTTTGTGATGTCTTTCATAAAATCATGCCTCATACTCTACCTTGTCTCTGGCCATTGTTGATTCCAAAGCTGGATAAACAGCGAGCGTGCGCGTGCGACAGTAGGCTGCGGTAGGCTAAATTATTTACGACAGCGGTAATGGACAATTACGCATCCAACCTGTAGGGCGACCGCAGAGGAAAAGTTCCTTGGTGTTGCTTTAAAAAGATTTTAAAGTCTTATATTTATTTTAAAACTGCAGAAAGCCTGTCAAAGTATACACTTTATCAGTTAATGTATTCACAGGGAATCAAACCCATGAGCTTATTAGCATTGCAAGCGCAAGGCTATATTGTTTGTACAATATCGACTAGGGATGGGCATTCGATTAAATTTTCTTAGTCGATCGTCGGGAGAATTAACGATCGACTATCGTTAATCATTAATATTTTTATATTCAAATTCATTATTTATTTTTATATTATATACTTTTTATAAATTAAAAATGCAATGAAAATACAAAAATATAGCGCGTTTTTCCTCGATTGGATCTTTATTACAAGATGATCAACTTGTGGCAGTAAAACTGGACGTTCGGTTAGGCTAAACTTGAAGATATATGCGCTGCGGTGCTCGAAAGCAACGGAACCTGCAGCTGCGAGTTTGCGTTCTTAAACAGAGACCCTCGTTTGTTCCAAAATAATAAATAATAAAAAAAATCATGTTAAACAATAACTTAACCAAAAACATAATAATACTTAGATCTGACAGGTTTTGTCAAAATGTAACTCAGAACTATCCAAGAACGGAGTCGAGAAAGAGAGTGAGAAAGATTAGCCTACCTACTGTAACAATCAATTCGGCTAGGCTACTTAACAAAGCCTCATAAAAAATAACTAGTAACTCACATACAACTTCTACACCAGTCTACTGATTTTTGTTGAGAAAGATAAGCATGTTGATGACATGATCTGAGGTCAGACGCGACCGCAACCTGACCGTCAAGCCTCGTTTACACTTTCGCCTGGCTCTGCAGCGCGAGTCTCCACAGACTGCGCGCGCACCTCCCCAAACAGACGAGGCGTTTATACTCGACGCGCTCGCCTGTGAAACACCGAATACCGCAATGACGTCATTTTTGCCGCGCTCACCTTCGCGCTCGTGCGGACGCGTCGAGTGTAAACAAGGCTTCAGTCCAGCCGCTGAAAACACCCGCTCTGAGGGGGCTGACGTTGCCGGGATGCACAGGTACCTCCGCGCTAACTTGACCAGCCCGGGGAACACGTTCACTTTCCACTCACACTACGCAACGCAGCAGCATTAGTTTAATGATAATCGATAACAAATTAACGTGATCGACGAAATTCTTAATGATCAATAATCGATCGTCGATTAATCATGCCCATCCCTAATATCGACAACCAAATGTAAAAAACTCAAGTCTTTTCACTTTTGATTTTATTCTCGTTTCTCTAGCTTGCGCTTGAGAGAGATGATGAGGCGCTCCCTCCGCGCTGCAGGTTTAGGCCGCCATGAATCTGGCCCTTCCTCCAGCGACCACCAAGACCCGGTTTCACCCCCTATTGCGCCTCCCAGCTGGGTACCAGACCCTCCACCAATGGATCCTGGTAAGTTCAGCAGTTCTTGGGCCGTAACAGATATATTGCATGCATGCTATAGCCTGATGTCTTACAAAACCATTTTCTCCGCTAGATGGTGACATTGATTTCATCTTGGCCCCTGCAGTGGGCTCCCTTACCACTGCTTCCACAGGCACCAACCAGGGACCCAGCACTTCCACCATCCCAGGTACGTGAACCGCTTTCCATAGGACTCTCTACAGCAGTGGTTCTCAGCTGTTTTTGCTCCAGGACCTAGATTTTGCTTTGGACATCAAGTGGTGTCCCAATCAGACAGTGTTAAGGGCTGTTCACTCCAAGAGAGATAACTATATTAGCTTCCACACTAATGGATGGTGTTCTTCTGCTTCTCAGTGCGTTTGTTGTCTGCCACTTTGAATGCTTGAGGCTTTTAAAGCAGGATGGGTTCTGATTGGCTGTTAAAGTTTTTCATCTTTCAATAGCTGGGAAAAATCATTCCGAAAGTGATTTATATGTTGTAGTTGTGGTGTGAACTCTGAATATTTTTTTTACATTTAGATTAAACAAAAACAAAAAAATTATATATATATATATATATATATATATATATATATATATATATATATATATATATATATATATATATCTATCAGTTAATGTATATTTTATTTCATGTATCAAAATGGTTTTAGATAACATATTAATAACCCTGATACTGAGATTCAGAATAGACCTGCAAACCTTTTTTGGGTCAAGATCCATCCATTCGAGAACCACTGCTCTTTTTCAAGTTTTCAATCTCTCTTGTGTCTTCTGAAGGACCTTCATCTGAACCATCAGTAGTGGAGTCTAAAGACCGTAAGGCCAACGCTCACCTGATACTGAAGCTAATGTGTGACAGCGTCGTCCTGCGACCTCATTTAAGAGAGCTGCTCTCTGCCAAGTAAGTGGCCCTGCCGCAGCTCTAAATGATAGCCAATCTCTTTTTAGCTGTCTTTGAGTGTTTGTATTGCTGTTGTTTGGTAGGGATGCTCGTGGAATGACTCCATTCATGTTGGCGGTGAGTGGGAGAGCTTACCCAGCAGCCATTACTGTTTTAGAAGCAGCACAAAAAATAGCCAAAGGTAAGTACATCGATGCAGTTCAACTAAATTAGATGTGTGTTTCAAAACATTCAGAGACCTTTAGGATCTTGTGTTCTTGTGCAGGTGAACCGGGTCTTGGAGAGAAAGAAGATGCAGCCTCTGTGTTCATGGAGATGATCTGTCCTTCAGGCACCAATCCGGATGACTCTCCCCTCTACGTCCTGTGCTGTAACGACACCTGCAGCTTCACCTGGACTGGAGCAGAACACATCAACCAGGTACAAACGCCACAGCCTTTACGCAGACTGTGATTGTGTTTTCAGAGTTATCAACATATCAATATAGTTAATTCAATAATAATAAAAAAAAATCATATACATTTATAATGCTATACTTTGTGTTATAACTCATTGGCAATAAATGACAAACAACGAACACTGCTGCGTGACAGCAAATTTCACATCTTTCTCTCTTCTGACCAATGTAATCAATCTCCATTTTTTTGGGGTTGTGAAAGTTGTGAAAATGCTATTTTTCTTTTGATATTGGAGCAAATGGAAATACAAAAATATAATTTGTTGTAGTTTCCGTTCAGCGCTATATATATATATAATATATATATATGTTTGCCCAACAATGCCTGCTGCTTAGAGCCTTGGAAAAGTGAGAAGGGTCAATGAGCAATGCAAAGATCCTCCAAGCCACCAGTGTAATTAATCTAAATCAGTGGTTCTCAGCTAGTGGGTTGTGATGACGTTAAAATACAGGTTAATTTGCAGAAAGGATATATACATGGTTTGTTTACCATGATGAGTTATGAATTGCTGTCTGCTTAAATTTAACCATTGAAAATTAGGAAACGCTTAATGTATTTTATGTAAAAAAATGTAAAGTGTTTGGTATTATTCATAAATGTATGAATGCAAGGTTTTTTTTTTGCTACATTTTTAAAAGATATTTTCAAATGTATTTTTTACATTTAAGAAACAGTTGAGAAGCACTGATCTAAATTACTTCATAGAGTGGCACTGTGTGATTAACTGAACTTGTCTGTTTGCAGGATATCTTTGAGTGCAGAACATGTGGCCTGCTGGAGTCACTGTGCTGCTGCACTGAATGTGCCAGGGTTTGCCACAAGGGTCATGACTGCAAGTGAGTGCAAAATTGACACTTTAATTTTCACCACATGCATTCTCCTAGAAGTAGGAAATTCTTGAATGCATTGCAACCAGTGTTGTTATTGTTATCTTACATCTATAATAACAATAATTAGTTAAATTTATATAGTGCTTTTCTTGACACTCAAAAGTACTTTACATATGGAGTTATACTCTATTCAACCACCACCAATGTGCAGCATCCGCCTGGATGATGCGAGGGCAGCCATATTGCACCAAAAACTCCACCACACACCAGCTATCTATCAAAAATAGTTAACTTAAATAAAGCTGAGATAAATATTTGACAAAACTTAAATGTAAATTAGAAATATGGTCTTGGCAATTAACTGAAATAAAATAAGTTGAAGTACTAAAACTGAAATAAATAAAAAATTATATATATATATATATATATATATATATATTTTTTTTTCATATATTCATTACATTTCAGTTACTCTACCCTCTAGATTAGAAGATAGCAACATAGTTCGCTAGGCTTTAAAACAGTAATGCATGCTCCTTGTTTCTTCTCCAGACTGAAGAGAACGTCTCCCACCGCATACTGTGACTGCTGGGAGAAGTGTAAATGCAAGACTCTTATCGCGGGCCAGAAAGCAGCTCGTTTGGATCTGCTCTACAGACTGCTGACCACCACTAATCTGGTTACCACTCCCAACAGCAGGTATATTAACTAAAAAATATTGCAATATATGCTGTTTAAAAAGGAAAAAGACCTTTGATTACTGCCTCCAAATTTCTGTTGCCATACCATTTTATGGGGTCATTGGGGCAACATCCTAGGTTAATGTTGCCCCAATGACATGTTACCCATTCTGCGCCTTGAACTATTTTTTTCTTCTCTGTTTGTGTCTGATAGGGGGGAGCACATTTTGCTGTTTCTGGTGCAGACTGTTGCAAGGCAAAGTGTAGAACACTGTCAGTATCGACCACCTCGCATCCGAGAGGACAGGAACCGGAAGGCTGCCAGCGCTGAAGGTGTGTCTTTGAGTAGGGAAGTGACCTGGGGCTGGATTGACAAAAGTCGTTTTAAAGTCGTCAAGTCAAATTGATTTAGGCCTGTTTACACCTGGCCACTTAATGAATTTTTACTGATCGGATGGATATCTGATTTCTTAAAACGGTTCTATTTACACTTGGCCACATAAATATGTCTCCGCAAAACTGATATAAATCCGGTTTTCAATTCCCACACTATATGCAAATTTGACGGAGCTCACGTCAACGAAAGCAACAGATATGAGCTGCATTTTATTTATCATCAGCTAATTTCAAGATCAAAGACCGCAATAGGAGAAAGAGCGGCATCAGTACTGGTAAGATATAATTAAGTCTCACTACTTTTGATAAAGATGATTGTGTGTTGAGCGTCTGCGAGTTTGCATGTCGGCTTGCTGAAGAGATACTTAGCTACTCATCTGCGGCTATACGCGCTTCAGTAGCTCTGTCAAATCTGGCTATAACATCATATAGCCTATAACACGCTCACTCGTTAATTTAATTATTTTTTTGTACATTTTTGGAGGAGTAAAATCTACATATGTGGTTTCAACAACCAGATGCATTTACACATTTGGAATACGTATCAAACCAACTCCTGAAGTGGTTTTGAGTGATTGAGTTTAACGTCTCGAAAGCTTTTCGCAGGGCCTTTACACCTGGTCTTTTCACGATCGGATGGTTATCTGATCAAAGAAATCCATGAAAGAACTAGGTGTAAACAGGCCCTTTTATGGTACTTTTCACAATACACATGGTTTCAAAGCAGCTTTACAGGAAATCATGATGTTAATTTTTATAATGTGTTAATATCTTCATTCCTTAGTCACATTTAGCAGATTAGAGCTGGGTGATAATATAGTTTACATCATATAGTTTAGACTAAGGTACATTCTTACAGACTTTTTGGAACCAATCTTATGTGCATTTTTTGAAATTCTTAATGTCATAAATATTTTCTTTACAACATCTTATTTTTCTTAATAAAGAAAATTATAGGCTTTGGGTTTATCATAATTTTATGGCGGTTCTTGGCAAAGACAATGATCAACTCAATGGAAAAACACTTCAAAGGTCGTATTTTTGGGCTGCCTTCAGATTAATGCAGTCATAAGCACGCACACTATTTTTTCATGACTGACTTGATGGGTGTTTAGCTCTCAGCGTCATATTTTTAAATGCACCAATAATTTCACTTTTAAAGAGCCTGTCTCAAGATGGAGCGATCTGTTAATTTTCTTGTGTTCTTTCTAGTGTGAATGAGTATTTTGTCTGTGTGCACGCTTCTGGGGTGATTGCGTCATATGTATGAGCGCCTCATTTGTGCTGAATGTTGCTGAAAATTGTCATAATTATCAAATTAAAAGCTAGGTCTCCAGTTGTTAGTACTGAATTTTTAAGTCAGCAGTCATGCGTAATCATGACCAATCATTTTTTTACATTATAGATCACTGTTGTCACTTCAGAGTAAATATGTACAAGTGTTGGAGAATGAAACCGAAACACTGGCCAATGTATTGTTGGTTTCACTCACTCCTATATATGCGCGGCCTGGTGACCAATCTCCATTTGTTGGCGTGCGTTTCGCTGGCTTATCTGTGACCAGGACAGGAAGTCTTTGTTGCGTATCGAGAGCTCTGGTATCCAGGGTAATGTCGGCATACACCACAGAGGACGAACAACATCCAAAAGGAGTAACTGCCGATGCAAGAGGAAGCTGTCTGAAAGGGATGTCCAGGTACTAACCTGGATTGTATCCAAAAAGCATAAAACCACAGCTGCCCAACTCGCTGCAGAATTAAATGCACCTCGACTCTAGGGGTGGGGGAAAAAATCGATTCTTAGATGCATCGCGATTCGGACGTGGACGATTCTGAATCGATTCACAAATGTCAAAAATCGATTTTCCAAAAAAAAATTTTATAATGACGGAATATTGACGGGACACAAAAGACGGAACTCTGCAGCGCGGAAGTGCAGTGCCCGGACCGTCTGTCTGTGGCGTGTGCACATAACAGAGACGCGATGGCTGAGCGCGAAATCCAAACACCCTCCTCGTTAAAAGCTGACGTGTGGAAATATTTTGGTTTCTATGAAGTTGAAGGGGGAAAGGAGCTGGACAAGAGCCACACTAGTTGTAAGCTTTGTGGAATAAAACTAAAATATCTCGGCAACACGACAAATATGAGAAGCCATATGACACGTTTCCACCCAGAGGAGGAAAAACACTCGGCTGTACCAGAGCCGTTTCTCTATGGCTCTGGGCTGTACCGGTGTTCAGATGATTTCTGCTGCCTTGTCGAAAAATGCCACCCAAACGCGAATCGATCATAGATAATGTTGATTCATTCTCTATTGTTTCCATAATGGTATAAATCTCACAATATTATGACATCGTGATTTCATTTTAATCAGGGTAAGTGTATGGGGAGCATATTTTGATATTTTAAATTAACTAGCAATTATCACATTTGATATAACAAGTAAAAATGATATATGAAATAAAATTATAATAAAATTCGAAGTTAAGAGTATAGTATAATGTACTGTTTTTATTTTTAAAACGTGTGAAAAGTAAAAATTATCATCAAATATTCATCTTTGACCTGTCAAAGTTTCCTACAAGTCTCCACAGCAAGGATGCATAGATTTATGGGCGTGGTAAGCAGAAGAAAAATGAGTCTGCACATGCACCAGTAAATAGCACATCTCAATGGGTAGCATGAATCGTCAGAACACCTGTTGTTGTTATATTATTAATTTACTACAAGTATGCTGCTAGTTCAGGCACACATTTATTTTCCTGTTGGTTCTTTGCAATGTTAATAAAATATATTGTACGTTAATTCTTTATGGGTCATTACTTTGTACTTTTAAAGCAAAGTATTTATATTCACACACACACACACACACACACACACACACACACACACACACACACACACACACACACACACACACACACACACACACACACACACACACACACAAACAAATATTCAGATAATCGCTTTAGAATCGAATCGCAGGCCTCTGAATCTTAATCGAATCGAATCGTGAGGTGCCTAGAGATTCCCACCCCTACTCGACTCTCCTGTTTCCACCAAAACTTTGACAGGAGCTCCAGAGTCTATGCTCATGGTCGGGCTGCTATAGCCAAACCTTTGATCACTCGCGCCAATGCCAAATGCCGGTGTCATTGGTGCCAACAGTGCTAATCTTGGGCTGTGGAAAATGTGAGAAACGTATTCTCTGAATCCACCTTCACTGTCTTTCCCACATCCGTGTGAGTTACGGTGTGGAGAAACCCCAAAGAGACTGAACACCCAGACTTCACGACGGTGGATCAGTGATGGTATGGGCGGCAATATGGCATTCTCTACTGTGCTCGATGGACGCGTCACTGCTAAGGACAACCAAACCATTCTGGAGGACCATGTGCCGTGTATCAGCATGATAATACACCAATACACACAGCAAGACTTGTGACAGAATGGTTTGATGAAGTTGAACATCTCCCATGGCCTTCACAATCACCGGATCTAAATATTTTTGAGGGGCGAGTCAGTAATGGTGTAGGGCGTTTTCTGAAAACATTTTCTGATAAATTGTGTTCTAAAACCAGATGTTTCAGTTTCATTGTCCAACTCCTGCATATGTAGTGTCATGTTGTAATGCTAAATTACACAATTAATTAGAAACAACCCACTAAATTCATTAAACATCTTGCCTTTGAGGATTTAAGAACTAGATTTTATCCTAACTTTAATAAATTATTTACAATGATTTTTAAGAAGATTATTTTCAAGAATTTGAATTATTCTTAACTTTTCCCACGGTGCATGAAAATAAAGAAATGCTCTCAAGATACTTTCTAAACTTTTCAAGTATTTCTTAACATGTCTTTGGTTTTATGCACAATTCGTTGAGAAGGTTTTGTTGTCGTGTTTTTTTTTTTAATGTGTCTCTGTCTTTCAGACTCTGATATGCCAGATCATGACCTGGAGCCTCCACGCTTTGCCCAGCTGGCTCTAGAGCGTGTGTTGCAGGACTGGAATGCGCTGAAGTCCATGATAATGTTTGGCTCTCAGGAAAACAAAGACCCGTACGTAGAACATTTAACTATCACAGCAGCCAAATTTCATTGGACCCATTCAGCTTTCATGACTTTTCTTTTTTCTTTTTTTTTTTTTTTTCTGTTTTATCATTCTAGGCTAAGCGCCAGCAGCAGAATCGCTCACCTTTTACCGGAGGAGCAGATGTACCTGAACCAGCAGAGCGGCACCATCAGGCTGGACTGTTTTACACACTGCCTCATTGTCAAGTGTGCACCAGATATCACTGTGAGTTGAAGAAACAGTTGTTCTTTCCATACTTGGAAAAGTCTCTGTTGTATACTTTTGAAGTTATGCTCTGCTCTAGTCAAGTCACCTTTATTTATACAGCGCTTTTTACAATTTAGATTTTCAAAGCAGCTTTAACATAAAAATCAAAAAATAACAATAAATGATTTAAACTTCCTCAAATATGAGTCATTCTGCTGTAGAGAAACTCTGCAGAAGACAATAGTGTCATTCAGCTCAAGGTCAGTTCAGTGTTGAATCAGTTCAATAACTGTCAAAAAAAGTAAAATATTTATCTGCTTTTAAATATTTCATCAGCTAATATTACTATTATGTAGAGGAGTTTTACCGAAGTACCGGGTCTTTTGACAAGTTGGTACTAAAAAAATGAAACTGTTACGTAGGGGTGTGCCATATCATACCGTCCACGATAATACCGGTATACATTTTTACATGATAAAAAAGTGTCATATCGCGATATCAATGATATAGCGACGCGATGACGTATGGCGCATTTACGTTCCCTAGCACGCACAACAACACCTGTCTGAGCGCGAGAGCAGCCTGTTAGCCTCCGATGACGATTTAGCAATTTCACAAACAGCTTGAGTGTTCAGCGGGGCTGCCGACGCGCGTCTTCTCTCGCGCGGGTTTAGGAGTCGGGACATGACTGAATGGTCTCTTGCACAATCGGGCCATCAGTGCATCGTCACTAAAGTTTATAATTTTCAAGTCTTCTTAATTCTTATCAGTTTAAACATTCAAGCGGTTTTAAACTATCCAGTAAGCTAGTCGCGCACTCTCTGAGAGAGCTGCACTGCGTGCATACATAGAGTAGGCTACAGCTCGCGAGAAACTAAAGTAATTTTTCGCGGTTATATCGCTTAATGGGGGGAAAAACAAAATTGTGTAAAACTTCCGGTCTTGGTAAGTATACTCATAAACACAGTCGGTTATGTATAAAACGCATGTGACTGTGACAGACAGTATAATGAAAACAGCAATGGATCCGTGCACTAGCTGTAAAAGTGACAGCAGCCATAGGCAATGCGTCTGTCATTAATGTTGTCATCAAAACAACAAAAGATAGCTTTAATTGTAATGAATGAGAATTATTAGCCTATGTATTTAATTTAATCAGGAAACAGAACTAAACACTATGTGTTATTTTACATTTGATTACTGTATTATTTTTCTGTAGTATTTCTGAATACTGGTGTTAGACCTACACACATTTAACATTTTATTCAAAGATTGAAATCAAGCTTCCTTGTGTTGTGTAAACTCTTAACAACAAAATTACCACTTTGTAAAAACGCAATGAGTGAGCAAACATTTAGGCGACATAAACATAAGAAAATTTTCAACAACAAAAAAAATGTTTGTATCGTCATAAATATCATTATTGCAAATATTCTTGAAATATCGTGATAGAATTTTGAGGCTATATCGCCCACCCCTACCGTTGCGGTACCAGCTTTTAAGTACCGGTGGTACCGAAGTACCAGGGTTAATCCGGTTCATGATGCGCGGTCCGAAAGGTGCACATTTGCGGCCTCTTCATAAAAACACTCTTGCGACCGGCGGCGCTGCTAATGCTTTGGCTCTGAATCCACTTGTTGACAAAGGAGAGGAGAGCCACATATGTAAATATTTTGAATTACGCTAATGTCACGTTTGTGGCTCTCTTTGAGTTTTCACAAACTGATCCAATTTATTTGAGAAATGAAAAGGTCATGGAAAAATTGTGGGAACTTTGTAATGCATAAAGGTTTGTTAGCTTGCCTTTTCATTTTGTTGTACGTTTCTTGTACTATTCAACTCATTCAGTTGTGCTAACTTTCTTCCCTTGTTTTTGTTGTTCCACAGTTTATTGACACTCTGTTAGGGACCCTGGTGAAGGAGCTACAGAATAAATACACCCCCGGCCGCAGGGAGGAGGCCATCAATGTCACACGGAGGTTCTTGCGCTCTGTGGCCAGAGTGTTTGTCATCCTCAGTGTGGAGATGGCATCTTCCAAGAAGAAAAAGTATGACTTATTACTGAACTTTGCTTTGTACTGTAGTCAGTCACGATGATGAGAATAGAAAAGGGAGTTTATAAAATATTGACTTTAAAAGCAATATATGAAATCGAAAGCTTTATGCAACAAAAAAAGATGACCTTATCTTGAAAGTCAAAGTCGTTCATGCTTCATGTTGATTTTTTAACCCTATAAAATCTACTTTATTATATTTTATACGCAAATTTCTAAGGCCTCTAAATGATAACCTGATCTCAACTTTGCTGGTAAACCGCAGCAAGAATATTAGGTTTCTGTCCCTTTAAGAACTGCAAGGATCCAATATACTGGTACACAAGCCTTCTATTTCTCAGCTGTTTACATTCATTTAAGACATAACTGATTGTTTACAAGGATACTCACCAAGGATGCCATTTTTATATAATTTTGTGTAAATTTAAAGTTAAAAGACTACTCCAGGCAGTCCTTATTGTCGAGCCCAGATTTCAATATGCAACGGACATTATACAGCTCAGTGCATTCATGCAGTTAATGAATAAACCATTGGTTTGTTACATCAGACTTTTTCATGGTATAGCCTTTCTAAAGAATAATCACACTGTTCACGTTCTCTCTCCTGTGTATTTCCTTCAGCAACTTCATCCCTCAGCCCATCGGGAAGTGCAGGCGTGTTTTCCAGGCGCTGTTGCCGTATGCAGTGGAAGAGCTCTGTAATGTGGCAGAGTCCCTGATTGTGCCGGTGCGCATGGGTATCGCTCGTCCTACAGCGCCCTTCACTCTGGCCAGTACCAGCATTGATGCTGTGCAGGGCAGTGAAGAGCTCTTCTCTGTGGAGCCGCTGCCACCACGACCTTCCCCGGATCAGTCCAGCAGGTGAAGCTTTAGTCGGCCGCACACAGGTTTTTTTTTTTTTTTTTTTTTTTTTTTTAAACTGGTTTTCATTTACTGGATCTAAGAGTGTCCATGTATTAAAATAACTACATTTCAGAGCTATATGTTCTTTGGGGTTTCTCTTTTTTTTTTAACTAATGAATTTACATGATGTTTCCAGTCATTTGTGATTCACTAGATAAGAATTGGGGATCAGGATTTTAAAATATATTTTATAAGCTTTTCATTAAAAAATGTATATTTTATTTTAATAAGCTTGGCATAACTCTGAAAAATGTGTGTATGTGTGTATATATGTGTGTGTATATATATTTTTTATATATATAATAAAATATTCACACACACACAAGATTATCTATACATTTTAATATCTGAATATCAAATATGATACTACATGCTTTTTTGAGTAATGTTTGTTTGTACATCTCTCAATAATCATTGTAATCATCACCCCCCCAACAATTTTAACTTTTTTGGGTGGACTATTCAATTGAGTTTACACTGAAGCTATTGCAGTGAAATAAAAATTTTCATTTATTCACACATGTCATTTCCAAACCTGTATGACTTTCTTCTATGGAAAATATATTTTAGTTGGTTAGTAAACCGTATGGACAATGGGAACTGAAACTGTTTGGTTTCAGCATTCTTCAAAATATCTTTTGTTTTCAGCAGAAGAAAAAAATGCATACAGGTTTGGAATGAAATGCTTAAATGATGACAGAATTAAAATTTTTAGGTGGACTATTCCATTAAATTTACACTGACGCCTTTGCAAAGTATTCTAATGTATCTTAATCAAGTTGTCGTTAATGCTGATGGTTTCTTGTGCTACTCAGCTCCAGTCAATCAGCTTCTTCGTACATCATCAGGAACCCTCAGCCCCGCCGCAGCAGCCAGTCCCAGACGGCCCGCGGACGTGATGAGGAGCAGGATGATATTGTTTCTGCTGATGTAGAAGAGGTGCGGTGCCCAACACTTGCATGTAGCACAGCTATGCCAAATATCGGCCATTTTATTACCCTGGCCAATATGTTGGTTGGTTGGTTTGTTTGTTTGTTTACCTTAGTCGGCTTGGAACGGATGTTACAATCATCTTTTTTCCCTATTGTGATGTGTATCCAAGTAAAACTGCGTCTGAAACAAGAACAAATGTAAGGCGGGGCTTGATTTTATCCATGGGGAATTGATTGGATGGTTGTGGTTTGTTATTGGTCAGTCTCATGTGAGTGACAGATTGCCCCGCCCTTGCCCAAGTAAACATGTCATTAGAGAACAAATGTCACTGCAAAAGGGAGGGGGAAGTTATTTTGATTAAAGATTGAGGCACATGAATTTTAAGAAAAAAGGTGCACTAATAAATTATTCATAATAAATACTGCTATATTCCATAACAAAATAAGCAAAATTACAAAACAATAACAAAATTTCATGGTGACTTTAAGCTTGTTCTAAATGCTACCTGGCTGTTCACCTGTTCAGGTGGAGGTGGTGGAGGGAGTTGCAGGTGAGGAGGATCACCATGATGACCAGGAGGAGCAGGGGGAGGAGAACGCAGAGGCCGAAGGACAGCATGATGAGCATGATGAAGATGGTACACCCAAATCACTGAGATGTTTTAGTTCATACCATATCAAAGTTATGTTCATCATAAAATGTGGAATCCAGAAAAAATACAATTTCATGGAGCCCTAAATTAAAAGATTGTAAACAGAACACAGAAAGCTGTTTATATTCATTTTTGAGGTCTAACAAACATGTGGATTGCTTTTTCTTTTCTCAATAGTATAAAATGAATATTGTGATAAGGTTATTTTGCTACGGCAACAATGTGGACAGACATGGCTATTTGTATATAATAACAAAGTAAATAATTAGCCAATAAAGTATTTCAACTCAATATTTTGTGTATTTACAAATTCTCGGATAAGGGTCATTATACAGTGTCGCTGTTTCCAACGGATATTATAATTGACCTCAAATGTCGTGATAGACCAATCAGAGTTGAGCATTTTAGAGAGCCGTGTAATACTGATATCGAATATGAAAAAAATAAAATAATCAGGATAATATTTCCCCCAGACCCACATGTTGCTCTGCTTATATCTCAACTAAACCATGCGTTAGAAACACTGGCGCTGCTTGTTGTCTTTGTGACTTCAGCCTAATTTACAGAAGAAATTGTTGGGTTCTAGACAATCTTTTTCTTGCAGGCAGTGACATGGAGCTGGATTTGTTGGCTGCTGCTGAGACTGAGAGTGACAGTGAGAGTAACCATAGCAACCAGGACAACGCAAGTGGACGCAGAAGCGTTGTGACTGCCGCCACCGCTGGATCTGAAGCAGGTGCTTCAATTTGACTAAAAATGATTCCTCAAAATGGTTGCTTTTTCTGATTTCAACTAACCTTACACATAACCTTCTGAGTGTGCAGTAGGCTACAATGGCTTCAGATAAGATGCTATAAATGCATTTGTTTTAAATTTGTCCATGTGGCACCTTGTAGAATTATGTTTAGTGAGTTGAAAAGTCTATTTTTCTTTTTATATCACTTCAGATGCCGTTGCTTATCTACTTTAGGCAGTAATTACAGACCAACTAGTTAGTGGTATAGCACACTCTCATTAGTGCTTTTTTTTATAAATTTTTTTTTTTTTAACAAGGGACAATGCACATTAATATTTTATTTTTTATAAATGTACCCGAGTTAGCCTATCCCCATCTAGTGTCATCAAATGGAATTGCAAAAATTACTTTTCAAACACCTTTTCAATTATTCAAGCAAACATATTGGTTGAGAAAAATGTTAAATCAGGCCCAGATGGGCCACTCAAACCAATTTGCATTATTCTGTTTGATGCCACTCGGTGTGGAAAATAAATCCTTCACTTTTAAACCATAATGTAAAAAATTGGGCTAGAAAAAAGTGGCATACATTTCATAATATTGGTGATGCTGACTTAAGCATTACCTCCCACACTGAAAAATGTTCTGTCTTTGTCCTGAAGGTGCTAGCAGCGTTCCTGCTTTCTTCTCTGAGGACGACTCTCAGTCGAATGACTCCAGTGACTCGGACAGCAGCAGCAGTCAGAGTGACGATGTGGATCAGGAGACTTTCCTGTTGGATGAGCCTCTGGAAAGGACAACGGGCTCAGCACACGCCAACAGTGCGGCCCAGGCGCCACGGTCCATGCAGTGGGCTGTTCGCACTACACCCAGCCAGCGCTCCGCTGGCGGCGCCCCATCCAGCTCATCCGCACCGGCTGGTCAGTATCTCCTACCTCCTGTGGAAAAAAAAAAAAAAGCCTGTATAGTTTTTTCCAGAAGATAAGTTGCACCATATTAAAAGGAGAGGAAAAAGTTTACAGATGACAAGTCACATTTTATTATTAAATATAATGTAAAATATTTACTGACATTTAACAAGGTTTCATTTGGTAACATTAACTGCATTAGTTTAACTAACAATGAACAATAGTTCTACAGCATTTATTATTCTTAGTAATTTTTTTTTTTTCTGTTATTACTAATGTACTTTATATTTACTGATACATTATAATAAAAAGATTTATTTCTTAACATTAGTTGATGTACTAACATGATCAAACAATTAACTGTTGTTTTTGTTACTAAATAAAAATAAATGCTTTGAAAATAAATTGTTCATTATTAGTGCATGTCATCTAATGCATTAACTAATGTTAACAAATGAGACCATGTATGTTAGTTATCACAAATATTATAAACAATATAAATAAGTTGCACAATATACGTAGCATTTAACTAGTTTTTAACTGGAGATTAATAGAGATTATTACCAGGTTAATCTAATCTCGACATGGTCCAGGTTCCCATGTAAATTATCTGGTCATTGTACTAGTTACGGCAGAGCGTAGCTTGGCGAGTTTTGTGTTTCGTTCCCACTGCGTCTTAGTTACGTAGCGTTGTGTGAACCTATGAAAGAGAATGTCTCTGGTTACTGGTTTAACCTATGTTCTCTGAATAGGAATAATAAATTGCGTTCTCTGCCAAGCTCCTCGCGCTACTGACAAGCTTGCTTTTTCGGAAGAGAAATCTGAGGAGCAGATGATGCGCGCGCCAATATGACGACGTTAGAGTGTCGAGGCGGCGCCCGCGCCATCAGCCAATGCATTGGCGTGATTCTATATGGGCGTCAGGGCGTTCTGATGCGTAATTGTAAACGTGAAATGGAGCCAAACCTTGGAGCGTTTTGTCTTCGCATCTTAATTAATCCCCTCGCTATCAGCAGACGTTCCGGGAGTCTCCCGCATATTGATAACGGCTCCTTAATGCCCGCAAATTAGTTAAAATATCCCGGAATCTAAAGCGAGCGAGCACGAGCGTGCATGCGAGACAGAACAGACTGTGCTCCAAACCGTATAAGTTAGTGCGCGCACGGCGAAGAAGGAGAGGGAGAGAGCGAGAGACCTTGCGTGTGTGCCCCTTATGACACAGAGAGTCAGGCACCGAAATTTTTGTTCTTATTTGGTCTGGTTACTACCGTTTACGTCGGAACCGGTTCCCTATTGGCACCGCGTTTCGGTACCCAACCCTACACGTAATGTTAAAATCTCAGGAAATTTAGTTTAGGGTTTCATGACCCTTTATTTGCATTATTATTAGTCGCTTTGGAATGTCACAATGTTCAGATGATAAAAAAAGCTCTTTGTATTACAGAAAATATGGTAAGTAATTCAATGGTACTGACAATACTTCTAATGTATCTTCCAGCGAGCTCCACTGGCCTCATCTACATTGACCCTTCAAACCTGCGACGGAGCAGTGCCATCAGCACCAGCGCAGCAGCCGCCGCCGCAGCCCTAGAGGCCAGTAACTCCAGCAGTTACCTGACATCCGCCAGCAGCCTGGCTCGAGCTTACAGCATCGTCATCCGGCAGATCTCAGACCTCATGAGCCTCATACCCAAATACAACCACCTGGTCTACTCGCAGTACCCCGCGGCCGTCAAACTCACCTATCAGGATGCTGTCAATCTGCAGGTGAGTCATTCCATCTTTCCCCCAGCAAACTCGGACTGCAACAAAGGAAAAATATAACAGAACTTTGTTTTTCAGAACTTTGTGGAGGATAAGTTGATCCCCACCTGGAACTGGATGGTGTCGATCATGGATTCCACTGAAGCGCAGCTGCGGTACGGCTCAGCTTTGTCATCAGCTGGGGATCCTGGTCACCCCAGCCACCCGCTGCACGCTTCACAACACACAGGCCGCAGGGAGCGCATGACTGCACGAGAGGAGGCCAGTCTCCGAACACTTGAAGGTCGAAGGTAAGACCCTTGGGCAATTGAAATTGAATTATTTCTTTCAAGTCAGCATGAAGTGAAAATTCACCCATCTATTTTCTGGGGTTCGCTCATCAAAAACCCAGTAGGATTTTTCCATTTTGAAGATTAGAAGCTCTGTGATGAACAAAACATGTATGAATAATAAATGTTCATCAAGATCATCTTCACAAAGGAACCACTTATATGAATTTTGAAACCTAAATACAATCAGCAGAAGTAAAAAGCTAAACGTAGGCTTAGTCACGACTTCAACATCTTCAGTAAGCTTCTGACTCTTTCAGTCATTTAAAATCTCAAAGTTTGAGTCTGAATAGTTTGCAAGAGCATGATTTTTAAACACAACGAGGCTGTAAAAGCAACTGGTTGAGAGTAGATGAGCTTACCTGTTCCGCTTTGACGTTTAATGTCCCCAAAACGTCTGTAGCCCCATTTAGCCACTGTTTTCACCCCTCCTTTTTCAAGACCCGTAAAGGTTTAAAAAAAATCACAAGGGGTTGTCTCTGATGTATTTTATCTAGTAGAATAAAACATGAGTATATCTTGAGATTGTTTTATCAAATTTATCAGCCATTTATCAAAAAAGTAATTTCTGAGTTTTGGCCTGCAAAAATTTAATTCCTGAAGCACTCTATTGTCATCGAATAAATTCATACTTTGTGCTTAGGCGCGCCGCAACACTTTTGACTGCTCGTCAAGGGATGATGTCAGCACGAGGAGACTTCCTGAACTACGCCCTGTCTCTGATGCGTTCCCATAATGACGAGCATTCAGACGTTCTGCCTGTGCTGGACGTGTGTTCGCTCAAACACGTGGCCTACGTCTTCCAGGCCCTCATCTACTGGATTAAAGCCATGAATCTGCAGACGACACTCGACACCACTCAGATTGACAGGAAGAGGTCAACTCTCCATATCATTTTAGCAGTTATATTTAATTTGGATGATTATAGCTTAAAGGCATTTTTTCTTTTTGTTGTTGCTTTGAACTTGTTTAAAAGGGTTAACTATGGGTTGTGATTTTCGACTAGTGAAACTGACTATTTATCTGAAAAACATTTTATGCAAATTTTATTTTATTTTTTAAAATAAATGTTAGCACTAGTTGTTGATTAATGTTATATTTCCAAGTCATCAGTATTGGAGATCTTGCCCAGCCCTAGTGTGAGCTGTTGTTGTGAGATTTTTAAATACTACTTTCATCCTACTTCAGGAATCGTGAACTGCTTGAACTCGGCCTGGACAATGAGGACTCTGAACACGAGAATGATGAGGACACCAATCAGAGTGAGTTCAGCATGAAAATGTGTTAAAGCTGTTGACATGTTAATTAAATTCTGCACTGGATTCCTGCTGTCAAATCCAACCTCTTTGTTACTCTTGACTGCTCAGGCTCCACCCTGCAGGATAAGGATGAGGAGCCAGTACCTGCTGAGACCGGACAGCACCATCCGTTTTTCCGCCGCTCTGACTCCATGACCTTCCTAGGATGTATCCCTCCTAATCCTTTTGAAGTACCTCTCGCTGAGGCCATTCCTCTGGCTGACCAGCCACATCTCCTGCAGGTCAGTGATGTCCTGTTCCTGCATTTCACTTCTATTAGAGGTGATTTGTGATGTCAGTACAGATGGTTGAGTTTAGCACTGTTGTTTTTCCTCTTCATCTCACAGCCCAATGCCAGAAAGGAGGACTTGTTTGGACGACCAAGTCAGGGTCTCTATTCATCCTCCTACATGGCCAGTAAGGGCCTCACGGATCTGACTGTGGACATGAATTGCTTGCAGGTAAATATGGCCACATACTATCTCACAGTACTGAGAATTGGTGAGGGTTTTTTTTCAGTATGAAAAACTATTTCTGTAAATATAACATTTCTGTGAGGTTTTTAAACTCTGACAAATAATGGTCCTAAGTGATGATAAATTGCATTGTGCCATTTCAAGCTAAATTCACCATAAAACTCCCATATTTTTATTTTTTAATTTTGGTTTCAGCTTTAGTTTTTTATTTATTTACTTTTTTATTTTTACTTTGATTTTGTTTCAGTCATTTATTTGAAATAAATGCAATTATTTATTTTTATTTATAATAAATATATACATTTTATATAAACACATATTTATATATTAACCCGTGCTGTCAATTTAACGTGTTAATTTAATTAATTAGTTATGGAAAAATAACGCGTTAATTATTTAACTCACCCGTCCCAGACCTATGCAAGTCATCTTGCATATAGTTGATTGGTGACAAACATGATGCAGGGCAACGACTCTATAGAATGCAGTTATATGCCTGAAGCCAGGACAGAACTGTTGTGCATCGACGAGCTACACACAGCGGTGTTTCGTTTCTGAATGATTCCGCATTTTGAGCTAATCAGTCATTAAAAACCATTTACTTGATTCCGGAATTAATCAGTTGTTTGAACAAATTGGATGAATGAATAATGACTCCATTACCTACTCATTTAGACATTTACCGCAACCTACTGGCAGTTTTAGTTATTATGTAATTTTAAAGTTTGCCAAAAAAATAATTATTTTATTTACATTTACTCACCCTCATGTCATTTCAAACATGTATTACTTTCTTCTGTAGAACATTAAAGAAGATATTTTGAAGAATGTTGGTAACCAAACTGTTTTGGTCTGTAAATATATCTAAATACCAATTTGGAGGCAGCTTCTGAAGAAGAAAAAAAAGGCAAAAAAAAAGTTGAATTAAATAAAATATTTCTTTCTAAAGCTACTTTTTGTAATGTCTATTTGATGCTTTTCTCATTTAACACAATAATGACTTTAAATTATCTTTTGGGAGTAATTTCTCAACCAAATTTGATGTGCCAATTAATTAAACGCAAATTAATTGCACATGTAATTAAAATTAAATATTAAATGCTTGACAGTCCCAATTTAAACACAAACTAATGTTAAATAATTCCCTGTGCGGTCCAAAAAAAAACGATTCTCTGATCAGGTCTCAACAATGAGCAATAAAGCAATATTTTTACAATATTGTATTATGGGTAATTCTCATCCCAGATTCTACCCACAAAGATGTCGTATTCGGCGAACATGAAGAACGTGATGAGTATGGAGTCTCGGCAGAGGGGTGGCGAGGAGCAGTCGACTGCGGAGCAGGACATGGATGCATCGAAACCAGGCCCTTCACCCCATGATCTGGCAGCTCAGTTAAAGAGCAGCCTCCTTGCAGAAATTGGTTTGACAGAGAGTGATGGCCCGCCACTTCCCACTTTTATGTAAGTAAAGTGCTGCACGATTAATCATATCGCAATCGCGATGTCAAGCCTATGCGATTATATGACACAAAATGCTGCGATTTTATATGAAATAGCCTAAACAAATTAGGGCTATTAATGCATCATCTGTTCATTTTTTTCATCATTTGTCTAGTGTTTATTTGGCTACTCTTATTCATGCAAATGCTTTTAAACCGTTCATGTGCTACAAGACAAAAAAAAGCGCGCTGCCTGTGAATGTCCTAACGGTACGGATCCATTTTGCGACACAACTGAAGCGCGGAATGTTGTGTGTTTGACCCGCGAGAGACTTCCCCCATTCTCCATGTGCTCTACTTCTATTGGATAGTCACGTCGTGTTCAACTGACTCATTTGCATAAAGATGGGCATCAGCCAGCTTTTTGGCGCGCAGCCTTTTTTCAAAAGCATCGCCGCCTTCACGGGATGCATAGGAATAAAGTGGAGCGCGACGCGACAAGTGTCGCACGGACAAGTGGATCCGCACCGTGACTGACTCACAGAAAGACACGCGCAATTATCATGCGTGCTCACAAGACAGCACGCCAGAATACAGTTCTCTTTTGCGCTTGAACGAACAATAACACACACAATTATGCCAAAATGTCTTATGATGAACGTAAAGAGTTGTAACTCGTGAAAGAATAGCCGATATAGATACATGCACTATATTTATTTTTATTCAGACATCAATGGCTTATTGACTATTCTAGGTGTTATCTATCATTTAGTTGTTCTAGTTTGATTTGACAAATTCACATTTCAGAATTATCACTAATCTGTGTGTGCATTTTCCTTGAGAACCAAGGAAGTTGACTCATGAAACCATTTGTTTATTATATCCCAATCGCAATATTGACCTCAATAATCACTAGGGCTGCACGATTTGGGGTAAATGCCATATTGCAAGTAATATCATTTATAGATTCATTTAAGGGCTGTGAGTGATGTGATAATGATGTTTCTTGTTTGTTTCCTCCAGTCCACACTGTAGTTTTATGGGGATGGTGATCTCTCACGACATGCTGCTGGGCCGCTGGCGGCTTTCTTTGGAGCTGTTTGGCCGTGTCTTCATGGAGGACGTGGGAGCAGAACCGGGATCTGTAAGTACAGCTCATTTTTAACAGATTATTTTTTAAAGAAAGCCATTTTGAACAACTTTTTCCATAGACTTTGCATATGCACTCTGTGCATGGAAACCATCCGCAGGTCACGTCGCCTTATAGTATTGAATTACACATGTCCATTGACAAAATGCATATGGAAAATGGCAGAATATCCAGAGTGAGCTGCTGTGGGAAAGGTGCATGACCCATGTTTTCTGAAACCTTAGAAGGCTTTATATTATGCGCTTCAAACAAAAGGCACTCGATGGAGCATGCATGCGTGTCAAACAGATGAAGCACAGTAGAACAGGAGTGCAAAAAATCTGACAAAAATATGCATCTTGCTCAAATAATTCTTGTTACATATAGATTTTGTGCTTTTGGTTTTTTAATCATTTTTAATTTAGTTATTTTAGATTTTGCAAGCACAGTATTCAATAACATTAAGCAGTCTTAATTAAGCAGTTGTTTGTTGGCTTACAATTTAATGTTTATATTTTAACCCTTTTTTGCACATGATATATAGCATAGCCAATATAGATACATTCACTGTATTTATTTTCACATTGTTTGGAAGACAACATTGAGGAGGATGTGGAATAACTTTTTTAAATAATGGATTTTTTAAATTAAAAACACTTTTTTTTGTTTAATCTGATTAATCAACTAATTAGTCGACAGATTAATTGTTTATCAAAATAAATGTTAGTTACATCCCTAGAAAAGTTGGTCAATAAACATGAAAATCGAAAAGAGTTTTTCTATAAATATCTACTTTTCTCTGAACGTTGCAGATCCTGACTGAACTGGGTGGTTTTGAGGTAAAGGAGTCCAAGTTTCGGCGTGAGATGGAAAAGCTGAGGAACCTTCAGTCACGTGATCTGGCCCTGGAGGTGGACCGTGACCGAGAGCAGCTCATCCAGCAGACCATGCGGCAGCTCAATGCCCACTTCGGCCGCCGCTGCACCACTACGCCCATGGCTGTGCATCGTGTAAAAGTGACTTTCAAGGATGAACCAGGAGAGGGCAGTGGAGTGGCACGGAGCTTTTACACGGCTATCGCACAGGCTTTCTTGTCCAATGACAAGCTGCCCAATCTGGACTGTGTACAGAGCGTCAGCAAGGGAATGCAGGCCAGCAGTATGTATCAAATTTTGTGACAGGCCATTTTATGGGATGGTGAATGGTTTTCGTTATTACTTTGTTTTATTTCTTATTTAATTGATTTTTTGGCCCTTTTTTCCCTAAGATTGATTTTTTTATTTCTTATTTAATTGATTTATTGGCCCTTTTTTCCCTAAGATTGATTTTTTTTTTTCAAGGATAAATGTTTCAGCTGCAGTGTAAATGGGATGAAAGTTTGCTGATGTTTTTGAGAAGGTGATGCTCAGGTTTTCTGTGTGTGTTTGCAGATCTTATGCAGCGGTTGAGGAACCGAGACCGTGAGCGTGAGAGGAGGAGCGGAGGACTGAGAGCTGCATCCAGACGAGACCGTGACAGGTGACTTTACCTGAGCCTTATATATCAAATATTCATGTTCTGGAAAAATAAGCTTAAGTAATAATTTTTGTTTTTTAAATCCGATTTAAAAAACACAATCTTTAATGGTGTAATTTCTTGCAAATTAAGTTTAAGCAACAATCTTTTAATAGAGATTTAAAAAAAAAATTGTAATCCCATTATTTAAAATTAGTTGATTCTATTGAATATATATTTTTTTTATTATTAAAAATGTAACTAATTCAAATAAAAGATAATCTTTCGTGATATATTCATTAAATTTATGGGTGTTCTTTAAAAATGTCATTAAAAAAAAAATTCAATTATTATTATGCCCAATCTGCATAAATTGTTCATGATATATTTATTTTTGCCAGAAAATACATGAATATATCATGGAAGATTATCTTTTATTTTTAAATAATTAAATAAATGTTATGGGTAAAAAAACAACAACAAAAAACTGGCAAAATAAATGTGAGCAATATCATAATTTTAAATAGAGAATACGAGAATATAAGCATATACTGTACTTAATTTTGAGTTTCTTTTAAAATAATAGAGATTCACCGGTCGATCGGAACCGGATTGGATCATGTGTTTTTTTTGGGCTGATCTGTCGCACACAAACTGCATTGCTATCATTTCCCAAAATGTAATTTGTATGGAAATATTATGAAGTCCGTTAACAATATAATTAAAAATCTGTAAACAAAGAAAAATATAAATATTGAGTTGGGGTTGAGAGTTCCCTTCAGAGATACGTTCATATAAACGTATGTTTGGATAGCACATTTCCACAAAGCTAAAGTCAGACCACTCTGCTTTTGCTTCAGATTTTGAAATTGTACATTCTTATTTAAATTAAAAAAAACTGCTCATGCTGCATGTGTGTAGCATCTTTGTTTGGATCAGTGGTTGCCTCAAACAAAAACATATCTGTAGCCATTTGAAATTAAAGGCCAGTTTGGCCTGTAGTAGAGCAAATAACCAACAAATAAATGTAAACATTTTATTAACAAATAAAAAATATAGGCAATTGAAATTGGCCATGAAAAATCACGATCGGTGCATTCCAAGAAAAATATTATTTAATTAAATCAAAGATCTAAACCATATACATTTAAAAAAAAAAAAAAATTTATATTTATTTTAATTTTGTTTTGCAGGGACTCAAGGAGACAGCTGTCAATTGACACACGGCCGTTCAGACCCGCATCAGAAGGGAACCCCAGTGATGAACCGGAGCCGCTGCCGGCTCACAGACAGGCTCTAGGAGAGAGACTGTACCCACGAGTGCACGCCATGCAGCCGGTACAAACCAGTACAACGATCAGCAAATGTGGCTTTTGAAAAGATGATTTAGTGTGTGATGTGCATTTATGTGGTGTGCTTTTCTCTAAAGGCATTTGCCAGTAAAATCACAGGGATGCTGTTGGAGCTCTCTCCTGCTCAGCTGCTGCTGCTTCTGGCCAGTGAAGACTCACTCAGAGCTCGTGTGGAAGAGGCCATGGAGCTGCTCATAACTCACGGAAGGTGAATAATCTCATGCCCCCTGTCAAGAAAACAGGAATTTATGCCTTAAAGAGCAACATGCAGGTTGGACACCCCTATATAGGATAGTGTATGTTGATGATAGAACAACTAGATTTTCTTAACTGGAGTAATATATATTTAGCCATTAACGATATTTTGAGATAAATTGTGATAAAATAACTTCCACGTCTGTAAAGCACTAACCGGAAGTGACGGATCGGCGAGGGAGTCTGGTCAAGTGCAAGCTCAGATTACAATGGATGCGAATGAAGAAACCGAGTTCTCCGATGTGGACGAACATGCTTATGATGGCCCACAGGCCTATAATTATGAGCCTCCTAGGCGAGATAGTAATCAGGGGGAGGAACAATGGGCAGAGGAGAGAAGTAGAGTTGTGGTGTCAAGAAAACCAGTGGCGAATAGGGCAAGTGACTTGGTGAGTTCATGTAAGTTAGCACCGTGGCTAACGCTGGTACATTTACTGTATGGCTAGTACCTTGGTGTTTTGCAATAAATCTGCTTTAGCAAACATACGTTCGGCCTTGTTCTTGCTGACAGTGATTATGCAATCCATCCAAGCTGTTTAGCACTATCTACATTGACTAAATACCATGCCATAACAACAAATTAATAATGACAATACCTAAGCTACAATAGCAACAGTCTAATGGCGCTTTTCCACTGCATTGTACGGCTCAGTGCGGTTCTGCTCGCTTCGCTTTTCCACTGCGTGGTACGACTCAGCTTTAGCTCGGTTTGCTTTTCAACTGCAGTTATTTGACTCCATCAGATCTCCAGGTCGATAATTCTCCGGGGTGAAATGTGCGCCACAAACGACCGAGTGCGTGGTAACAGACGCGGCAGTGAAGTCTGCTCTCTTCACCTGCACAAAATGCACCCAAGACTGAAAAGCCTTGTTTTTCCTAGAAGGAAAATGATGGACACGATGTCCTGACAGGCTGGTATTCGTGCAACTAGCACAAACACAATAATTTACCATTATGGCTTCTCTAAAACTCGATCTAAAAACTTTCTGTCTCTCAATACTGCTCTAACTACACCAACACCCAACAATGAGAAAGTTGACCGCAAGCTCTTTTATTTACCTCGGCCTACGTCATATGACATATTGCTAGAGCGGGAAAGGCGTATTCCAGAGCCTAGTACATTTTCATCAATATCAAATGAGATTTCATTAGTAATTTCTACACATTTGGTTTTAAATTACCTCTGCAGACAATTTAAAGTATTAATTCAGAAATAAATTCAACCTGCATGTTGCTCTTTAAATGAACTGTTACACATACATTTTCTTTCTCAACTGTGTCAGTATATTGGATCTGTGCATGCGTACAGCAGCCTAAAACCTGCTGTTGTCTGTCATTAAATGTTAAATCAAATTACAAAAGAGAGAAAAAATCTCTCAATGCTCTTGACTGAATCACTTTTGTAACTTTTTGTAACACTGAAGACTATGCAGGTTTTTTTAATACATTTGTTTAATGTTTATGTAGTATTTCTTATTTTTAGTGCTTATTGCTTTTCAGATAGGTCTTTCATTAGTGTCTTGTTCTGTTGTTATTTGAGTTATTATAGTATTTAATAATCTTAAATACATAATTAATATTATACTATTTAAATACTATAATGTAAATATATAAAGTAATTATGTAAATTACATAATTTAATTATATAAATAACATAATTTATTTAATTATATACCAGACATTTAACATTATATTTATTAATTTAAAAATGTACAATAAAATTACATATTAAATACTATTAAATATATTTAATAAATACTGTAGTAATTGAAGTTGGGCATTGAATTTATTTGTTATAATGCTAATAAATAATTTATGCATTTTTTTTAAACCATTTTTTGCCATTTGATTTTGTGGTGTAATGCACCTAGACTTTTTTGCTGATAGTGGAGTATTTTATGAGCTTCTCTCTCTTGCACAGGGAAAATGGTGCTGACAGTATACTGGACCTCGGCCTCCTCGACACTCCTGAAAAAGCACAAGTATGTTGTGTCTAAAACTCTAAAAGCTCTTTTCTTGTTCTTTGCATCAGCTTAGGTTCAGGGTACAACTCATCATTTTGTGCTGTATAGTTTTTGCAAGCATATTGTGCATGAGTTGATCTATATAGTTCTTTGGAGATTAAAGAAGTTCTTTGTTGCACCCGTGATCTGTTTTTAATTGTAATTTTCATATTCCACTAGCAGGAGAATCGAAAGAGGCACGGTTCCACCCGCAGCGTGGTTGATATGGAGCTGGACGACCCTGATGACGGGGATGATAATGCACCTCTCTTTTACCAACCCGGCAAGAGGGGCTTTTACTCCCCCCGTCCAGGCAAGAACACTGAGGCCAGGCTCAACTGCTTCCGTAACATCGGCAGGTACGAGACGCATTCACTTGGACATCTGTGTGAGAATGAACCACCAGCTCCTACTAATATCCCTGATTCTTTTCTTCTGCCTACAGGATACTTGGGTTATGTCTGTTACAAAATGAACTTTGCCCCATCACACTCAACAGACACGTCATCAAGGTGTTGCTCGGCAGGAAGGTGAACATCTACATGTTAATAACTTTTGTAATAGTGACAGGTTTAACCTCAGATCAATGCAGGATATTGCTAAGTTAGGGCCCTGTAAAATGTTTTATTTTTTCCAAAATAACTATCACTATTACATACTGCAACTTTAATAATCAAATTTGAGTTTTTAAACCATGTGTACAGCTGTACAGCCTTTCTTTTGATTTACTTCTCTGCAATTTGCCAAAATTCTGTGACCTTTTATGACTGGATTTCACAATTCTGTCTCTTGTGCTGCAGGTGAACTGGCACGACTTCGCTTTCTTTGACCCGGTGATGTACGAGAGCTTGCGACAGCTGATTCGACACTCTCAAACCGAGGAGGCGGAGGCTGTGTTTGCGGCGATGGACCTCGCCTTCGCTATTGACCTCTGCAAGGAGGAAGGAGCAGGACAGGTAATGGCTACATTTTCCCTTTTGTGTTTGCATTAAGGTTCAGTGTTTGCACACGTCTAAATGTTTTTCTGTTGGATCTGCAGGTGGAGCTTCTGGCCGGTGGGGTCAACATGCCTGTGACTCCTCTGAATGTGTACGAGTACGTGAGGAGATACGCAGAACACAGGATGCTGGTGGTGGCAGAACAGCCTCTGCATGTGAGTGCACTTAACTTTTGAGTCACCTAATCTGGTGTTTAGGACTCAGAGCCAGACTTTGACTATCTGGTCCATATCATGGCTCATTCTTGACCTTATTTTGAAGCTATTTGCATCTTCTTAATTTTGGTCTAGGGTTAGCAAAGGTAACTTTGAGATTGTGACCAATATGTGCTTAAATGATGGTGGCAAGGGACAAAACGCTACACAAAAATACCAGTTAAGGTAGTTTATTTTACAATTAAGGTATTACCTGTCCTGTTTTCCCCTCGGGCAATGAGAAGGTTGTCATCAGCACAAAAGAATGATGAATGATGAGAAGCAAAAATGGCAAAAAACAAAACGAGATGACCACTCAAACTGTACAAAGAAAGAATGATACTGAGCGCAAAAAGGGCAGATTAAATAACACCGACATAAAGTAGGCGAACAGGAGAGCAAAGATGGTCTGCCTCGTTTTAATCCTGTCACTATTTTAAACGCTGACAGTAGACAGGATTGGCAGCGGAGACAAGTTTCGTCAGTCAGGTTAACACTGATAGGCAGCTTCCCGAACCAATAGCACTCCCGAGGGGTTGAGTCCAAGAAATTGACAGAAAGAGGGCAAAACGGAGACACAACTACCGGTTTTGAATTCACATTTACTTTTATGCATTTGGCAGATGCTTTTATCCAAAAAGCAACTTGCGTCGCATTCAAGCCGAACATTTTTTAAATTCACGCATTCCTTTGCGTTGCATGTTTTAAGAGCATGTTCTTTCAGCACTCACTGAAACAGGGATTTGATTTTTCCGGATTAATCTGGAATTCTAGATTTTCCGACCTGAAAATGTGACCTATGTGAATCATGCAGATCTGTAAAAGAAAATTTTAAATAAGGGAGGGGGCGGGGGGGAGGGGGACATGAGCTGTCGGAGTGAAAAGGAGAGGATATGAGGACATAAAAGGCTGACGTGGGTACAGATTTTTCCTTCATTTCCAAGTATCATCAAGGACGTATTTGCGTTCAGCTTGTTCACCTGCTCAATTTCGTACCTCAGTCGCTCTCGCGCTACAGTGGTATTGTTGTCAGTTGACAAGAACATCGCCGTTAGGCCACCAGTGGGGCTGGGCGATATATCAATATAAAAAATATATAGATATATTTTTAAATGTGATATGGAATTAGAACATATTGCATATATCGATATAGTTGAAATTTGCGCTATGATCCTTGCTCCAAGCAAGCTGCTGACTGCTTTTGTAGAAATATATATATCGTGCATTCTATCAGTTGCAGTTCTGAAGCCTCCGTCTCAACAGCATTAGTGTACAACGCGACAAATAGCCTACTTGCATCAAATATTAACGTAGAGGAACGGGACACAGCAGTTCAGTGAGTTCACAAAAGTTCATTATTTGCATGTGTTTTAAAGCCTTGCCGATTAAACATGTCATTCACTGCTGATGCGCTGTTCTAACATGCGCTTTACTGAGCGCGAACACCCGACGCGCACATGCACTAAAAGCATGTCCAACAGCGGCTGGCTACTGGACTAAGTTATCTTTCGAGTCTTATTTCGCTAATACACTCAAATACACAACAAGGTTTACATAAGGAAAGTTGTTTATGTCTAAACTGAAAGCAAACCGAAAAAATTTAGATAAATCTGCTTGTCAAATGTGTGTATAGACCATAGGGTATAGATCTATGGTATAGACGCGTCGCGTACAGGTCTTAAAGAGACAGTGCAGCCGCTTGTCCTTAAAGGGATAGTTCACCCAAAAATAAAAATTCTGTCATTATTTGTTCACTGTAATGTTGTTCCAAACCTGTATTAATTTATTTCTTGTGCTGAACACTAAAGAAGATAATTTGAAGAATGTGGGTAACCAGACAGTTGCTGGTCCCCATTGACTTCCATAGGGAAAAATATACTATGGAAATCACTGGGGTACATCAACTGTTTTGTTACACACATTCTTCCAAATAACTTCAACAGAAGAAAGAAACTTATTCAGGTTTAAAACAACTTGAGAGAGTAAATGATGACAATTAAAAATTTTGGGAGAACTATTTATTTAATGTTAATAAAACAACAAAACACAGAGGAAATCACTCACTGCTCTTGACTGAGAACTTTAATAGTAGCTTTAATAAGAATAAATGTTTGATTTATACAGTGAAGACTATATTTGGCTTTGACTGAACATTTGCTCTCACTTAGCGGAAAAAATATCGGGATATATATTGTATATACGATCGTATATCGTATATTTTCCTGCTTTTTTGTCCTTAGCCAATCACATGCCTGCTGAAAGATCTGTACTCTCTGCCAAAAATAAAGCCATGCGCAGATGTAAGTGAAGATGTTGTTTTGCAGGCCATGCGGAAGGGCCTTCTGGATGTGCTTCCAAAGAATGCTCTGGAAGACCTGACGGCGGAGGACTTCAGATTGCTGGTCAACGGCTGTGGAGAAGTCAACGTCCAGATGCTCATTAGTTTCACCTCTTTCAATGATGAATCAGGTACATTAAGCCTCGCTCAGGCTGTCAGCCCAAATCCGATTTTTGTGCATATCCGATTGGAATCCGATCAAGTGTGAATGTAAAAAAATCAAATGAAATGCAAATCCGTTTTGAACTACATTTCATATGTGGTTTGAAATCAAATTGCATTTCTGGAAATCTGTTTCAGTTCTAATCTGATTTTAGATTGTAGTTTGCCACTTTCTCATGCCACGTAAAATGTTAGATGTTGTTATAGGAAACATGCTGAAAGTCGCTGCAGAAACAAGGATGTGTTGTTGCAAAGTTCCGGTCGAGCAGAAAATTACAATACAATGGATACATAAAATTGTGACTGGTGGAGACGACGGCATGGAATAAAGCCGTGCAAACCAGCCTCCTCCGTTTCTGCCGCTGCCTCAGAAGATGTAGTAGTCAGCGCAACGGCTACACATTGTCATGTTGTAAATTAGACAAAACATCTACCTCTGCAAGCCTACCTCAAACATGGCTTGTCATTTGAAACATTAGTAGAACAAGCGGCCATGTAAAGTGGCTAACGTTAGCCTAACATTAACCTAGATAAATGTACTCTAATATTAGGGGCAAATCCAAGTGTTCGTGTGGAAGCTAAATTAGTACCGCGCTTTACTGCACGACTTGTTTAACTTAACGTTCATTTCTCTCTATAGGCACGTCCAGAGATGACGAGCCAGTGTCGTCAACTTCAACTTTGCAGCCGACACTTACTCAAAAAACACTAGTTTATTAAATTATTAAAATGTTCAGACAGTCTCCTTTGTTTTTTCCGATACATTAATAATCGTTACTTTTGCCAGTGCACTGTGGCAAGCTTTATTTGCGCTTTAGCACTTAATTTATATTTTAAGGCGCATTATTAAGGTTTAGCATTTCTCTGTAATGTAGAGCAATGTTACTAATGTTACATATAATATTCTTTCTCAGCCCTGAAACTCAAGTCATTTTGTTTGTACCTCCAAACATCAGGCATATGCTTCTGAATGCAAGATAACATGACAGTTTATTGCGTTTGATCTGTTCTCTGATGCGCAAGTCATTTTTTGTCTGAAGTAAATTTACAGACTTCCCTTTGCAGCAACTTTTAAAAAATAATGTATTACTGATATGTGCTGATGACCATGAAGTGATGATTTTTCTCTCTCTCTCTTGAAGACATTGGATGGAAATTATTTATTAAATATTCCAGTTTTGAAATGTAGGATGGAAACAGCTATTGACTAAAGCATATTTCAGTGCAACATCCTGTTTCTATTATATTAGGCAACAATTTGAATCAGAAAATTTGTTAATGGACATTTTGAAAGAACATTTTCCATCGAATATCAAACTGAAGGTTCTTATATAATTTCTATATTTTTATTGTTGTAAAAATTTTTTGGTTAAATTGTTTTATATAATTGTGTATAACTTTGTATGTAGTTTCATTAGGGGTCAAGCACCAAAAGTGCGTAGGCACCTATTGTAATCGTTGGCATTATTATTATTCTGCTGCTGCTTCCTTTTCTTTCTTTCTTTCTTCCTTCTTATGCTCTTGAGGTAATGGCAGCGCATAGGGAAAGTTAGAAAGTTGTGGGAAAGTTATGAAGTTTGGCACACAGAGGACAGTCTGGACATAAACCACAGCAATTTTGGAGTAACTCCATCCCTCTAACACCACTAACTGTTCAAAGTTTCACTTACGTTTATGCTAATAACTTTTGAACCTTAAGGCTAGAAGCAAAATTCTAATTTCCTCTTATTCCTCGTCTCAAGACGATTCGAGTGAACATTCGATTGAAAATGTAATTTTCCGTCATGAAATTTACTACCATCTCAAACTCCTCCTAGACCGTTCATCCAATTTTCACACAAATTTAACTAGATCTTTAGACCATGCCAAAAAAAAGTTACGAAATTTAAAACTGTTATTGAATAACGTGCGAACGAATTTGATGAAGAGCATGCCAAAATGGATGTGAGGCTATATCTCTTCAACGCTTTAACATATTCTGACCAAACTTGGTTTGTGTTATGACAACCATGACCTAAGGCCACCTGCACAGTTTCAGCGTAGTGCCACCTAGTGGTCTGGAGATATGAAAATTTTACATTTTGTTTACCTTCTGAACAGTTTGGACAAAACTTGTCTTTAGATTTGGTGCAGCGTGGCAAGTCGAACGATTCCCAATTTTCCCATGTCAGCCATTTTGGGTGTCGGCCATCTTGAATTTTGTTGTAGAATGCTTTATTGTACAAACATATTGGCGTATCATTTCGTGTCTTTGAAACTTTTTGAGAACCGTTAGGGCATGGTGCCAGTGCCTCGCCACCTTGAAAAATTATAATGATATTTCCAAAAATGCTAATAACTTTTGATTAAATTAGCTTACTGTAATTAACCTGGTCTTAATAGTTTCCTTGGGTCATGCTGAGAACATTTTGTCATAGTCGGTCAAACTTCCTGTCTGCCACTTATTTTCTTAAAAAAATAAATAAATAAAAATAAAACTCCCCGTAGACCGCAAGTCTACCAAAATCTAATTGTATAATCTTACAAATAAAAAAGTTACGGATTTTGTTTTGAAACCGTTTTCATATACCGCATCAACAAATTTGATGGCATGATGCTAAAACTCTGAGGCTGTATCTCTGCAATGCTTTGGCATATTGACACCAAACTTTGCATGTGTTGTTGTCACCTTAATGCAACCACACCACATCAATTTAGTGATAAGCCATTAAGTCACATTACAAGTGATTTGTATTTAATTTTTCAGGCATTTTGCGTTAAAATCATTTTAACTGCTCATTGTTGCAGTTGGTCTGATGACTTATCGTGCCGCCTTGGTGCTTGGCCCCTTAATTGCTGCTTGCAGCTATATTTACGATTATAAACAGAAAATGTTTTCATGGCAAACTACTCCGTTTATAACATATGACATGAAATAAATCAGATCCAATTAATCAAGTGCCTGTAAATACTTCAATCGTGTTGTTTTGTTTAAACCTCCAGGTGAGAATGCAGAGAAGCTGCTGCAGTTCAAGCGCTGGTTTTGGTCCATCGTTGAGAAGATGAGTATGACGGAGAGGCAGGACCTGGTAGGACGTTTCTGCATTTCTTTACTCTGTATTAATTCTCGTAAAGTATGCCAGATGTTAAGGCATTCGTGTGTGACTCCCGCAGGTATATTTCTGGACGTCCAGCCCGTCTCTGCCGGCCAGTGAAGAAGGTTTCCAGCCCATGCCCTCCATCACCATCCGCCCGCCAGACGACCAGCACCTGCCCACCGCCAACACCTGCATCTCTCGCCTTTACGTGCCACTTTACTCTTCCAAACAGATTCTCAAACAGAAACTTTTACTAGCCATCAAGACCAAGAATTTCGGTTTTGTGTAGTTAAACGAAACTCGTTTAATTGTTGTGTAATATTCTAGTTCCATTTTTGTAGATTTATTTTTTGTCTATACAATTTTATGAAATTTAAAAAGTGCTGTCGCATCCCCGGCAGTAATTTCTTTTTGGTCTGCGTTTCAAACGTGGACGGCTTGTTCTTATTTTGTTTTTTTATTTCCGTTATCGGAGTATAACGCAACATTCCTGCATTGGCTTTTGTAAAGTTGAAGCCTGCAGCTCCATTGGCTTGAACTGTAACTTCCCGTGACTTTGGCCTGACGGTAAACTGTCCGCCAAACCCCAGCCAAAGATGACAGCAGGAGTATTTAAAGAAAAAGGAAGATTACACTGTGATTTGATTTTTTTTTTTTTTTTCCTGCCCTAATCATAAATATTACTATCACTGAGAGTTCACTGCTGCCTTTGTGGAGAGTCATTTTTCTTGTATAGAGGGAGTAGGGAATTTCAAAAATAAACTTGGATGCAAACTAGTGTTGTGGTTCTTCTACATACACGTTTCTGTAACACAATCCTTTAGATGAAAGTTTTGAATGTCCCACTATGTCTTCAGAGACTTCAGTAGGATCATGTGGTAAGGTTCGAACAAGCACACTTTCAAAGTATTTACTGAATACTTGCATACCTTTATGTGAAACAGAATGCATTATGCAGTGATAAACTAGTAAGCTTTGCTCTCTCATCACTTTAGTAGTCAGTTTTCAATGTTGGAAATAAAATCAGGTAATTTGCATTCAATTTCTGCAGAAAACTCATACTCTGCATTTTTAACCCAATTTAGTTTATTGTAGGTATGTCCGAGATGATGGTTGTATCACACTCACTGAATTAAACATGCAACGTGACAATATTGTTTATTACTTTTTCAAACTTTTGTTGCACGCTTGAATACTGGTTTAAATGCTATTCTGCAGTATTTCACTCAGAATAAAGTCCCTGGCCTGATTTGGCAGGACAGACAGGATGTTGTGTAATTTAAACAGCAAGTAAATGACATCAAAGGCTAAAGAAAAGCGGAACGAGTTTTAAACTGCAGATATAATTCTGCAAGTAAGCCACTGGCCACATGATACGTATAACTGGCCACAGGGTTAGTGATTTTACAACAGGAGAGGAGTCTAAAACGAGGTCCCATTTGTTCATGTTCATTATGCAATAAATAAAATGAACGAAAGATTAGCACTATATTTGTTTTAGTAATATTGATTTGCTTAGTTAATAACGTTTTATTGTTATCAGATATAATTTTTGATCTCAAAAATGTTGAGTAACAGATTAATGCTTTAGTATTTTCATAGTTTGTTACCTAATGCCAATAACTAATCTTAACAAAAGGTTATCAAACTATCTAATAACAAATTCTTATCTGCTGTAAATATTTGCAATGGTTTACAATAAGGTCTTGTTGGTAACATTAGCAAATTATCTTATGAGCAGCATTTTCTTTAGTGTTAACGTCTGTTAATGTTACATCAAATAGTTCATGTTAGTTCAGAGCATTAATGTTATCAGATACAATCTTTTTTTTAATATGTAGAGTAAAATGTATATAGAAATGCTGGTGGTTCATGTTAACTAATGTAGTTAATGCAATAAGGTCCCATTCGTAAACATTAGTGAATGCATTAACATGAACTAGCACTGAGCAATTTATAAGTTTCGCTAATTATTGATTTTACAATATTAGTTGAAAATACTACTGTTCATTTTTTAAGATACAACTACATGTTGAAGTAAGGACTAAATTATAGTTATGAATTCAAACCTTATTGTAAGGTGTTACTGAATACTATACTAATACTATATACTAAATGAAAAGCAGGTATAAGAATAAAACACCCAGATGATGTTAAAATCATTGTTTATTTAGCAATGACAAAAATACTACGTCTTTAATATAAACAGATGCTACAATCAAGACTTAACTAAAATACCAATTTAGTTTCAAATACAGTACCCTTAAGAAAAACTTGAAAAAAAAAATAACACTGCGACCTTTCAGAGGCAACACCAAAGTCTTTCAAATGTTTTTTTTTTTTAACTGTGTGCATGCATCTTTTGAACAAAAAATAGCTGGTGTTCCTGATCGTCTCTGACTATAAAAATAAAGCCATCTTTATTACACTGGCATCAAAGCGATGGGCACATTTCTTACAAAAGAACGATCTGAAACTGCCTTTGACAACACTAACTTTCAAACAAGCTGCATCATTAGTTTGTGGATCTGATTCCACACGATGAAAAGCTGCACATGAGACTGTATTTATACTAACGGCCCCCGGACTTGCGGCCGGCCCAGGACCTGGAGCGCGAGCGCGAGCGAGACGGTGAACGGGAAGCCGAGCGGCCTCGGGGGTCGTCCTCACGGGAGCCGGTGGACGGGTGCAGGTCTTCCACCGGCGGGCTGGCCGATCTGGCCTGAGACCTGCGGCTCTTGGACTTGTACTTGGAGTCCTGGGAAGGAGAATGCGAGGCAGATCGATGGTGTCTGCGTCCGTGGTCACGTGACCTGTGTCTGAGCAGAAAACTGATTTACAGTCTATTTCCATAGTGGAAGTTAATGCATTATTTTCTTTGACAATGCATTTCAGTGTTTGAGGATAATAAACCTTCAAAAGGGAAACGCATGAAGCCAAGGCCTCAGATGCTGACTTGATTTTAATGCACTGGACGTACCTGTCATTCTCACGACTTCTGCTTCTCCGGTGTCTGCCGTGTGACCGAGAGCTGTCAAAAAAAACATTCAATGGATAAATGTAGAAAAAAACGTTTTTTGATAAAAAAAAAAAATGTATGTCCAGTTTCAGAGACAAGGCTAAAGTCTAGTCAGACTAAAATGCATTATTGAGCTGTTTTAACTGAAAGCAACTTACACTTACACATCTCAAAATATATCAGTGCAATTGTTTTGTCTCAAGATGCTCACTAGTAATGTTTTTTTCTGACGCATTTATATTAAAACGCTTCTTAAATTCCCTAATTGAAATAAGGCTTAATCCTGGCATGATCGAAGCCCTGTCTGTGAAACCGGGCCAAAGTGAAAAAAAAAAGTCTCAATTTGAAACATCACGATACGATATTATTGCACTACATGGTAAAAGGTAACAAAAAATGTATTGTTGATTAAAATGCTAAATTTGGTGTTACATTGTGGATGTAAATGAACAGGCTTGGACTTGGTGCTGGAAACACAAAGCACAGGACAATAGAGACACCAGAATAACAATATTCATGATTCTGAAGCTGAAAATACAGAATTATTTTAGACAAATATGCTTGCACTCTGACACTGACTAGATGTGTTTAAAATAATGTAGACCACTTTTACTGGTAACATCAGACATTTGGCATTATCAGGACCCACAAATATTCCCCCATAGCATCATTATATATTATATTCAACACTATATATAGTAGTTTTATATAGTACTGACACTAAAACTGTAAACTAGAATTTTTCTCACAGTAAGTTTCATTTTGGGTGAACTATTCACAATACAGATCGTCACTATCCACGATACATGTTGCATTTTTGTATTGCGATATATTGTGACACGATATATTGTTACACACCTATATATTATGTATACTAAATGAGATTTTTTTGTGTCATTTCTTACATGTAATTGTAAAGTTAAAAATGTAAAAAGTTTGTCTGTCTGTATGTTCTAGACTCTTAGTTCTTATTTCTTATATTTTAGTTCATGTTAGTTCAGAGCATTAATGATATAACTATTTTTTTTTAAATGTAGAGTAAATGTATATAGAAATACTGGTGGTTCATGTCAACTAATGTAGTTATTGACCGTAAAAAAAAATATCAGAATCACTTTGCAATAAGTGAAAAAAAACTAGTGAATGCATTAAAGGGTAACTAAACACTAAAACAACTTTTTTTAGTTAATTATCTGTAAGAATGGAGCTTCATAAATGCTGTTCATTGATTCGAGTACATTTTTTGACATTTGGGTATATATATTTCAAATATATGGTGTAAAAACGTCTGAGTGCTGCCCTCTTCAGGTTAAACGGAAAGCTCCTGGCAAGCTCACCACGCCCTTGGCAGCCCCTGGCATAAAAGCATCTGGTTACGTCAAAACTACTGCAGCGACTGCGAGTAAGGAATTGGAATGGATAGATACTGTATATATTAGCACTAGTTAGCATAGCATTAATATAGTTATTTAGATTATTTCGTGTAGCCTAGGTAGTTAATCTCGGCTATCGCTCCAGTGTGCAACCTGCATTTTACGTGGGATTGCTTCTCCAATGCAATGGAGGTGGAAATGGGCTTCTCCACACAGCTTGCGCTGCCAAACGCTGCTCTTCCTGCATGAACTCCACCACCGCAGCGGCGTCATGATGTGAGTGGGCATTTATTTTTAATCACAATTTATGTTCCTTCTTATTAGGCTAAAGTTAATCCTCTGGTGTCGACAAACGCGCCGGCGCGATTTGCTGATTATTTTTTTCACATAGCAGCAAAATATAATGAACGTAATAGTAATAATAATCCTGGAAAAAATTACCTCAAAATGACTGAATATAAGAATAATCGGATGCCGATCGCGATGGGGGAGTTAAGACCGCAGTTTGAGCTGGTGTCCATAGACAATTCACCCTCCTCCACTTCAGGTGAAGGTGGGGGAGAAAAGTTCTCGACTTCAAATGACCGCTCTGTTGCAAAGCTACTTGCGTCACTCCATTTTAGCTAGTTTGACAGCAGCTGTCACTGCGGGTCTCAGGGCCACGCCCCCCCGCTCAGCCCCGCCCTCGGTTCGTCGCCTCCATCTCCGCTGGGCTCTGCCCACTTTTCCAGCATTTTTCAAATATTGCCAGTGGGTGGAGTCAGGCTTTGACCAGGGGTTTAATTACCCTTTAACATGAACTAGCACTGAGCAATATATTCGTTTCAGTCATTTTTTTTGTTGTAATTTCTTACATGTAATTGTAAAGTTAACAATGTTAAAAGTTTGTCTGCCTGTATGTTCTAGACTCTTAGTTCTTATTTCAGACATGTTTAGTGTGTGTTTGTCCTCACTCTCTAGGGCTCCCTGATGGGCGAGCGTGGCGTTCGTAGGACTGACTGCGAGATCTGCTTCTGTAACTGCGGCTGCGGGACCGTCTGCGCCGCCCGTCCCGCTCGTAGTCGTCGTATCGCGAGTCGCTGCGAGGAGAGCGCTTCTCTTTGGATTTCATCTGACCGGGAGCTGCACAACACCACAAAACAGTTGCACGCCACTAAATAACATTTCATTGCTATTATAATATTATATTCAATGCATTCAAACTGGAGGATTCCAATTTTAGCAGTTCAACATGCAGAAAAACAGTGTTATACTCTTCCGGTCTCCTTGAGCGAACTGGATCTCGATCTGCCGTCCACAGATCCACTTTCTGTCCAGGTTATGCAGAGCATCCTCTGCGTCACGAACGTCCTCGAACATGCAGCTGCGGTTAAGGCTTTGCTTTTTTTATATAAGAGTCTGACACACACTGATGAACATTTATAATATAGACACTCAACTCTCCATCAATACGATATTAACATTCACCACAAAATATAAAAGATAATAAAGCAAAACACAAACAATCATCCGAATTAATTGTGATAAACGGCAAAAGGGGAATGTTTTGATGAAATCCCTCGGAAATTATGAAAAATTCACAATTTCCAAGCGTGTTCTCCAACTGCAGGCACTTTTACAGTACGTGACGTGTGTTATGGACGAGAACAAGAATATTTTTATGGTGTCATTTACAATCAAATGATGCAAAAAAGATGTGAAAATGTTATGTAATTGTGTGTGTTGTGTGGCATTTTATTCCTAACATGTTTTAACTTGTCATTTCCACCACAGAATGAAGGATCAGATGAGCTGGAAAAAACATTAGATATCATAAACGGGCAATTAAATGAAAAACTAGTGTGAATGTGATGTTTGAGTTAGTGCCCGTAGTTAAAGAAACACCAATAAATGCATCTGGAGGCGAATCAAAGGGAGAGAAATTATGGATAGGAAAACTTCCTTTGATTACGTTCAGAAATCATGTGCTCTGTAATGGTAGGATACAACATTAAAACGGGTTACCTTTAACATGCTTGACCTTTGACCTTCAGCTTGACCTTTTTTGTCTTTAAGCTCCTCCGAGAAGGACTTGGGGATGTCTTTGCCCAATAACCTTTAGTCTTTTCCTCTTTCTTTGGTCAGACCGAGGCCTTGACTTGATTTTGGTCCCCTTTGAATCTTCAAGCTTTAACTTTCTCTTTATTTTCTTTGTCTTGAATCTACTCTACATCGGCCCTTTTAAATACTCTGTGTAGGGAAGGTCTCCAGAACTGTATGTCTTTACATTTTCTGAGACAACAACAGAGGAAATATCAGTTAGGAGACAAACATCTGACAAGTTCACGGCCATTCACAGTCAAGCTTTTAAGGGATAGTACACACAAAAATGACAATTTTGTCATTATCCACTCTCCACATACAATAAAAAAAGTGAATGGGAACTGGAGCACACACACACTAGGGATTCACACACGCTATCAGAGCAATCGCACCAGGGTTCGTTTTAATCAAACCAAACCTGCCAATTGTCAACATACAAAAGTCACATGGACTAGCCTAACTTTTATGGCGTTTAGCAGCTCCAGTTCTATTCACTTTCGTTATACAGAACAGTGCAGCTTGGAAAGATAAGGTGAATAATTGATGACACATTGTTTCTTTTTGGATGAACCATCCCTTTAAAAGTTAGCAATATTTTCTTTCTTGTACACATTTGCCTACAAAGGATATTGTACGTATGCAAATCCTCTTGGTCGCCGTGAATAGAAGTCAACAGGAACGTAGACATCTACTATAGGTCCGTAACGACCAAACTCACGACGCAAATCCTCTGGCCTAAAGTACCATGAAATGACAGGACATTCATTTCTCTGACTGAGAGCCTCTCCCAGAGTGCTTTGAGGATAATAACGGGATATAAAGCGCTGATATTTGCTTTAGTAGAAGCCACAAGTCAGTGGCTATGCTTCCATCCAAAGTTGTGAACGCAAAATTGGACCCTGGATCACAAAACCAGTTAAATAGCACAGGTATATTTGTGGCAAAAGCAAAACAATACATTGTATGGGTCAAAATTATCGATTTTTCTTTATGCCAAAATTCATTAGGATATTAAGTAAAGGTCATGTTCCATGAAGATATTTTGTAAATTTCCTACCATAAATATATAAAACATTTATTTTTGTGAGTGAATGCAGTACAATCCAAACATCAATGGACAAGTTTAAAGGTGATTTTCTCCATGTTTCGATTTTTTGCACCCTCAGATTCCAGATTTTCAAATAGTTTCAAATATCATCCTATCCTAACAAACCATACATCAATGGAAAGCTTATTTATTCAGCTTTAATATGATGTTTAAATCTCAATTTAAAAAAATGTACCCATGTGACTGGTTTGGTGGTCCAGGGTCACATATCGTACAAAACATTTGTGAATAAAGCAATGTTTCCATCCCATGTGTTCAAGAGAACAAAATGGTCACTTCCTGGGAAATTGGCGCAAAATATCTAGATTAAAAACTGAAGTTGCTCCAACAGGTGAAGAAAGTGTGGCTCTTGAGTCTTTGACTTTGACTTAATGACTTGCGCCTCAAAGCGCGCACACGAAACGCAAAAAACGGATTCGGATGCTAGTGTGTAAACACAATCCTGTGAGACACTTCTGGGAGGGAATTAAACCAAATCATTCTGATGACAGACAGGCTCAGACATTTCATTCAACATTCAACATGTGATGCGATTGGTCCGCTGGTTAGTCCAGTTATCCAATCACATCCTCTGTTGAGGCATCATCATGCGAGTTTCTTTGTTGTGCATGAGGAATTTATTCGGTAAATGTGTTTCCTACATAGTTTATGCGCATGTCTTATCGGATAAAAAATGATCTGCCTCAAATGAGCGCATAAAAACTTTTAAGAATTTAAAAAAAAAATTTTTTTTGGTGTTTTCCATTCAGCTTTTTTTTTAATGCGATATTCCAAAATGCGCATTAAAAAATAGGTTATGGAAGCTTGTTTCCACCACAGAAAATAACGTCAGACATATGCAAGATATTATAAACATGCAATTCCGACTTAAGTTGCAATTAAACTAATTAATCGGAAAGTAATCGAAATCGAAATTCACAAACTCTAACTGGACATAATTTTCCCATGTTGGTTATTTCGGTTCTTAAAAAGTGTTCAATTAATCAAGATTTTGATTTTGGGTCATATCGTCCAGCCCTAGTTTAGCATATCTGGCAATTTTGAGGAAAAAAAAGACGCAATTAACTTTTTTTAATTCTGTGCTGGAAACAAGCTTCCATAACAGGTGGATGGAAACATAGTAGTGAAAAAATTCATGCTTATTTAGGGTTTATAAAACTATTAGAAACATATTTGTTACCTGAGATAAAGTTAAAATAAAAAATATATAAATAGTAATATAAAAAACGTAATAAAATTACAAAATCACATAATACAATTATAACCAAAACAAACTTAAAATAAAATCTAAAGATAAAACACTAATTAAAGATACATTGTAACAGAATATAATAATGCTGGGTGAGAAATCGAGTAGTTGAAACATTTCTAACTAATACTGGGTTAAAGATGCAATAGTTAGCAGCAGATGCAATCAGTGAAAATAACAGCATCTTATAACAGGCTTTCATATTTTGATTTTGATACGTGGAAGTGTTCCTCATTATTATTCATGCATCTAATAACAGCCATAGTTGAACGAAACCCAATCCTGTTTCAAATCCTGCTGCAAATATTAGACTAAAACATTCAACATGGGAGACAAACGGATCAATTATGTTTTCATTTAACTTAACGTTACCCCTTTTAACTGATTAGTAGGAAGTAGACAGCCTTTTGGCAAAATAGAGAAAACCCACTAACTAATAGGTCAGTTTTTAAATATTACTTTAGATGAGTGTCTAATCACGATGTATATTCATGCACATCATGACACATTTATTACAGTTAGTGAGATTTTAACGACGCAAACGCGGGCGTGAGCAGCTCTCGCGCAGCGTACAAACTGCAGCAGTAACTAATACTCATGCGCACTCATACTAACCTGCTGTCATCGGAGATGTTTCTGATGAACAGAGAAGTGTTTGGAGGTCGCATGTATCTCGCCATAATAATAAAAACGGCAAACTTCAGGTCCACAGACAAACGGGCTCACAGGCCACAGCTCGATGTGCACACGTACACGCGCATGCGCACCCAGCTCACTGTGACGTCACCGCTGAGTCACGCAAGAAAGAAGAAAGAAGAAAAAACATTTTATAAAAAATAATTAAAAAAATTATTCTTGCATATTATTTCAAATGTATGTTTACTGATATTAGAATCGTTGACAACAAATATTGTTTGAAAAATGTTTTGGCTTATAGCCTACATAATGAATATTTAATTGCAAAGTCAAAGAGGGGTCATTCAAAATGATATAGGGTTTACCCAGTGAAACATTACTTTTGTAAAATGTAAAGGTGATATTGATTTTAACTGCACTTTTTGTGACAGTTGCTCTGAAACTGTGGTTCATTTATTTTGGCACTGCAAAGACCATTTTGGCAAAATGTTTGTGATTTTATCACAAAGAATAAAGATGGCCAATTTGTGTTGTTGTGGAAATAATCGCAGTCAGGTTTATATCATAAATTGTATTCTTTTAATGGCAAAATTCCATGTTCAAAAATGTACATTTTCCTGTAAAAATTCCTGTTTTATATCATTCAATAAATAAATGGAGCTTTATATTGACTCAATGAAGCAAAAAACAGTTCAAATTTTAAAAAATTGTAAACGTTTCAATAGCTGTATGTAGATCTGCATCAAGACCTCCCTGTTTTATAACTGTTTATTAAATGATATATTTTGCCATATTATCTAGGGCTAGGCTAATATTTGTTAAAAAAGAGAAAGAAAAAAAAGAAAAAAGAAGCATTATTTCAAACGCAGTGCTGTTTTACTTAGTTTTCCAATAATATTAATCATTGAATAATAATAATTTAGCCTTTGTTTAGAAGGCAGCAGTTCAGATATCATTATCTAAAAACAACATTAGGTTTGAAAAATAAGAAAGCTGTAAAAAAAAATGAACATTTGAATGCTTTTATTTTTACATTTTAATGTTCATTTCTATATTTATTTAGGTATTTGTTTGTTTTTTTAACCTGCTGGCTGTTTTTGTAAAAAAAAAAAAAGAAGAATATATATATATATATGTGTGTGTGTAATGAATCAAATGTAGAAAGCTCCATAAAAATGTTTTTTTCTGTAACAGTTTACAATAAGGTCTCATTTGTTAACATTAGTTAATGCATTAACTAACATGAACAAACAAAGATTAATAAATACAGTAACAAATGGTTAATGTTAGTTAATAAAAATCCAGCTGTTCATTGTTTGTTCATATTAATTCACAGTGCATTAACTATTATGTTAACAAATACAACGTTTGCTTTTAATAATGCATTAGTAAATGTTGAAATTAACATTAACAAATATTAGTAAATGCTGTAGAAGTATCATTCATTAAAAGTACATGTTTACTAAAGTAGTTTACTAATGTTAACTAGGCTAAGTGTCACCATTTTTTCCTTTATTTTGTATTTTAAATTTGTGAATTGTATTACAGGACAAAAATGTTAAAATTTTAAATTAAATGTCAGAATGGGGCAGGCGGTCACATGTTTTATATGTTGTAATTTCATTTAATCTTTATTAAAGCTTGCTATTTCTGTTACGTTAAAATTTTTACTGTTTCATTAATTATTTTGAATGTTATAATTGTTGCATTGTTTAAACTTAGCTTAAACCATAGACAACATACCACAATACATTAATGCCAATGTGTGTGCAATTAATTATATCTTCTATTTCTGTGCAATAACAGTGGAAAAGAATATAGTTTTATATTTGATCAAGACTTAAAGGTTTGTTTCTACAAAAACTGATATTCAAAATTAAACCCACAATCAACAGAGTAAAAAAATCCCTTTCCTGGAATTGTCTGTTATTGAAAGCTAGTGTTATTAAAAATGTTTTTGTGAATGATGCAATGTACCAAAACCACAACAAACGCACACTATATATGATAAATCAGAGCTTTATTTAAATAGCCAGTGATTATCAATCTCTTCATATCTTTTTGCTCTTCCTGACCATGGTGGTTCCTCCTACTGTCAGGGTCTGGAAAATAAATACCCAGAGAAAATAAAAATATAACAAATGTTCATATTTTACAGATTTAGACAGGCCTGAGTGATTTAATATGCATTAGATCTCCAGTACAAACCTCAACCATCTCTCCTCCCTTGATCTCCTGGATGTGAGAGAATCGATCCGTGTGACAGACCAGCTTCCCTCCCTCCAGTTTGACAGTGCACTGGAAGAAAGAAACACACCAGAATATAAGAGTTCAGTTCATGGATAAAGAGCTTTCTTTTCTTCACGCCATCAGAGGTCAGAGTAAAATTAGTACAAATACACCAACTTAAAGGTGCAGTGTGTGATTTTAGCGGCATCTAGTGGTGAGGTTGTGAATTGCAACCAATAAAAGTTACGGTGGCCGACAGGAAAGTGTGTCACCGTCTGAGACAGCAGAGAGTAGCCAGTTCAGCAATGAGGTTTCTTTACAAGGATAAATCAAGAAATTATGTTTACTTAATTATTCAGTAAAACTGTTATTGTGAATATTATTGTTACTTGTTCATCATTGTGTCAGTGTTTTATTCGCTGAACTAAGTTTGCCTCCTTGCACGAAGAGCTACATAGTAACGAAACATGTTTGTCCGTTTAGGGCCACCGTAGAAACATGTCGGTGCATTTCAATGTAAGGGAACCCGCGGTGTGTGTAGATAGAAACTGCTCATTCTAAGGTAATACAAATATAACGGTTCATTAAGTAAGGTCTTTATACACCACGGAAAACTTATTTTTCAAGGTAGTGAGGAAACGCGCTCTGTAGCGCTGTGTGTTCGCTGTCGGCTACGTAGAAACATGACGACACAATATGTCGACCTCCATAGAAGGGGGCGCCCGCGGTTATGGAGATATAAAGGTCTCATTCTAAAGTAATAAAAACATAACGGCTCATTATGCAAGGTCTTTATACATCACTGAAAACATAGTTATGGATCTTATATTGCATTTCTGTCAATAGATCAATAGAAATATTACACAATGCACCTTTAAAGTCAACCGGAAATGACTATTGATTTACTTAAAGGAAAGGTATAGGTGATTTGTTCCAGAAACATGTTTTGTTATGCTGGTTGAAAGTCTCTACACATCTTGATAACAAACACTAAATTAAGCGGTTTAAATGTAGTTATACGTATATAGTGTCTGTCTAAGGCGTAGGACCATAAAATGTCCGTCCTATCATTGCATTCAGTCCCAATGCAATGATACGATGTCCTTCCTGCAGTCAACATATGTATTTCCATACCTCCGGTCACCTGTTGCGCAGACATCACAACTCATCAGCGCGTTTCATGCTATGCAGAGTTAGACAGACGTCAGTCACCGAGCGCCACAACCGAAACAGGAGTCACCGTTTACAGTTCCTCCTGAACCCAAACAATGAGCTTATGCTGCGTTCATGCCGTACTGTAATTTGTAAGAGATACTCGGAGCGGTTCGTGACTCGGATACATTTCATTGGCAACACTATCAACGCTGAAATTAATCTGCAGCAGTCAGGTGGTACAAGTTGTTTATGTTCACTATTATTGTGATTTTATGTGCTTTGAGACATGAGGTAGTTTAACACAGTCTCTCGTGACATTTTTGTTTGCTCCCTGCTGTGCGCGTTTCTGTGTTTTGAAGGAGGCGTGGCTTTAAAGCTAGCTTGCTATTGCTAGCCACTCTGTAAATCACGAATACATATCCCTGGTCTAATTAGCCTAAATGATTAACTGGTGCAGATTAATCTTTTTACTTTTTTCAGTTGAGAATTAAGAAAGACTTTGATATCTTGTGAAACTGAGCTCCTGCATACTATATCAACACCTTTATAAGAACTTTGACATCTTATAAAGGCGTAAATTATTATTCCACCTTGAGCTTCCTGCCGTCCATGGTGGTGATTTCAGCTTCCTTGCCGATGGTGAAGGAGTTTGTGACGGTTTTCCCGGGGGTCTTGGATGTGATGGTGAAGTCGTTGCCGTTTTGTTGGATTTCTGTCACTGGTTTAACATCCTTGGCCAGTTTAATAATATCTTCTGGCAGAGCTGAAGGAACAGAAACACACCGATACTGAGTGGCCTACAATCACGACAAAGACAAATTACCATTCCATCCCATATGGTTTCTATGGTAGCTTGTTTTCGACACGAAATAAAAAAAGTAACTTTTTTTCTCGCAATTGTGAGTTTATATCATACAATTTGTACTTCATAACTCGCAACTTTGAGGGAAAATGTCAGAATTTGCAAGAAAAAAAGTCTGTTTATCCAATATCTCTCAATTCCGGATTTATTTGTCATAATTCCAAGTATATATCTAGCAATTCTGACTTTATAACTTGCAATTCCGAGTTTATATCTCACTGATTTTATTATTACAATTCCGTGTATGTATGTATATATATACACGGAATTGTAACTCAAATGTTAGAAACAAAATCGGAATTGTGAGATATATACAGGTATATATATATATGCATCATGATATATATGAGTTTACAGACTTTATTTCTCACAATTGCGAGTTTATCTCACAATTCAGACTTTATAACTCGCTATTTCGAGTGTATATCCCACAGGCTTTATTTCTCGCAATTCTGACATTATAACTCACAATTCCGAGTTTCTCACAATTGTGAGGAATAAAGGCAGAATTGTAAGATAAAAAGTAGCAATTACCTGTTTTATTTTTTATTCGTGGCGGAAACAAACTTAATATATCCCAAAAGTTTTCCAAAAACGCTATTTCCCATCTCATTTTATTGTCATTGAATTTTAATACGAACAAAACATAGTCTATTGTACATACAGTAGGGTATTTGTCAGGATAGGTAAATAAATAAATGAGAAAAAAAGAAAGGAGAGAGAGAGAGAGAGAGAGAGAGAGAGAGAGAGAGAGAGAGAGAGAGAAAGAAAGAAAGAAAAGAAAAAATAAAGGCTATTAAACAGCTGCAGTGTTCATTGCTTCAAGTTTTTACTTTTGGATATTTTTTCAAATATATTTTAACATCAATTTCAAATTGTTCAAAATTTGGCATTTTTTTCATTCCATTTGACTTTATGAATATATAACAGGAAATTTCCCAACAGCATCGCGTGCATTATCTGCTTGTGGAAACCGCTGCTACCATGTGATGCTTTTGGGAAACGCAACCTTGATCATTTTGATTTTATAGGCGCTGGTAAATACGTAAAAACTCACGAATAGCTCTTAGAAACTCCTCGTAGTTCTCCTGAAGATACACCTGCCATGTTCCGTGGAAAGCCATGTCTGCTGATCGGATGTGATCGGGCAAGAGCCTTAGACCGCTTTGAGAAGCTCAACACAATGCGAAGAGGATCATTCCAGTCCAGTATTTATAATTCACATGTGAGTTTAATCATTGACGTTTTGGCATTTTTCCCTTTTGTTTGAACAACCCAGAGTTCGCTAACACCATTTGTGGAGTAATGCCCCCCTAAATATGGGTGCAACTGACCCAGTCTTTTTTTAAACCACAATTTAGGTTAATGGAATATTACAGAGTATTGACTTGCATCCATTATACTTAATAGATTTAGAAATATGGGATGTTTTCTGTGGGGATCCACGTGGGCCTGATTATTTAAAGCGTTTCTATTCATAAAAGAATCCTGAAAAAAGTATCCTAGTTTCCACAAAAATATGAACTATTTTTGGCCCTGAGAATAATAAATGTTTCTTGAGCAGCAAATCATCATATTAGAATGATTTCTGAAGGATCATGTGACACTGAAGACTGGAGTAATGATGCTGAAAACTCAGCTTTGATCACAGGAATAAATTACATTTTTAAAATATATTCACATAGAAATCAGTTATTTTACATTGTTATAATATTTCACAATATTCCTGTTTCACTGTATTTTGATCAAATAAATGCAGTCTTGGTGAGCATAAAATACCTTTTCCTTTTGAATGGCAGAGTATCTCTTGCAACAATCCTTCCTCATGGTCATGCAAGCTGGTTTTAATTTAGTATTATCTTTAGTTGATGGATTTAAACAGGTTAAATGAAAGCACAACTCTCTTGTTAATACTGTAGCTGAATGCATATAAGATTAACCAAAATATTTAATAAATGAGCACAATGCAATGGATAAATTAGCTGTATGAGAAGCCAAGTGGATGAACTGCACTGAACTAAATGAGAAATCACCACAAACTATTTTAAAATGAGCATCTCTGCAGAAAGAGATGAGTTTACAAGATTAATAACTCATTCAAACACGGTCACTCCATACGCTCAATAGAGAAGATGCACTCTGTTATCACCACATGGCAAACATGATAACACCGGTGCAAATAATATAATGCACGAGACACGATTTATTCCTGCTGTATGCATGCATGAGTCCAGCATTTTATATACAAGTAAATAAAAGCAAACAAATCTAACAAATCCTCTCAGTTTATCTGAAGACTGTTTTACAAAAGGAACCGGTTGAAATACTAGTCTGTTTAAACATATGAGGGGTGAATGACTCTGTGGACTGTGGAGTTTGCTTTCTATCTGTTCAAAAGATTCACCCCAGGATTGCATAATGATAGATCCAACAGGCCTCGATCTCTCTATTATGAAATATCAGCAGATGACACTTCCATCCATCCATGTACAGGCAAAAAAAATAAAAATAAAAATCGATGGTGACACTATTGTAATGCAGCTGGAAAGTGTGTTCACAGTCAATCTGATCAAAGTTCGCAGTCCACTTTTATTCCCTGATGATTTATTTAGTTAATGAAAAAAAGAGAGAGAAACAAGTTTAATTTGCACTTTATTTTGTAAGTGGCACAGGATAAATCAGAGGAAACAAACCACAAACTCAGTTCAGTCTTCAATGCCTTTAGGACACTGACATTGCTTTCTGAAGCACCATTAACAGTCAGTCACGGTCCAAAATGAACAAACAAATGCCATGTAAATAAGGCAAGCTTATTTTTGCCACAGAATAAAATTTAAAAAAAGGTAATTACGACTTTTTCTCTCACAATTCTGACTTTTTTCTTGCAAGTGTGAGTTTATCTCAGGAGAAAAAAAGTCTGAATTGTGAGATAGAGAGTCGCACTTGCAAGAAAAAGTCAAAATTGTGAGATAAAAAGTCGCAGTTACCTTTTTAATTTTTATTCCGTGGCAGAAACAAGCTTCCAGCTTAGAATTCACTGTTGACTTTAATGAAAATGATGAGTTTGTCCTGGTGTTACTGATTTACAGTTGCACTGCATCTGCTCGAGGCTTTTCACCTTGTTTATACACACTGACGGTCACGGGAACCGTCTGCGATCCGTGTTTATTGCGTACAAAGATGCTATAGTTGCCCGAGTCCTCCATGGTCACGTGGTTTATAGTGAGCGTGGAGGATTTATTCTCGTTTAAAATGTTATACTGGTCACTAGAGAGGATTTCTCTGTCGTTCTTTAGCCAGAACATTTCCGGCACTGGATCGCCATCGGCAAAACATGTCAGACAAAGAGACTGAAGAGAAAGACAGAATGATTGTGTGAGCTGAAGAAGAGAGTCAATGAAACACAGAAGTGATGGAGACGTACCTTCTCCTCCATTATGGCCACCACATCGGGAAGACCCTTTGTGACTTTGGCTCGATCTGTCAGAGATGGACAGTTATGATGAAGTGTGTAAATGCTTTACTAAAAGACTGCTAGAATCATGACAATTCAATACTTACTTTTCTCAGCAAACTCCACTTGCCTGTGAATGAAGACAAAACAATACAATTTTATAGAGAATGAGTTTGCAAACTCACCTAAACACCACTGAACGTTTATAAGCATAATATTTAAACTAGTGTTCCAACCTTTTAATAAATATAATGATTTTTTTTTTTTTAATAATCTTTGTATTTTTTTGTAAATAACTAGTAAAATTTTTTATTTAATTGTATGTATATATTAGAGGTGGGCATAGATACATTTTTTTAATCTAGATTAATCTCACTGTAATCTTGGAATTAATCTAGAATAAAATGGCTCATTTGAATTCTGCCGAAGGCATTCAGAATATGTGTGCTACCCAAATAATGACTAAAATTAAGTCTTTGAGAATAGTTCGCCTCGCGTAGGGGACAATAGAGGAGCAAAAGTCGAATATCGATCAAAAAAAACAAAACAAAAAAAAAACGCACACTCACAATGACAGAAAGGGAGGCCAATTTCATCTTTAGCGATTTGTCATCAAACAAACTGTTTATTAATTGACATGTAACATGTTTTCGTAGTTTCTTTTATTACATAGTAGGCTAATTGGAAGAAGAAGAAAACAATAAGCACGACGTATAGGCTACAGTCCGTTTTTGCATCGCCAAACCAGATGCTCGTTAGATCATAAAAAATGTCATATGTCATAATGATCTTATGTGAACCTGCCTTTACCGGCAATAGCCTCCTCCTTTTTAAACAAATTAGTTTTCAATCAATGTAAACTATTCGTGTGACTATGCCCCTGCGCAATACACGCACATTACCGCGGGATGGCGGGTGTTCATTTCATAAACTGTACACAATGGTAACGTTAGTTTATTTATTAACCTGTTAACCTTTGCCAGTGCGCCGACGCTCTGAAGCGTTTTTTTGTAGCCTATAAATTTATGTATATGTCCAAAAAACTGATAATGTCATACTTTTTAGTAGTGCTATCGTGACGTAATAATCTGTTTGGTTGTAAAATGTATTACCTGAATGAAATGAAATCGAATGTATCGTCCTGTGGTATCATTCATTCACAGACAGTTTACGAAGATGTTCAACTAATAAAGATCTTCATCGCTGGCAAAAATATGATGCATTTGCAGATTTGCTTTCACTAGACTAAACTGTAGATCCACGGCCACTTCATCCAAAGCTCTTGATGTTCTTGAATCTTCCTGTTACGAATCCGAGTCGGGTGTGATTGAACGCGCTTCAGACGATTCAGTGCGAGAGGAACTGAACAGATCATTCAAACTGATTCGCGAACCGATTTAGACAGATCTGCCAACTTGTTTGATGAAGTCTTTGAACAAAATCGACTTAAAAGAGTGATTTATTTGTAAATTGAGCATCGCTCATGCTCATACAAAGATACAGCGCGCTTGGAATAAACTCATTTAACAACATGTATTGCATTAAAATAAAGTAAGGAGAGGAACGTCGCCCAACATAACTAAGTAAAAGTACACCTTGTGTCCCTGACAGGAAAATACCCTGCTGTGCGATCTGTGACAGTAGGCGCGGCGTCAATTATGTCAAATATACTACACATTGGAATTGCGTGAAAATATAACGATATTCGAAAAAGCTATTGTATGATCCCAACCCAACTTTGAGAATAGATTAACGGCGATATTTTTTTTATCGCCCGATAAGAGTCTCACGTTAATGCAGCACGTTAACGCCGATAACGGCCCACCACTAGTATGTATATATATATATATATATATATATATATACACACTGAACAAAATTATAAACACAACACTTGTTTTTGCCCCCATTTTTCATGAGCTGAACTTAAAAGATCTAAGACTTTTTCTATGTACACAAAAGGCCTATTTCTCTCAAATATTGTTCACAAATCTGTCTAAATCTGTGTTAGTGAGCACTTCTCCTGCCGAGATAATCCATCCACCTCACAGGTGTGGCATATCAAGATGCTGATTAGACAGCATGATTATTGCACAGGTGTGCCTTAGGCTGGCCACAATAAAAGGACACACTAAAATGTGCAGTTTTACTGTATTGGGGGGTGGGGGTGGGGTGGTGGTCCAAATCAGTATCTGCTGTGACCACCATTTGCATATATACAGTGGCGCAAAAAGTGGGTATGCGCTATATGCGGCGCATAGGGGCGCCGTATCATGGGGGCGCCAAAGCGATGGTTAAAAAATAATATATATATAAGTTATATAAATTTATATAAAAGTTATATAAGTTAAATATAAAAAAAGTTATATAAATTTTAGAAGACTAACAGGCTAGAGTAGGCGCCGGCGCCCTCAAAACATTCCATCATAGAATTTATTTTGACATAGAAGGGTAATATCGCGAGCGGGCGGAGGCGCGCTGAGTGAGCAGCACAGGAGTGAGATGTCTTTGAAACTCGAAAAAGATGGATACAGCAAAAAAGCTGTCGGGGGCTAAAAATAGAAAATGAAAGAGGGAAAAGGAGATGGCATGTCAAGGGATGCGACAGCAGCTAAATAAGTTGATGGTGAAAGGCAACGGGTAGGATTTAAAGTGTGACGTCTGTGCTTGGAGGAGGCTTGCAAATATTAATGTTTAACAGACTGGCAAGTGTTTGCTAACTTAATGCAAAATAGATTTTGGTTAAACCCTATGGTACCAATCCCATGCATGACATATCTCAATTTTATTAAAGTAAAATAACAACTGGTAAATATAAGGTAGCATGCACAAAAATGACTAGAAGCTGGAAAACATTACTTATGCCATAAGGCTGGTTTATCATGGAAACAAATAGGTTTTGTTTTACCATTAGCTGTTCATGTTAGCTGTGCTGTCAGACATACAGGCTATAGTTACATCTGTGGGGTGACATGAAGCTGTAATTAGGGTCACATCTCTCTCTCTCTCTTTAAAGATCTGCTGTGCTATATATATGTATGTGTATATGTATATATATATATATATATATATATATATATATATATATATATATGTATGTAGCACAGACCTATAAAGAGAGAGAGAGATGTGACCCTGTAATTACATATCTATATATGTGCCATATTTCTACTTTTTAAAATCCAGAATGTTAATGTAATTTCAACAGCAGCACAACCTTACTGCATAATAGTTGTCTTATATTAAGCTATCAGCAGGCTGATTTAAGAATATAAATTGTATATATAAATTATATATATAAATTGCTATTAAGTGTATATAATATTGTTACTTACATTACACATTTCTTTAAAGAGAAAAAAATTAGATAAAGTTTCGCAATGTCACAATTTCTTTTTAATTCAATAAAATTGTTTTTAATAATTATTATATTATATACTATATTCACCTAAATACCACTGAAAGTTTTTTAGTGAGAGATGTAAAGTAATATTATAACCTTAAAATAAATATAAAGAAAAAGATTAATTTTCATTTTTTTAAATAAGTGAAACCACTTTCATTTTAAACTTTATACTTACATTACTAATAAAAAGGAGATAAAGTGTTTTGTAATGTCAATTAATTTTCAATCCAATTTTTTTTGTAAATAAGTGGTACATTTTATTTTTGAATAAAATTTAATTAAATAAATAAATAAAATATAATATAGGCCTAAATAAAATATAAATATATTACTTATATATATATATATATATATATATATCAAGTAATATATTTATATTTTATTTAGGCCTATATTATATTTTATTTATTTTTTGACAAAATTAAAACATTTTGAACACATTATATTTTATTATACATTTATATAATTTACCACTGATGTACTAGTTATTTTAGTACATCAAGTTAAGCTGAAATAAAAAAAGTTTTTGTTTTTTATATTTTATTTTAATCATTTATTTAATTCAAGTAACAAATATGTTTATTTTTATGGTTTTAGTTCTGGGTAACTATAATAACCCTGAACTGAGCTAACTGACAACTTTTTATATTTTTTCCTACAATTTTGGTAAAGAAATAAAAAAAAATCATAAAATAAATTATATATAGCTGGTAAAAGCTGATTGGATCTTATTACAAATATACATACATATACTGTATTAGGAATAAGATCCAATCAGTTCTTCCCACTTTATGAGCAAGAGAAAGATAAAATGATAAAATAGATAAAAGATAAAATGTTCACAGAAATCGCCATTCATTCTAATGGAATATTCTATAAAGTTCGTCTGAGTTAGCAACAGTAACCAAAGATGGTGGAGCTTAGCGAAGGGTCAAATTCAGTTATATGAATATTCAAAAACATCTTCACTTACTTTAGCCTCTGGTATTCCAGCAAAGCATCTGCAAAAGCTACAGAGAAGAAAGAGAGGTTTTAGGCTTTAGGCTTCATCTTCCCGCTCGACTCGCATGTTTTGTGCCTGTACCTTGTCCAGACAGATCCAGAGCGCGCTGGTGTGTTTCCTGGCCGTCGAACATCTCCAGGGTGTACTTCCCTTTATCGCTTTCACTGGGGCCAAATATCTCAATCCAAACCTTCTGCATGCTGCTGCCAGGCCGGCTCCGCTCCTCACAGTCAATTCTCTTGTCTCTGTCACGGGACAAAACCAAACCATCAAAGGAAAACAAGGCATTGAATGTGACCGTTAATCCCTCAAATAAAAAACACTGAGCCAGTGTTATTTTAGTATCATTGAGATATTATTATAGTTTTTTTATTGCTATTTTGAATTCGTTTTTTATCTTCATATTTTTCATTTTCATTTTATTTAAAGTTTTATTAATTTTGCTGTGTTTTTGTCATTTTTGGTATTTCTGTATAATTTTTATTTCAGTTTTAGTTCTTTTAGTATATCAAGTTAAACTAATTAAAATAAAAATGTTTTATTTTTTATAATTTATTTTATTTCAAGAAATAAAAATGTAAATTTTTATGTTTTTAGTACTTGGTAACTATAATAACCCTGAACTGAGCTAACTGACAACGTTTTATATTTTTTCCTACAATTTTGGTAGAGGACTAAAAAATATAAAGCCATAAAATGAATGTGTATAGCATGATTCCAATTTTCTGTTTGTTTCAAATAGTTTGTTTCAAATTGAGATCACGATTCTGAACAGACAACTAAACAAAATAACTTGTAATTGACTAGAGGTTCTGACAAAATGTTAATTGGCTATAGTCTATTAAAAAGATTATTTAATTTGAATTTTTTTTTGAATGATTCAATGACTCACTCATAAAGATTTCACTTGTTTACTGGATGAATCAGCATTTTTAAACAAATCTCTTGAATGAATGATTAAATGGTAAATAATGTTTTTTTTTATCAGTCTCTTGTCGCCACCTACTGGTGCAACAATGTAATTGACACCATCTTTATTTGAAGCGTCAAGTTACTTTCAAAGTTGGTTTACTCTTACACAAAAATAATGATCCTGTGTGGTTGGAAACCTGTGTGGTTGTGTTTATGAAGCTGTTTCATGACAACTGCTCTCTCTGACTCAGCATCTGCCCCAACACAGATCTGAATGTTCGCTGCGATGATCGTAGACTACTTGTCAAAGGTTTAAGCTGAATCAGTGTCATATAATATGATAAGATCGAATAAGATCGCGCGGGTTTTTGAATTGAGATTGCGATCTTTTAGCGATTAATCCTACGGTTTGTGTAGCTCCGCCCCTTTTCAGCACTGCGCTCGTTGTGTTCAGTTTTCCGGTTTGCATTTAAAATCTTACGGATTTATGAATGGACGGCTCCCGATCTACTGATATTTGTCATGACGCTTCAAACATTGTAATACTCATGATAACTTTCGTTAACTTTTCAGGTAAATCAACTTAACCAGCTAATTACTCTTCGAAAGCGATGCTACCACAAAAACGGAAGTTCAGACACAATATTCTAAAGATGGCTGTGTGCTTGTTTCTCTGGCGCACTTGTTAAGATCAGTTATTTGGCTTCATTTCAAGTACTAAAAGATTTGGTAATGTGAAATCTGAAGCAGAACTCTTCCATATACATCCATAACCGTATAAAAACTCACTTGAAGTGCCAGCTGGTCTTCATGCAGCTCATGTAGTATTTGAGGGAGCAGTAGAGCTTGAAGCCCTGAGCAGTGCACTGGACCCACACTGGACCAGCAGAGAGCGCTGTGGGTCACACACACACACGCACACACAGACGCGCGCGCGCACGGGATCGAGATTACATTAGTAACTATGACTTTACATGAGCATGAGCGTCTGAAACATCATCACATCAACCTACCGCACTGTTTATTGAGCTGCTGCACCAGCCGCTCAAATTCTGAGGAATACAAAAACAAAAGATCATATTAGTATCATTTTGGGTAACACTTTAAAACAAGGCCCCATCAGTAAATGCATTAACTAACAATGAGCAACACATATGTTACATTATTTATTAATCTTTGTTAACATTAGTTGATAAAAAATACAACTGTTCATTGTTCATGTCAGCACAGGTCCATAAAATATACAACTTTTGAATGTAATAATGTATTAGTAAATGTTGGAATTAATATTAACTAAGATAAATACAATTATTTTATTTTAATAATGTATTAGTACATTTTGAAATGAATATAATCTAAGATGAATAAATTACTTAGAAGTATTTTTCATTGTTAATTAATGTTAGCAAGGAACCTTATTGTAAAGCGTAGCTGAAATTTTACTTACAAAATATTTTGATATTAAATCACCTCCACATAGAAGTATTATTCTACATTAGAATAGTTAATTCATTACAGTGATTTTACTACAGGTATGGAATGAACCTAAAACCCCTTAAAAATCACTGTAAACACGTAAATAAAAAAATAAACCACTATATTATTAAATACATATATTTATATATTTTTCTAGACTGATTAAAATATATAAGATATATTTAAAATGTGTGTGTATATATATATATATATACATTAAAATTATAAGAAAATTATTATAATTAAAAATGACACACACAAACACAATAAATATATATTACAGATATTTTATGCACTCTAGAAAATTTAAAAAAATTAAAATTTTATGTTATAAAAACATAAAAAAAGAGTAGGAGAACATTTTTAATGAATATATCTTTAATCCTACTTTGAAATCTTGAAGTTTATATGATACTATGTTACACAATGGCGTGAGAATGAGGTAAAAATGACGTTCTTCTCACCGTCATCGATCAGCTCCAGGACACTGTCATCTTCTCCTCTGCTGTCGCTCACCACAGCCCTGTACACACCCAACTCTTTCCTCGTCACCTGAGCCATTATGACAAATAACACGGGTCAGTCTTACTCCAGGCTCAATTACGCACTAATAGCCCTTTAATCGGCAAGTGCCAGGAAGATTGGTGGAAGGAATTCTCCTCTATCAGGCAATTAGACGCAGAGTTATCGGAATGTTCCGGGTTCAGTATAGGTTAAGATTTATTGACAAAATTTGTGGCAGAACATTGATTTCCACAGAAAATTATTTTTTTATTTTTTGTGTAAAAGCCATAGCAACTTCATGAAGTTTTCAGTAAAAATCTGTTTCTTTTGCAGCTATAATTCTAAGCCACCCTTATAAAATTCTGACATTGTGCCACAAATTCTGTTGAACTTGTACTGAACCCTTAACATTTTCCCAGTGTTTTCCTTCATGTCCTGTCTTTGAGGCTGAATGTGATGGTACCTGCGGGACAGTGAAGGTGCTGACACCCGAGGGCTCGTACACGGCCTGAGAAAGCTCCACTCCATCCTTAAACCACTTCAGACGCGTGTCTTTGTTCACATTAGTGACCTGCAGCCGTACACAGACACAAGGGGTCGGCATATGGTTTAAATGGAGATGTATTGTCATCATTAGTGAATAAATACCATTACCTTGCACTTTATAATCATTTCACAATCAGAGGTTACTGTCCATGACAAAAACTCCTCGAAATGGGGACCTTGGAAAACAAAACAGAGAGAAACATTTGATTATCATAGTTTAAAAAAAAATACTATGCTATCCATTAGTTAACATGAACTAACAATGAAAAATACTTCTAAAGCATGTAATAACCTTGATTTATGTTAACTAACACTTACTAAAACATTTTTATCTGTAAAACATTAGTTAATGCACTGTGAACTAACATGATCAAACTTTAATAAATGCTTACAAATATTGTTTATTGTTATTTTAAGTTAGATAATGCATTGTTAACAAATGAGACCTTGCTGTAAAGTGTTAACTCTTGTAAAGTCCCTGTTGCATGTCTTTGTTCATACATTTGTGTATATCATTTGACATGGTTTATCTGTTATTGGTCTCTAGATCTGTTTTGTCGACTCACCCGACTTTCTCTTCCAGTTTCGTCTGTTGGCCTCAGATTTGGCCAGTGTGTCCTGAAACTCTGACAAACAAACAATAAAACAGAAGAATTAATGTTAAATCTGGAGAAATATTCAGTATGACCTTCAGCCTTGTCACAATATAGATAAAAAAAAAATTGACTCTTGAGTTTAAGTGGTTTAAATGAAGTTGTGTTGCATCATTAAGTGGTGACTGAAAAATTACAATGAACTTCATTCAAAAAAAGAAATGTACCTTTTTTGAATGAAAAATTAAACAATACCTGGTTCGGTCATGATACCTACTTTCAGTTCATGGTATAAAATCTTTCAGCAAAACTTTGTTATTCTCAATTGTAACATGTTTGGTGTCGGGAACAACAATTGTTTGTTCTAAACAAAATTACAAATTGTACAAAATAAATAAATAATTCTTAGGAAAAAGTGCAAACTAGATCTTGATTGATAATGTTTTTTATACATTTATTATAAAGAGATATCTGTGTGGTGGAAAAGCCCCAAATAAATACATTATGGACATTTTTTAAAAAGTGACAGTAAAGACATTTAAAATATTATAAAACATTTCAAAACATTTCTATTTCAAACAAATGCTGTTCTTTTGAACTTTATATTCATTAAAGAATTCTGAAAAAACTGTTTCCACAAAAATATGAATCAGCACAACTGTTTTCATCATTGATAATAATCAGAAATGTTTTTTGAGCAGCAAATCATCATATTAGAATGATTTCGGAAGAATCATGTGACACTGAAGACTGATAATGATGCTGGAAATTCTGTTTTGCATTATATTTTCAAAAATACAATAAAAACAGTAATACTCTAAAATATTACTACAATTAAATAAATAACTCTTACCTTTGTGAATATACTTTAAAATGTAAAATATTCCTGTGATAAAAGCTGGATTTTCAGCATCATTACTCTTACACATTCTTCAGTGTCACATGATCCTTCAGAAATCATTCTAATATGATGATTGGCCGCTCCAGAATTTTTTATCAGTGTTGAAAACATTTGTGCTGCTTCATATTTCTGGGGATTTAAAAAAAAATTCCACTGCTTTATATTTGTTTAATCAAATACCATTTCCCCTGTGGAACAGCTTTGTAGTTTAATGTTATAAAGTAACATTGCAAACATACTCTTATCCACTAAAACCAGTGTGAACTGGTTCTTGGCCCGTCCGTCTTTGAGCTGCGCGGTGTACGAGCCCTCGTCTTCTTTTGAGATTTGATCAAACAGGATCTCCAGCAGACCTTGTGCCTTGTCAAAGTTAATCTTACGGGCCTGCAGAACACACACACACACACACACACACACACACACACACACACACACACACACACACACACACACACACACACACACACACACACACACACACACACACACACACACACACACACACACACACACACACACACACACAGCTCTTTAGGAGTCACTGAGTAATGACATGCAGATGAGTGTTAAGGTGAGGCTGCAGCGGTTACTGGTGTGCTGGAGATCTCGGTGTCGTTGAGGATGAGCCGAAGCACCGCAGAACTGCTGAGATCTTCTGTCTGGATCCACAGACGAACTCTTCCCTGCTCCGACACCTCCACCTGCCAGCCTTCAGACCTCAGAGAGATCACTGACAAACCAAGAAGAGATTGCTTCATGTGCATATCAGATTTAAAACAATAGTTCACGCAAAAATGAGCTCGTTCATCCACAATTTCAGTCTGTCACACAAAGCCATCACACCCATTCACTTTAATATGGAAATGATCTCTTTAATGTGCCTATAAACTATAGATCTTTCTGATTGTAGTCTTCCTACACTCTCAAACTAAGGCCATGTTTACAGTATTAAGACGCATTTTGGTCGATCGGATCACAAGTAGATGGAGACACATTCCCCCGTTTGCACCTGGGGCCTCATGTACAAAGACTTGCGTTGAATTCATACTAAAACATTGCGTACGGACAAAGCTGTAAATGAAAAAAAAAAAAAAAAAATCAGATGTATGAATCTCTGCGTACGAAGGATCCCACGCATATTCTCTTTGTACATCCCAATTAACGTAAAAATGAGCGCACATGCACGAGCACAACGCCCCACCCAGTATCCTCCCTTAATTAAATACATTTAAATATGGTAATGAGTCCACTTTGGTAAAAGAAAGGAGTAAGAAAATGGCTAAAGCAAGCGGCAAGAAGTGAAACTTTACAGAAAGTGAATCGGAGGTGCTGCTATCGGAGGTAGAAACGAGAAAAAAAAAATATTTGGAACTTTAATTGTCCTCCGGAATTAATAACAAAAGGAAAAAATGTGAGTGGGAGAGTTTGGCTGATGCCGTCAATGCGGTGGGATCTGAAAGTCGCACTGTAAATGGACTTAAAAAGAAATGGTCTGATATAAAGGTGGACATTAAATGGAGAACTGCTGCGCACCGACAAAGTGTGGGCAGAACAGGCAGTGGTAAAGGGGTCGATGAACTTACACCCTTAGTTGCCTCAGTTATGAGTGACACCTTACTCTCTGGAGTAGTATCTGCTGCTGTGGGAGACTCGGATTTACTACAGGACTGCCACGAAGGTAACCAATATTATCTGCACATTTATTGAATGGAAATGTGTCCGATTCACATATGCAAATTCTTCTTCAGATGGCGCCTTTATAGCAATGTGTGTGCAGTCGATCGCTCCGATTACATTAGGAAAACCGGCTATCGCTGCAAATTGCGTTTTAATGTTTGGCTGGTCAACTGCATCATATGGGAACCTTATACCTGGTAGACATGCGGATGATCCCGACCCATACCGCTGGCATTGAGCGGCTCAAAGACGACTGGCTTATTCCTGAGCGGTCTGCCAGTTCCCTTTGGAAAGAACCAGTTGCCAGGAAAGCAAGTGTTGTCAGCACCTGCAAGGGAACGGGTATTGCGTGGCTCCTCGCTGTCTCTCTCTTTAGATTCGGACCCAACTCAGCACAGAGCTCCAAGAGGATAGCCCTTGGAAATCTGAAACGGCTGATAAGCAAGTCATCATCCTGGGCCAGAAAATCATTGTGGTCCCTAAAAACTCGTTCTCTTCGGATTCTGCCATTAGCAATGTCCTCTAATAAGGCCAAAGCTGCCATTGCCATAGACTAAGGGTTGTATCAATTTGCATATGCTTTTATATGTTCTTACTTAATTGCATAATTGATAGAATATTCCCATAAGGCTCGTGTGACAATATATGTAAATTATTTTATAAATTGCAAATTAATAGCAATGCTTCCCACAGGTGGTATAGTGCGATAGACTTGTAGAACAATTCGCTGTGTAATGTTTGCAACTTAACTTCATTGCCTATAAGAGTCGCCAACGGACAAAAACTATGAGAAATGTACGTACGCCAGACATGAAATTGGCGTGGAGGAACGCACATTCTCACGTTAATTTCACTGTTAGTACATCCGACCGTGAGCGTGAAAGCTGGCGTAAGCAAAGTTTTTGTGCGTACGGAAGATTGATACATGAGGCCCCTGGTGTTTTAATCCGTCTCTTTTGTCCACTTTCATCCACTTCTGTCCTGATTTCTTCTTGGACACGGTCTATGAGCGGGTTAATGTATGGGCTTTTCAGATCTTTCAATCTAATGGCAATTTTGTCCAAAATGATCCAATCGACCAAAATGCATCTTAATACCAGGTGTAGACAGGGCCTATATGTTTGTATATATATATATATACATATACTTATATATATACATATACTTATATATATATATATATATATATATATATATATATAAACATTTCTATATATGTAATCATTACGATCACAACTTGTAATAACTGCATATTGACATTACTTGGACACAGTCACCTCTGATAACAAAAGACTTAAATTGTAATGAAGAAACATTTTCTGTAAAGCTGCTTTGAAACGCTATGTATTGTGAAAAGCGCTTTACAAATAAATGTCAATTGAATTGAATAAATCATCACATTAGAATGATTTCTGAAGGAGTAATGATGCTGAAAATTCAGCTTTGATCACAGGAAAAAATTACACTTTAAAACATATTACAATAGAAAAGAGTTATTTAAAATTGTAATAATATTTTACAATTTTATGGTATCTTTGATCAAATAGACGAAGCCTTGGTGAGCAGAAGAGACTTTGTTCAAAACATTAAAACATCTTGTACACCCTAAACTTTGAATGTGTTTACTGTTTAGATTCTCTGAACATTTACGCAGTTTGTGAAGTGCATTTTATTCACTTACACGGGTTTCTGACATGCCAGCTGAGTTCTGTCAGTCGCTCCAGATCTGAGAGAGAAAACGCCACAATTGCAAAGTCAAATTCAATCACACTATCAAGACAAAGATACCGGCCGCTGTCAGAATGATCAGACATCTTGCAAATGAGATTTCAAGTTTAAAGATTATGTTTGTCATGCAGTTGATATCTAACACAAACAGTCACACTTTGTGTAGGGTTAAAATACACAGATCTTGTAAGGAATGGTTTAGGGCAAAGGGGCTTGAAAAAACATTAATCAGTGGCCGAATGATGATAAAATACCAGGGTCACACTAAGAAAAGACGAGTTATGCGTCAAGTTTTAATGCTGAACAGATGCACAAGGTCTTATGCCACCGTGTTCAGGTAATGCATTATGCCGAGACAGAAATGAATATCTACCCTGGGCAGTGAAGGTGAAGCTGGAGGAGACGTCAGGGTTTCTGCTCAGCTCCACTGTGTAAAGGCCCAAATCCTGCTCTGAGGCGTCCGTGAAGGTAAGAACAGACCTGGGAGATACATGACCAACATCTCAATCAGGTTTATAGACTATTTAAAGGTACAGTTTACCCAATCACCATCATTTCCCCAAACACAAAACTGTATGAATTTATTTCTTCAGTGACAGAAGATTGGAAGTAATCCTATGGCTTCAGAAGACTGGGAATATTCAGCACAACACATATGAACTACCTTTATGGGTATATATTATAAACATTTTTGGTCCACATTTACTTTTATTGTATGGTTAAGAATGACCAGGATGTTCTTTAAAGATTCAGATTTTCTTTTCCTTAGAAGAAAGAAACTTTCGTGAGGTTGAGTAAATGTGCGACAATTCTTATTTTTTGAGTGACAATTCCTTTAAGAATGTTTAAGGTGTAATACACTCACACTCACACACACACACACACACACACACACACACACACACACACACACACACACACACACACACACACACACACACACACACACACACACACACACACACACACACACACACACACACACACACACACACACACACACAGTCTCTTTTGCTCACAAAGGGTGCATTTATTTGATCAAAAATACAGTAAAAAAAACTGTAATATTGTGATTTATTATTACAATTTAAAATAACTGTTTTGTATTTGAATATATTTTAAGATGTAATTTATTCCTGTGATGGCAAAGCTGAATTTTCATCCTTCAGAAATCCTTCCAATATGCTAATGTTTCACAATATTACTTTTACTGTAGTTTTGGTCAAATAAATGAAGCCTTGGTGAGCATAAGAGGCGTCTTTCAAATAAACAAATATATATATATATATATATATATATATATATAACAGCATATATTTAGATAATATACATGTTAAATATCTTAATATTTACTGTTTTATATTTATACTAAGTTAATAGTTTAATATTGTGGCATCAGTTTTTGATTACTTTGTTGCAATGCTTCATGGGTTTAGTATAATTTGCTCATTAAATAATACAAATTTGGAGTCTGTCTTTTTTGTGTTTAATCATTGTTTATAGATATGTTGGTTGGTATGTGGGTAGAAACAAACTTCCAGAACCAAAGCTACTGAAAAAAGTGTCACTGTTGTGCTCATTTTACGATATATTGGCAAAAGACCTGTTGTTTTTGTTCTCCAGACGGGCTCGTCCAGCGTCAATAGCTTTTCCGTAGTTCTTATTCCACTTATAAACGTCTCCATCATCCACATCAGCAGCTTCAAAGCTCAGGAAGATGAAGCCGTCATTATCAACTCCCATCTCAATCTCTTTGGTTCCTGGTGGCAAACATGGGATAGAGTTAAATGCAACTCAGTTTAAAGTGAGAATGAAATCATTACGCAGATTTCCAGGGATCTGACCTGCTTTAGTCTGTGCTTTGACTGGCTCAGACGGCACAGAAGACATGCCGACTCCAGCGTCATTCACAGCAGACACACGGAGACGGTACATCTGACCTGCTTTCAGACCTGAAACCTGATCAACAACCAGCCCAAAACAGTCACTCCTCTTTCAAAGCTTTCTGGGACTAGATGCAAAAAAAATAACTATTCTGAGTTGCATTGAGATGCATTTTATTGCAAGACACTGCAGGCAAATATTTGTGCACCCACTGGTGAATTTTAAGATTGCTTCCATAATATGTTAGACTAGTAGAAAAACTAGTCTAAAATACACTTTTAAGTGTTTATTGCATTTTATCTATTTGCATCTGTAGATTTATGTTATAATACAAATCTTTTTGTATTCAGTTTGTCAGAAATCTCCACTTCAGTAGCTTTACATACACCAAACGTTACTGTTTTATTCCTATCTATATTCTGAAGGGTTTTACATAAGGATTTCTTCATATATCAATGATTTATATATCATTTTATTACTAAAAATATGGTGAAAAATGTATATTTTTTTCTGGCTGTTGACAGTATTTTCTGATTTATGGAGTGATAGACAGAGATATCCAACAATACAGGGTTATTATCATTAATTGAAACTAAAAAGATCAAACACATTTCTGTTAATTGAAATAAAGCTGAAATAAAATAAAATATAAATATAAATATTAGTTACAAGAATTTAACTACATGATAATGAGAAATGTTGCGGGAATAAGATGAAATAAGTTGAAGCACTACAAATATTAACTGGAAATAAATAAAAACTGATATAAAAATAAATTAAACCAGATTAGCAATATATATCTTTTTTTTTAAAGTAATAAAACGGCAAAAAGACATAAGAATATTAAAATTTAAAGCAAAATTTCCATTAAAAAAAGCTAATTCAAAATAAAACTGACAAAACTTTATTAACACTGATCCAAAATCCCCTCTGTAAAAACCTTTAATATCTTTAAACATAACATTTCAGAAAACTTTAAATAAAAACAATTGTTTTAATGATTAATGTAAGGAGTGATATCTATCAGTTATTTTTTAGTTATTAGTTATTTTTTAACCCTATTCACATGTAGTGTCTTGCCTTAAGTTGTTATTCCTGAGGCACAAATGTAATTTGAATATGAAATTAAGAATTAGATTGCAATTCAGTTCAAATTTCTAAATTCTGAATATTACCCAACCATGATAAAGTACTGCAAAAAGAGAGACTTAACAGACCTTTAAGTGAGTTTCTGTCACCGCCTCACTTGTCACAGCGGTCCAATCCTCAGACTCCGCCCCCTCACTGATGTCCACTATATACCCACTGATCTCTGATTGGCCCTTGTACAGAGGCTCCGCCCACAGCAGCACCAGAGAGTTGCACCTCACTTCTCGAAATTCCAGATCATATGGACAACCTGCGAGAAATGAAAGAAAAACATCAACATTCAGTTTTCTATCATCACTCTGTCACTCTGTCCATTCGCAACTCATTTTAATTGTGTTCAGGAAACCTGTTTGAATCCTGAAGAAATTACACACTTCAGCTTTAAATCTAGATTCCATGCATTAATATATCTTATATTCACACTACTTTATATGAGCTGTGTTTATCCTCTTGAACATATTAGACACAATAAAACAAAAGAAATAAATCATCTAGCTCACAACATGCCATGGCATACAACTGATAAACAAAGGAAACATATAGTGTGCCGTCTCCACTTTTTCTTGTTAAATGAATGTGCTGTAAGTGAAATAACCCTAAAAAATGGCAAACAAACCAGTACAATGGAAGAAAAACTACTTTTATAGATTGTTGAATTCTGTATCACTGTGCCAGAGAAACACACTCTAGTGAAACACACTATAAAAATGAAATCATTATGAAATATAAAGAACTGAAAGGCAAAGATATATGAACTGAAAAAAGCCATGTGCCAGATGTGATTTCTTCAGAGAAGCTTCTAAAACAAGATTAAAACTCAAATCACATTCACTGTTTCTTATGATTAAAAAGTGTAACAAACAAATTGTGCAATAAATAAATAAAAAATATAAATGTAAAATAAATGTAATTTGGTAATATAACCTTATTCCTTGCAAGAATCGCACAGTTTACGTTGATGAAATTAGAAAAGTTTCTAAAATACCCAACCCTTTCTTTCTTTATCAAAATTGCTCTAAGAACAGTGTTTAAAGTGCCCCAATATGCTTTTTCGGATTTTGCCTTTCATGCAGTGTGTAATAAAGCTGTTTGAGAATGTAAAAAGCAAAGTTATAAAGATCAAATGCATGACAAGTAAAGTTATTGACTCCTAAAAGGAATTGTCAATAATGGAATTGTCAATAATTCCAGTCTCTTTTCCTGTTACATACTGAAACAATGTATCAAATTAGCATAATGCCAGCCTAAGCTCTTCATTGGCTGCCCGTGAACAATGTCCACCTTGCCCCGCCCTCAAACACTGTAGTTGTAGCTGAGACTGGAAGGGTTTGCTTCATGTTTTCGACATGTTGAGAAGACCTTTTTCAGCGCAGCAAATCCACTTTGCTGCACTTCAAAAGGATGAGGATACAAAGGATGAGGACACTGGAATTGATACGGAAAAAACTTATGCCTTTGTTACTATATGTATATCACTGTGTATCAAGTGCTGAGAAAGATCTGGAGCTGAAATTCTGATGTGGAAACAGGCATTTGGTCTCAGACATGCGCTGTAAGTGGTCGACCAATCAAAGCAGACTGGGCCGTGCGACCAATCACAGCAGACTGAACCGTGCGACCAATCACAGCAGACTGAGCCGTGCGACCAATCACAGCAGAGCAAGATCTCAGGAAAGGAGGGGTTTAGAGAGACTGAATCTTCAAATTAACTTTTTTCAGACTCTGTGAAATAAGGTGATGTGAAATGTATATTATGAGTAGGGCTGGGAAAAGATTAAACGCGATTAATCACATCGAAAATAAAAGTTTGTGTTTACATAATATATGTGTGTGCACTGTGTATAATTATTTTGTATATATATAAATACACACACATGCATGTATATATTTAAGAAATATTTGCATGTATATACTGTATATATTTATTTATAATTTATATTATATATAAATATAAATTTTTTATATATAAATATATTTTTTTCTTATATGTATACATGCATGTCTGGTATTTATATATACAGCATAATTATACACAGTGCACACACATATATTATGTAAACACAAACTTTTATTTTGGATGCGATTAATCGTGATTAATCTTTTCCCACTGCCCTAATTATGAAAAAAAATTAAAGTGTTTTTTGACCTTGGATGCTTGTAAACCTGTTGTTGGAGACTCCAAAACAAAATTAGGAACATTTAAAGTAGCATAATAGGGACACTTAAACCAGATAACAGACATGAGAAACAGATCGACAGGAGAGTAACACAATTATAATCAACTAAAGTATTACATAAAACAGAGTGAAACATATAAATATGGAAGACAACAAGGACAGTGTAAAAATGTATAATACCATCTTCTTACTAAGCATAACAGCATTAATACAGAGTAAGATATATTTTGTTCACAAAAGATAAGTCAGGATTGGAAATTCGGAAACCACTAGTTAATGGCATCTGTATATGAATGAAAAAAAACAAAAAAACATGTAAAATCCCTTATATAATTCCCTTTCGTAACTGTGCATGATCTTACCAGCCTCAGACATTGTCCAGCGCTCACATAGAAACAGTTCGCTGGGTTCAGAAGGGTCGCCCAGGCCAATAATGTTGGCCGCGAAGGCACGAAACTGGTAAAAATTCCCTTCCTCAAGGCCTGTCACCTAAAATCAAAACAGACAAATAATGGAAAAACCCTAAAAGAGAAACCTAAAATAGAAGACAAAACAATCCCAAAGCACATCAAAAAATCTAAAACATCTGAGAGGACAACACTCTTATTGGTATAGCTGAAAGCATCTTTAAAATCTTTGCATCTTTGTACTAGATCATGCTAACAATGTTTTAAAACATACTAGCAGAAATCATGCTAATAGAATGGCACATCATATTTACAACATGCTAATTCATATTAGAAATGTGTTCAAAATACTAAATCATGCTATAAACTTGCTAAAGCATGCTATAAATACTAGCAAAGTGTTAAAATATGCCAGAAAAATGTTAAAACATGCTAGAAACATGTTAGCAATTGGTAAGGCATGCTAGCAGAATGATAAAAAATGCTTACAACATGTTAATTAATGCTAGTAATATACTAACAATGCTAAATGATGCTAGACACATTAAGATTTTCAACAAAATTTCAGACAAAACTTTGTCAAGCCAACATAAAAAATTTTGTCCCGACAAACTCTACTTTCTAGTGTTTATAATGTTTTATCTAGTGTTTATCTAGTGTTTTTTCAGTTTTCATAATTTTCATTATTTCATATTAAAACGTGATCACTTTCATAATTTTAGCTAATGTTTTAATCATTTTGTTGTATTTTTGTCATTTTTATTAGTTAAAAAAACATATCAGTATAGGTCTTGTTTCAATTTTAGTTATTTTACTTCAAATAAAAATGAAATATTTTATTTTCAAGTAATGAAAATGTTTCTTTATGGTTTTACTTTTACTTTCAGTTAACAATAACACCCCTGCCTAGTTTAGCCTTTATCTCCGGTGTATTGATCCGCCGGTTGATGTCTATATGGAGGACCATTAGTCCACAGAGGTGCTTATCCGATAAACATGGGTTTCTGTGATGAGAAGCAAAGATCACGACGAGTGGCCCACTAGCCACACATAATTGGGATCGGATTCAGGAACACAAGCCTTCTAGACTCGTGATTAACTGTTGCCTGAATCCTCTTATCAAATCAGAGGCTTATCTGAGAGCTCGTGGAGACCAGGCCACCCACTGCCTGCTGGGACACAGAAGGTCCACTAGATGGCAGTCGTCAGGAATGGTGAAAGTGTAGGGTGGTGTGTGTTTCTGATGGTGTGTAATGAGGCTGGGCAGGTGGTGTGTCTCCCTGACTGCTGAATGAGAGGCAGAAATCATTAACATGGGATTCACATGCTACGACCACGGAGCACACTCAAAGATCAATGTTTTCTAATTAACATAATGTACTTTGAGTCTTCCTGTGAGCAAATTGAGCGCAAAAAAATAAATAAATAAATCCTTCTTACCCCCCCCCCCCCCAAAAAAAGTGTTAAATGTTAATAGAAAGAGACATAAAACTGTTGTTGTGGCCATTTCAGGCCATCAGAGGGCGATGTGCATTCACGATACTTTCCACAAATACAGAAAAAGTGCTTAAAACTCATAATACATGTTCTGTTTCATCCAAAAAGGCACTAAACCTTCAGAAAATGTTGTTTGTTCATGTTCACCAAGAGGTCTAAATGAATATATGTTCTCTTTGCTATAGATTCAACACTATTACTTTTAGTCAGATTTAAGTGATTTTTGCATTAAGTTTGTGCTTCAGATATGAATAATTCCTCAAATCATGCATAATTAAGGTGAAGTGTGCTGTTATTTACATATATTACTGCATACAACAGCCAAAATCCAATGTGAAAATTATTAAAAGATGTTTTTCGTTAAATGAAATAAAGCTGAAATTAAATTAAGTACTAAAGTACTAAAATCAATAAGGCTAAAACAAATAAAGAATAAAACAAAGCTAAATAGAAATATTAAAAACATAAAAACTAGCAAAATTGACGCCACAAACTTAAATTAAATAAAACATTTAAATGGAAAATATCAAAATAATACCAATTCAAAATATTAATAAATACTACATACATAATCAATAGTATTAAAAATCACTAAAATAACACTGTCCACGACACCTTAGCATCATGTGGGAGTTTTTGACTAGATATTACTTTTTTGCCAATCTATTGATTAAACAATTAACTGAATATCATCTGAACATATTAGGTTTGGTTAGTAAAGTGTAAATTTTATACGTTGAATGCAGTCGACAAGGTCAAGACCTCTGATGTGGGACAGACTAAAGTCACTTTATTTTAAGGCATTTTATTTATTTTAAACAAACTAGTATTCATGCTAAGTCAGTTAGAAAATAGTTTATGTAAAAGAACATGTTGTCAAAGATGCCAACCCCAATTTGCACTGTATTTGGACAGTTTTGTTCATTATCACACTTAAAAGTCCTTTTTTAAACAACCAATAATTAACTCAGAATGCGGGCATAAAGGACACAACATAGAGTAAGTGTATAGTAATTAAATGGTGTGTTTGTTTACATGCATCTTCAGCAACTAACGACGAGACCGGCTTTAAAACTGTAAAGGCTGTGGTCTCTGTCCATATACTCCACAAATTAATCATCACTTGTTCTAACAATTGATTGGGAAACATTTTTTTTCCATTTTCATCAAACCACTATAATGTGATGTTCAGACTTGAACAGGGTCTAATTAAAGAGTGAAAACAAACATAAAATAAACATTGCTTTAAGTTTTAATTAAGTCTCCATGGACACCATAGTTGCTCGGTGACACTTTTAAAGTAAGAGAACCAAGTTAGACTAAGGCAGATGTGCCTGGCATGATTGTAAAAATTTTGAGCAGTAAAAATCATTTATGACTGATTTAAGCTGGTCTCGTCATTAGTCGTTGAAGCAGCATAAATGCATCAGTGAATAAACAAACTTGAAATTTATATATTATAATTAAACTTTTCCATTTTAGCCTTTTAAAAAGGCATCTGAAATACACTACAAGTGCAATGTAGTGTTGTCAAAAATATAGATTTTTCGATACATATCGATACTGAAATATCTGAAACGCTTCCAATACTCATTTTCCACAGATTAGATACAGGATACCAGCTGTGCTTTCTCTCTCTTTCTCATCTCTCTGACAGCGATACTCACAAACCCGCCTCCACTCGCTCACTCGTTTCCTATTGTTGATGTTACAGGGCTTGAGTTATGGCGTGGGATTGCGCATATTGCACATAATTCACTCAGATTTTGTTCTCACACCCAAAGTGCGGCACATAAAGCCACCACTTAGCACTAAATTGAGTTATTTTTCGCCGCTTATTGCCCTAAAACAATCAAATACACAAAATAATGTCAAAATGCCAGTCTTGGCGAGTATTCATGTAAACACAGTCAGTTATGTTTTAAGTGAACGTAAACAGTTAAGAAAGAAAATACATATGTAACAGAATAATGAATCAGTGCATCAGGTCTTAAAGTGACAGCAGCCTAATATACCTGCTGCCAAATTATTATATTATTATATCTATATGGCAGTTTTTCCCTATGGTATCGATGTCAAAATTGTGGCCAGTGAAAATTTTAGTGTCTAACTTCGGAAAACCTCTTGAGTATAAAAATGTAATGTCAAGCCCTGCTTCTAACGATTATGAAAACAAGATAATTGAGGCAAAATGATAATTGTGCCGCTGCCGCTCTCCATCCAGTGCACTTTCCTTTCCTTCACAGTGGTGACCTTTCCTTTTGCCCTAAAAGCCCAAACTGAACATCCAAATCAGCCAAATAACTGAGTGTTGTTAAATGCAGTCTACTGTTGCTAAACTGCGGGACGTGTTGATATTAAACAGTGTTATTAAAAGAGCATTAAGCCACAAAAGACACACGGTTCCCCAGGTGACTTTCTGTGCGCGCATTTGGAGAAGCAAATAGGCTTTGGATACACACAAAAATGTCAAAATGCCTTTTTGGAGAGTATTCACGTAAACACAGTGGGTTTTGTCTTAAGTAAACATACACAGTTGAGAGAGAAAATTAGTTTCTTAGTTCTAATTGCTGTCTTTTCTACTTGTCTCGTAATTATTTTGAGGACCTTTTTCTTACATTAGTTTCGATCATCGACATCAAGTATCGATAATTGTGAATTTTCACTGACATTTAAAATTACTCATATCGTGAAATAAGACTTTGATTATATCGCCCATCAATAATTGTGTCAAATAATCGTGATTTCAATTTTGACCAAAAATAATCGTGATTATGATTTTTGCCATAACTGAGCAGTCCTACCTTGTATAGTCTCTCTTTAATGGGCTTGGCGTTGACCTCCCGCCAGCTACTCTGGGATTTCTCCCTCTGGTCCAGGTAGTAGCCGGTCACAGGGTCTCCTCCGTGATTGGCCGGGGCTCTCCAGCCAATCAGCATCTCTCCTCCGGTGCAGTGCAGTACAGTGATGGCTGATGGACAGGATGGCACGCCTGCAGTGATGAGGGAAGGGAGGGTCAGAGGTCACACAGCTGGAGCTGCATTTTGTGTAAAATTACTGCTGAAGTGAACCACACCATGTTTGCTATTAATTGTTAATGAATCAAAGAAATTTGATTCACTCAGTGTGTTTTGCAGCTGAAAACACCTAAATTATTAATAGGTTGACTAAATGTCCCGGTTTCATGAGGTGTGTCCCAGTGTCCTGATAATGCGCTAATAATTTCACATGTAAAAATGTGTCCTGGTTTAAGCTGACTAAAAATTACTGTCCTTTCAGAAATTCCAGTAAATGCTTTTTATGCGGCGAATGTGTTTCAGTGTTGAATGATGCATAATGATGCAAATAGTGTTGATTTATATACTATTATATTTTTTATAATTTTTTTAAATTAGCTTATATTTTTACCTTTACATTTTTTTATTTTAGTTTCATTTTTAGTAATTTTGTTATGTGCTTCTGTTATTTTTATCAGTTTATTTTTTACTCTTTTTGTTTATTTTTTATTTCAATTTACTTTTGATATTTATTCTTTATTGTAAGTAAACTAAAATAACAATAAATTCTGTTTATGTTTTTTAAATATTACTATTTAGGTTTAGTTAATTATTATTATTTAGTTTTAGTTCAGTTTGAGCATTTATTTATTTACAGTTAGTATTTTAGTGCTTCAACTTAAACTTATTTCAGTTAGTTAACAAGGCAACATTTTTCTAGCTTCCTTTAGTTATTTTAATCTAAAAATGTTTATTTTATTTCATTTCAAGCTTTATTTGTAGTTTTAGTTTAAGATAATAAACCTGATGCAAATTAGGTGTGTAATATTAATTTCCGCCTATGACAAGCATATTATATGTGGAATTACATTAAATGATTTTAAGTTTTAATGCTGTAATTATTTTGTGTTAAAATCTATTAAACGAAATGTGTCGGCAAGTCTTTAACTCGAAATTCACATATAAATGCAAGTACAAAAACTACACAACACAATGTTAATGTTCCTAAAACATCCTGCTTTTAAACGTCTAAAACTTTTAAGCATTAAACTACTGCAATGAATTCAGTCCAGACCAATGAACATAAATGCAGACTCCATTCAAACATTGCAGATTTGGCATAACGACTCAAATGCGGCATTTCATTTACACAGAAACACTGACTAAAAGCTAAACTTGCCTAAAACTTTTTTTTTGCTGAATTGCAAGCAAGGCAACTTCTTTCAGGAGCTTCAATTCTAGTTTATTTATTTATAGGGGGTGGTGGTGGCGCATGGATAAGACACATGCCTTTGGTGTGAGAGACCCGGGTTCGAATCCACTGTGAGACACCAATGTGTCCCTGAGCAAGACACTTAACCCCTAGTTGCTCCAGAGGCGTGCGACCTCTGACATATATAGCAATTGTAAGTCGCTTTGGATAAAAGCGTCAGCTAAATGTAAATGTATTTCATGTCATTTTCATTTGTCGTTTTCATTTTCATTTCATTTCATTCAATTCAAAATGTAAGGAAACTGAAGAGAGGTGCCTCCAAAGAGGGCTGAAACATACCGGGCTTTAACTAAAGATATATCATAATACAATCCCTCCTATTTCAATGAAATTATCATCTCCAACTACTGTTAATTCAAATGGAATTTCAGTGAATGATGGGAACTTCTGGTCAACCTAATAATTAATGAAAGCACTTGATACGTTTTCTGTGAGGATAATGTGATCATTTATCTAAAAAGCGTCAGGTTTGATCTGCAGTAACATGTGGCTGAAGCGTCTCTGGTGTTCGATGATAACAGACGGAGCATCTGTCCTGATCTCAACACACATCAGTGCAGGAGTGCCACTCAGAATCAGACGTTATTACAAAGAGAAAAGCTGAACCGTCAGACAACAGCCTATTACTGTCAGGATTGAGCCAGACACAGAAGGACTCTACTTCAGCATCTCTTGAGTAACAAGCTCGTCTTTGGTCAGGACTGTGAGGCACAAGAGCATCACGTATGCGCACCTCTTCTGCTTTCATCCAAGTAATGAAGCTTGAAAGGGCATATGTTCTATAGCAGCAGAATACTACAGTAAAAAACATTTTTACATTTCCTAAAGACAATGTTAGAGTGTTGTGTGTGGTTTCTAGGGCATGAATATGAGGTCGCTAATGCCTTATGAGAAGTCACACATATGTACCATTTAGGTACTATTATGTACACTTTTGGTACCAATATGTACCTTTGAGGGACCAATATGCACTCTTTAGGTATGAAAGTGTACCTTTTGAAAAGGTACCGCCACAGTGACAGCTTTTGTACCTTTTTTTTCTGAGAGTGTATGGTGGATGTTCAGGGTGGTTGCTCACTAACCCAAACCAAAAGTCTTCACTCATTCAGAGAATTATAAATTCACATTGAGACCATAAACAGTTTTCTAGAGCTCAAGCAGACAGCCGGCAGCACTTTAGACGGGACGGCGTCCTATTTAAAGGCGTCTGACTGCATGGTCTCGACTGGTTCTCTGGCCGGTCAGACTTACTTATCGCTGATTTGACTCGAACGGCAGGAGACTCGTCCGAGTAGATGCTGTTTCCCGCCAGTCCCACAGACTTCACCCTGAATACATACTCTTTATTGGTCTTCAGGCCATGAACTGTAAACCTGAGTGAAGAAAAACAGTTTTTAGTAAAAATATTGGAGTCCGTAATCATAATTGCATCTTCAGATACAACAAGAAGAGACCTGGTTTTGGTGATGGGCTTATTGTTGATGGTCTGCCACAGTCCACTTCCAACCTCACTGCAGTACAGGTAGTATCCCACAATGCCCTCTGTTATTTTGGGCTCCTTCCACTGCAGTAGGACTGAGCTGTTAGTGTCTCGATTGGGCAGGACGCCGTTTGGTGGGGCAGGAACTCCTAAAACACATTAGAACAAAATCCACACTGAGCTGTACAAGTTAACATACACTACCCTTGTGAAAAAGAAGTGTGCTTAAAGGGATAGTTCACACAAAAATGAATATTCTGTCATCATTTACTCACCCTCAAGCTGTTCCAAACCTGTATGAGTTTCTGAACACAAAATAAGAAATGTAAATAATGTGAGTAATCAAACAGTTGATGGGTCCAATAACTGTTTTGATTACTGACATTCTTTAAAATATCTTCTTTTGTGTTCAGCAGATTAAAGAAACCCATACAGGTTTGGAACAACCAACGCTATCTCACGACCAATTCATACACATTCGTACGATTTGTCTAACTAAAGGTTTAGGGGCGGGGTCAGGGGTAGGTCATTCGTACGAATTCATACGAATTGGGCAACTCGTAAAATATGTACGATTTAGAAAAAATCTTCCAATTCGTAGGAGTGAGGTCATATGAATTCGTACAAATTAGCCACCTCGTAAAATTCGTACGAATCGTCGTGAGATCGGGTTGGAACAACTTGAGGGTGAGTAAATGATTTTCATCTGTGGGTGAACTGTCCTTTTAATTGTATTGAATGTGTACTTCAAATCTTACAAACTGTATTTGCAGATGATTTAATATTAATTAAATGAAAGTTTAAAAGTCACTTAAAGAGAGTACAGTTTCATGACTATATTTTAAAAAGTGCTCTTTGTAATAATGTCAAAACCAAAAGTACAAATTAAACCTTATTTTATCATGCTTTAAAGATATAAACATCTTGATGTGTTGTCTATTACAATTAATCGCATCTACGTTTGTAAATGTATCTAATATATACACATGTATATATACATATAATATATGTATACACACACACGTATATAAACACGTTACGTATATACACACACACATACAAACTTTTATGTTAGATGCGATTAATCGCAATTAATCTATCTAACAGCACTATTATTAATATATTTAAAAGCAAGGGAAACAAGTTCTAATAGAAATGACATTAAAGTACATTTTATTTTACCATAAATGTTCGTCAGTACATTCAGTAGTACACTTTAACCATATTTCCAAGACAATAGAAGTAATTATGAAATTACAAATAAAGATGTACTTAAATCATGCTTAAGTGGGTTAAAAAAGCACTCTCAAGTTTAAATAACTGCATTTATTATACATTTAAATTAAAATACATTTTAATTCAGTTAAGTGTCTGAAAAATTTACATTCTTTTAAAGTATATTATTTCTTAAGTATGATTTTTTACAAGGATATAGTCAAAGTAAATCTATTTTAAGGCATGCTTCCTATTGTTTTCTATAATTTGGACTGTTTCATTCTAAGCATAAGTGAGATTGCTTATAACTCCCCTTTAATGTTGCAATAAACAACATCAAATGGAATGACTCGAGTGTGAGTAAATAATGAATAATTTGTGTTTTTATGTGCACGAATCCTTCAAGAAAATGGTCACCTAGAGGTTGTCCCAGTGAGACGGGTCCGCTGGGAAGAGATGGCTCGCTGATACCGTACTTGTTGACAGAACGAACACGGTAAGAGTACGACTTCCCCTTCTGCTGGTCAAATGCAGCAAATCTAGTCGACAGCACCGTCATATCCAGACTAGCCAGGTGCCAGCTCTCCTTCCCTGCGATGGACTGAAATAACCAACAGTCAATGCATATTTACCTATTATGTAATATAAGTATTATGATTTATCATTTATCTGTAAATTCAAGGTAAACATTTTGCAAGTTTGTGTTTTCTCTGTGAATTAAAGCCATTTCTTTCTAATTTCTGTTCTGTATATATATATATATATATATATATATTTAATTTTACTCTAAATTACACTTGCATAAAGTAGGAAATATCTGTGAAAATAAAGTATTGCAATATTCCCTCTAATAAAACGATGCATTTTTACATTTATTTATTATGATTTATAATTTATCCGAAGCGACAGTGCATTCAAGGGAAACATTTAACAAGTATTTGTTTTCCCTGGGAATTAAACTAATTTCTGTTCTGTGTGTGTGTGTATATATATAATTATATTTTTTAACTATAAATTACAATTGCATTAAGTAGGAAGTTTCCATGATGATAAACTATTGCAATATTCTTTTAATAAAACATGCACAGTGGTAAATGGACATTTCAATCTTTTTCATTTATATGTATTTCTGCCCCCACAATTTCAGATGATCCCGATGAAATAGACAGTTTTATTATGGTGCTTCTTATAAAAAGTCCAATAAAGTCCATGTCCTGTGGCAGTGTGCGCTTTCTCCTGCTCATTACAGAGTCGGCAAGCGGCCGGAGCTCTTTCTTGTGTCTTATATTGGACGATTGTGCCTCCTCTGCTCTGAGAACGCATTACTGCGAGCACTTTTACACTGTGAGTCATGAAGAGATGATGTGAAACTTTAAAACTGCCCTCAAAAAGCCAGCAGGATTCTGACCTTTTGTAGTGCTGAAGGCCTTGAACATGTGAAACTGAGAAGCTTGCAAAACGCCTGTTGGGTCATTTTATCTGCTCTGCAACATGAACTTTCAACCAAGCTAATTTTTTATATGCCGGAGTTACTGGACTTGTACTAACACAGATGTGGATACACTCAGAGCTAGAGATGCAATGCAACTATACTAGAATGCTCCCATTTGCAAAATGGCAATAATAGAATAATTATTAGAATATGTTTTCATAGTGAACCCATGCAGTGTTGTTAACTAAACCCAAAACTAAAAACTATTAAAAAATAACTTTCAGTAGCATACTACAAACACATTTACTGACATATTGCGTGAGACTCACTGGTATAAATATTATAATTAAACTTTATTTGGAGTACTTCTTTATTGCACAATGCACATTTCTTAATATTAAGCCTAAAATGTGTTTTAATATCTCTGTATAATATCAGTCTTTAAATGCAAGATATTTAAAGTGTACCTAAAGTATACATGCAATAGTTCAATTTAGCACAATCAAATATACTATATAATAATTATAATAATAAGTATAACTAATTATAAGTAAATCTTTCAGCACTTCTTCTGGATAACTAAAGCGCATTAACAAAATTAGTAGTTCCAATTTAGCAGACTTAAAGTATATCAATTTAGTATACTAAAAGTACAATAGCTGGGTATTTACAGTATATCAAGTACATAAATATGTAAATGTATTTTTAGCAAACTTAGCATAAAATAAGTGCATTATAAATACGTTTTGGTATATCTATTTTTCACTAGGGAATAAAATATCTAAAGCACATAAATAACAAAAACTAAAACTAAAATCAAATTACCAATCTAATTAAAAATATGAATAAATACTAGTAAATAATACTAAAATAACACAGACACCATCAAGCTGAATAAGATTAACTTAACATTTACTTTTATTCATTAAGCAGTCACTTTTATTCATTGCATCTTAGAAATGAGGACTAGGGTCAGTTTTTAAATTGAGCACCCGAAAATTTTGTACATTAATTGCAATGAATCTATCAGTTCAGCCAACTCAAAGTCACATATTCAGACCGAAGCAAAGTCAGCAAGCAAGTGTTTTAAGGTCAAGAGGAAACACATTATGCATCCGTCACATAACACGGATGAGCAGCGCCAAGATCTCTATAGTTTAATGAAGCGTTCGCTTTGCACCTGCTGCCACCCAGGATTCAGCATTCACTGTCTCTAATTATCCGACTAGTCAAAGTGCAGTGTTAATTTGGCCCGCTGGCTCAGTGTGTAAAGCCAACGCAATTTTAAGGCCTGCAGTCGAGGATAAAACTACAAACGCAGAAGCGCAGGACCCCCGCAGGGCCAGTCTTAATGAGCCGAGCTGTGAGCAGTGTGTGGGACGAAGGTCAGCTCTCACCCGCTCCACGGCGTAGGTGAGGGACTCTCTGCCCCGCGGATCAGGTTCAGTCCAGCTCAGCACTGCGTAGGTGTCGCTCAGCTCACACACGCGCACATCAGTGGGGGGGGACGGCACTCGGATCCGACCTGCAGAAGGCAGAGGGGAAACACTGAGACCAGGAGAAGGAGAGCGAGGGCCTGATGGAGATAGGGTAAAGCTTTGGTCACGGCAATATATATTCACTAAATATAAATATTGGTTAGAACAACACTTTGAAACGTGTAATAGCAACACAATGTCTGTTTAAGGACATTCTGTAATTTATATTTTTCTCAGCGTTTAGTGAAAGAAAAAATGGCAATATTACTTTTTTCTTAAAGGGATAGTTCACCCAAAAATGTAAACTCTGTCAGTATTTACTCTCTCTCATGTTGTTCCAACCTCGTAAGACCTTCGTTCATCTTCGGAACACGAATTAAGATATTTTTGATGAAATCTGAGAGCTGGATCACTCCTCTATAGGCTTCTAAGGGATTGAAACTTGCCAGCCCCGAAAAGTCATTAAAGACATTGTTAAAATAGTCCAAGTGACTAGAGTGGCTCAATCTTAAATTTATCAAGCGACGAGAATCTTCGTGTTCCAAAGATGAACGAAAGTCTTACGAGGTTGGAACAACATGAGGGAGAGTAAATACTGACAGAATTTTCAATTTTGGGTGAACTAACCCTTTTACGTTGCACGCACGCACTCAAAAAATCAAACAAACAAACACACACACACACGCGCAGACGCACACGCGCAGACACACACGCGCAGACACACACGTGCAGACACAAACGCAGACACACGCAGACACACACGCAGACACGCACACGCACAGACACTCACACGCGCAGACACTCACGCACACGCACGCAGACACACACATGCAGACACACACATGCACGCACGCACACACACACACACACACACACACACACACACACACACACACACACACACACACACACACACACACACACACACACACACACACACACGGCAGTGCTCAGTAAAACCACTAATTCTTTAAAAAGAACAGCTTCATATGGGCTCTTAACGGCACATCATAATGGCCCATGAGTCCCTGGTGTTGCCATGGCAGTTAGCAGCTCAGCTTCAGAGACATATCATCATCGTTTTAATGCTGAATGCTTATAAAACTGCCCAAGTCTTTATGAGAATTGCCATACGGGGAGCGCAGACCACCTGCGAATGCTTTATATCAGATCTGCCCACTGAAACAGAGCAAATTCATCATCATAACTGTCTGAGCTATAAATTTTTTTAGGACGGTTAATTCATGAAAAAGAAATACGTCTCAAAAGAGACAGCGGGAGCAACAAATCAATAGTTTAAAAGGGTGAATCTCACGAATCCTTTCAAGATCATGACCAGATCATATTTTCCCTCAAAATAACCCAACACCTGATATATTAAATAAATAGTTTACATAAAGAAAATGAAGTGATGGATCCTGCAGGGTTAATATCGTTAGCTAAATCTAAAACCAAAACCGTAACCTCTTTGTTATTTGAGATAATACAAAATAAATGTATTTTTTTCAGCTGGTTGCCAAGGCAACTTTTCAAATTTTAGTTTAGTTTAACTTTATGTTCTAAAATAACTAAATAAAAAAACTGAAATAAAAATTATAGTTATAAAAAATATTAAATTACTAAACTAAAATGAAAATGAAAATAAACATAAATGCTATATTTTTAAAATATTAATAGTACAGCCATAGCGGCACATACATTTTTTTTTTTTAATTCTAACTCTTCTTAATGGTGAATCTTAGATTCTCAATACTGTAATACATTTATTTTTGTTATTTATATACTGCCATGATATATATATATATATATATATATATATATATACTGTATATATACTGTATATACTGAACTTGCAAAGTATTTATTATTACTTTTAAAATACATTCATGATATTTTGTTTAATTGTCATAAACAATGTCACTCCTTATGTTCCTAAAATATTGTCATGTAACACTTTATTTTAAGGGGATGTAGTTACACATTACTACATGTACTTACTATAGTAATAACTTAGTAATAATTTAGCATAATAACAAATAACTAACCCTAAACCAGAACCCTAACATTGCCTAACTCTATAGTAAGTACATAGTTAATTAATATAACTCAGTACCTATTTAAGTAAGTACAATGTGACTATGCCACCTTAAAATAAAGTAACCTTTTTTCTTTTGATTTTAGCATGAAATTTGCCCCAGAAGTGTCAACTCTACACTGTGCCTTTAGACTTCCCAGACTTGATGCAATGAAACGACACATGATAAAGGCTATCTCAGGATCCCTGTACAGTAAATCTGAGTTTTCTCCTGCTGTGAGTGTAGAAGTTTTTCTTGTTATCTCTTTAAGCGACTGCATCGGTTGAAATCATGAGCGTTGTGATCTACTCACCCTCCAGCTGGTCCTTAGTGATCACAATCTCTCTCCCGCGCTCCACCTTCACCACTGAAGAAGAGAGAGATGAGGAGGAGATCAGAGATAAAGTAAACACATGATCTGAAGGCTTAATTTAGATGTTCTTACCCGTAGTCCTGCTGGGCTCCAGGGGGTCAGAGGTCATGATGGGGTCAGTGGGTTTAGACGGGCGTCCCACTCCTGCCTGGTTGACTGCGCACACTCGGAACTGGTACATCGTGTTTTCCTTCAGTCCCATTACGGGATACTGACACGCCCTCTGGATGACGTCATTACAGCGTTCCCACTTCCCAACACCGATGTCACACCTGCATGAAAGAAATGTGGATGTGAGCATGTCAAAATATGAATGAATGAACTTTGCAGCTTTATTAGTAGTGGCTGTTGCCATGGAAATCAATCAGAACGTCTTAGCAATTAATTACCAACGCCATAGGAACAACCCGTGAAAACCTTAGAGCCTCAGAACACCTTAGTATCTGCGTAGCAAAACCCTTGCAACCACACAAAACACCCTAGCAACGGCATAGCAATGCATCAAAACCACTCAGAACTTTGCATCCATCTAGCAAGCACTCAGAACACCTTAGCAACAGCAATGCATAAAAAACACTCAGAACTGTGCAATCCGCAAGCAACACCCTCACCACAACCAGTCAGAGAATATAGACCTTATGCGCCAGAGAAACGAGGGCGTTCCATCTTTAGAATACTGTCTTTGAACTTCCGTTTTTGCGGTCGCTCTGTATATTTCTATGGCATTTTAAAACGAGCCGTTCATTCATAAATATGCAGATCGCTGTGAAAATACAGATCGGAAGACAAAAGACAACGAGCGCAGCGCTGAAAGGGGGCGAGGCTACATAAGCTCTATAGCTTTAAGCCCAATTTATACTTCTGCGTCGAACTTACGCCGTAGCTACGTCGTAGGCTGTGCGTAGCGCGCGTACCCTTCGGCGTACTCTGACGTGCGCCTCTCCAAAAATGTAACAACGCGTCAATTCTACGCGGACACAAGCACTGTGATTGGTCTGCTAGAACCCCTCTCTCGGGTTTCACAAGTTCCCTCTGCATGTGTAATTGCGCGTCAACGCGGACAACGACGCAGAAGTATAAATGAAAACCAATGCGTAGTGTATAGCGTAGAGGCTCCGGCGTAGGTCCAACGCAGAAGTATAAATCAGCCTTAAGGCTGCCACTGTTGGCTACGCGTCGGTTTTCATTTATACTTCTGCGTTGTCTGTGTTGATGTGCAATTACACATTCAGAGGGAGCATGTGAAACCGAGGGAGGAGGTTCTCCCCCGGACCAATCACAGTGCTTGCGGTAGAATTGACGCTTTGTTAAATTTTTGTAGAGGTGCACAAGGGTACGTGTGCTACACACAGCCTACGACATAGGTACGGCGAGAGTTTGCCCAAAGTCATTTTAGGCAAGTCATGCCACTTGGCCGCCATTTTGGCAACGCCTCCGGGCAGCTATTTCGGACCAGGCTCCTATCTAAATGAATGGGCAGAGAGTCAGAAACTGCACTTTCACTGGTCACAGGAACATAAAAACTGCATGTATAGAAACAGCAGTAAAATATGATAAATATAGCTGAAAAAGTTTGATGACTTTGCCCCAAAATAAGGTTTAAAACGCCTTTTCCCCCACAGGTTATACTTTTACTACGTATGCGCAAGGGTTCTCTCCCGGAACTTCTGGGAGACTTGGGATGTCTGATATTTACACAAGGCACACATACACTGCATTTCAAATCTGCCGCCTTTTCGAACAGTAACGTATTTTCCGCTGTCGCAAACCTCAACTGTGCGCATGCGTCAGTGGAACCAGATGATAGGCTTAAATGTTTCCCGGCTTGACTGTTAAAAGCAGACGATTGGCTTTCCAGTGGGAGGGGCGGGACATGTCCATACAACCGGCATCTTTGGCGTTACGGGTTTTCCCTATATAGTTGTATTGAGGATTGAGGAAGTAGCATGTCTCTCTATAAATTGTCTCTGGTTTGCCGCAGTATAAATTGGGCTTTAGTAACAGCATAGCAATGCTCTAAAGTCACTAAGAACTTTGCATCCCCCTAGCAACACATTAGCAACAACTCAGAACACCCTAGAAACAGAATATCAATGCATTAAAAATAACTCCGAACTTTCCATCCTCCCTGCGGTTCTGTGTGGTTCTAGCAACCACTCAGAACCGCAACAGCAATACATAAAAAACTCAGCACTTTGCAATCCCCCAGCAATGCCCTAGTAACCATTCAGAACCCCTAGTAACAGCAAATCACTCAGATCACCCTAGCAACAGCAATGCATAAAAAACAGAATCAGAATTTTGCAATCCTATAGCAACCCCCTAGTAACCACTCAGAACTCATTAGTAACAGCATAGCAATGCGTTAAAACCACCCAGAACTTTGCATCCCCTAACAACACCATAGTAACCACTCAGAACACCCTATGTGGAATTACAGAATTGTGCAATTTAGCATTGAAGTGTGTTAAAAAAACACTAAAAACGTTATATCCCCCTAATAACACCTTAGCAACCACTCAGAACACCCTCTAACTCAATAAAGCAATTAAACCAAATACTAAGACATTGTGAAATGCAGTAAAACAGAAACATTTTCATTGGTGGTCTCAGTCTTTTTAGACCCCATCAGCAGTCATAATAACATACAATTACCTGTAACAACTAAACAAAAACCGGCAGAACATTGTAGAGTAAAGCAGCATGTTGCTAGGAGACAGGAAAGTTAGGCAATTGTACTCTCTCCTATTTCAAGTTGTATCCCTAAAGAAACAGCTAGAAGCTGCTCTGATCTCTCTGAAGATGAGCAACCGTCAGAAGATCGTGGATCATGTTTCACCTCTCTATGAAGTAACCCTGAACAGCAGCAGCTCCGTCTGCACTGGGAGGCGTCCATGAGAGGAAGACATAATCTCGGTTCACATCAGAGCTCTCCAGCTGTAGAGGAGAACCTGGAGCACCGGCCACAACTGCGGATCCATCTACACACACACAGAGGAGGAGGAGAAATCATACATGACATCAGTTTAATAACTTCTCCTAGAGTGCATTAAGCTTGAGATAAGACGCTTTTCAGAAACAATGTCTCAAACTGCACTCGGATTTGTCAAGATACCAAAGATTTCTACCAATAGACTGAGATCTCAGTACGAACTCATCAGACTCTTCCAAGATCAATGCATCTCATTCATCAGTGTTATTTTGGTATTATTTATATTATTAGTGCTGTCAAATCGATTTATTGCGATTAATTGCATCTAACATAAAATATATATGAATATATTGTTTGTGAATATATATGTGTATACAGCACGCACGTGCGTGCACACACACACACTTTATTATTCAATGACCAAATATTTTTATATATTTTCAACAATAATACAACTGTCATTAGTGTTTATTTTCATTTCATTTCATTTTTTTTATCACAAAACCTTTGTATTTTATGTATATTTTCATTTTTTTCTAAAAAAATTTGGGAACTCCCAGAACTATCGAGTGCAACGGGTTCCACTCAAGTAAAAACTCATTAATTTTATCAATAGGAAAAAAAGATTTTTAACGATAACTTAAAAAATCTTTAAAGGGAGCCTTACTATGAGCTACGGGGTTGTTAATCGATGGTATTTGCTTCATTTGAAGCCGTCAGCCCGCATTATTTCAACTTAGGTTAAAAAAACAATTACATTACCCATTATGCTGAAGCATTGCGAATGACGTAATTCATTCTAAGCTCTCACAATAATTAAATATTTTAATGTATATACATATTTTTCATTAAATTTAAAATGTGTAGTTTTATATTTATCGATAATTTTTAATTCGATGCTGTTTGCAATGCTTCATGGGATTGTAGTTCTATTCCTCATTAAAGAAGTGAAGTTCACAGTCTTGTACCTTTGTAATTTTGTCTGATTTTCAAATACTTTATTGCTTCAAATCAAAGTTTGCTATGTTATGATTCCCCTTGTAGCTGATTGGCTTGGTTCATCTCTTATAATCCTTTGAATTAAGTTAAATTTACTTCAGTAAGTTTCTTAGAAGAGGACGGCTGCAGGGTTTCTCTCGCTCTTATTTGTTTAATCCGTTATAAACAAGGATGAAACCGACTCATAACAGTAACCTCCGGCACCTTCCTGTTACCTGGCAGATTTGTAATGCAAATTTTTCCTCTGAGATTAAGCGAGGATGTGGAGTAAAGCTCGCTTTCTAATTACTACACTGCAGGCTTACGGAGTGGCCCACTTCCTTTAATGAGACAGGAAATTTAATTCCCGTCCTCTTCTTGCTTTAAAGGACTTGCGCTGACAGGGGAACTCTGCTCTGGATTCACGAGAATTATGTCTCTCATGAGTTAAAGTTTTACATTTCTTAATTAGGACAGACAGGAGGCAATTCTAACACACTCATTTTTTTTAATCACAGATAATCTGGAGAGATGACACCAAAAAAAACACACAGTCGAGCTAGAGCTGCACGATTCTGGATAAACTGAGAATCACGATTTTTTTGTTTCAAATAGAGATCTCGATTCTCCGATTCTGAACAGACAACTAAATAAAATAGCATGTACATTACTAGAGGTTCTGTCTAAATATTAATTGCTGCAATTAATTTTATTGAATGTTAATTAATAGAATAATTTTTTTTGAATGAATGAATGATTTAATGACTCATTTAAATCAGCGCTTTGGCTTGCGTTGAATCATTATTTTTGAACAATTCTCTTGAATTAATGATTCAATGACTCACTCGTAAAGATTTCACTTGTTTCATTACTGGATGAATCAGCATTTTTGAACAATTCTCTTGAATGAATGACAATGACAAATTTACATTTTTAATGGTCACTTGCCGCCAGCTACTGGTGTAACGATGTAATAATACAATCGCTATTTGAAGGGTCAAGTTACTTTAAAGGAATTTTAGGAATAAGATCGCGTGGATGTTTGATTCTAGATCGCAAACTTAGCTCTAAGTCGAGCTCTTTCTCGCTCCGCCTGAGAGCAAAAGACAAACAAAACTGATTTTGTGATGTGAAAGTGATTTTTTTTTAGATGTCCAATACTCGATTACAACACTAGTTATGAAATAAAAATCGCAATACGCTTTAAGGTGACGGATACCGTTTTTACCAGCTTTCTAATTCTAATGATTTGCAGGATCTGACCTTTGACATAGACGAAGGCGCTGTGCTCGACGGACCCGTCCCAGGTGCGCAGGCGGACGGTGTACAGGCCCTCGTGTTCCTTGTGCACACGCTTCAGGCTGAGACTGGCAGATCGCAGGCCCGTCTGCAGCTCCACACGACTCGACTCACGCACGACCACCCCTGATCACACAGGAATCACTTTGAATAAAAGCATGTGCTAAAAGTACATTGTTCATTGGATAACAGGTTCAAATGCCTGAACGTCTTTTCATTAGATATGGAATACCACGTCAAGTGTCTCACCGTCTCTGTACCAGGTCACATCTTGTTGGAACGGCAGTAAAGCTGAGGTGAAGCTGCACTGCAGAAGCAAGCTTTCACCCTCTTTCACAAATGTTGGAGGAAAGGTTGAGTCCAGCTGAGCATCCGGCTCTGGAACTGGGCCTGGGACTATAGGACGAGAAAAAACAGGGAAAGAGGAAGTATATTGAGCGCGTGAACGATGGCCAATCAGAGGCGTTTAAGAATCCGTTCAACAGCGCTCAAAATGCTAGAGGGAAATGCAGGTATCTTAAATTTTTTTTAATTTCAGTACTGACTTGGTACCGAAGTCACTACTTTTGACAACACTATTTACAGCATCAGAAAATCAAACTATCGGTATCGGCTATCAGTGTCTGCGGAGAAGTTTAGTATCGTGCATTACTAGTATACATCGTTGAATCCTTTTCCTTGAATTTCCAACCCGATCTCACGGCAATTCGTACTTATTTTACGAGGTGGCTAATTCATACGAATTCATACGACCTCACTCGCACATATTTTACGAGTTATCCAATTCGTATGAATTCTTACGAATGACCTACCCCTGACCCCGCCCCTAAACCCAAACGTCACTGGGGTTTAGACAAATCATACGAATTAGTACTCACTCGTACGAATTTGTCGTTAGATAGCGTTGGTATTTCCAAGAAAAACCACCATTCCATTCCTCTGATATAAAACTACTTACACAGTAAAATTAGATTTCATCCACACTGTTCAATACACCTTCACTCAGAAGGGAAAAAAAAGTCTTGCTTGAGTAGTTTCTACAGGAATCAAGTCGTTAATGTTTCAATCCACTCACTTTTAATTACATTTGTGAAGTGACAGGCAGTAAGAAGCTTTTGTCCGTGTTCTTCTTGCCTTCAGTGGGCAGTGAAAATGAATGCAAGAAGGGACTCAATTAAGGCATATGTTGTACAAGCGGGGAGAAACCACAGAATTGTTAGTGGAAAAATTGTTTCATTTTCCTTCGAGATTCCATTCCTGGCAAATAGCACCAATAACCATCCCAAGGACGAGGACAAATATTAGTGTAATGAGACAAATGCCACAGCCCAGCGCAGGGGACGTCACAGAGGGCCGATGTGACAACGTTTGAGAAGACACTTTATTTGTTTAGCTAGGAATTGAAGTGAAATGGAATTGGAAGTGATGTGTGCCGCTGTAATTCGACAACACAATTCCAGACGCTTGCAAATGAATAGTGATGTTCTCTCATATCAGCAGAAAGGCTGTAATGTGCATTCAGATTTGTTTGAAAATGCTGTTGCTATTTTGGATGGACTGGAGTAATCGAGTCGTTCTTGCTCTAAATGTTCACTGCCCAAAGTGTGTCTACATGCAAAACTCAATGCCACAATGCTGGGGTATTATGGGTGCTTGCTAGGTTCAATATATCAATGTACAATATATATAATATATAAAATTCTCAAGCATGCATCTTATCATTTTTTAGTGATTGTGTCTCACCAAGGCTGCATTTATTTGATCAAAAATACAGTAAAAACAGTAATATTGAGAAATATTATTACACTTTAAATGAATTGTTTTCTGTTTGAATATGCTTTAAAATGTAATTTATTCCTGTGATCAAAGCTGAATTTTCAGCATCATTACTCCAGGCTTCAGTGTCACATGATCCTTCAGAAATCTTTCTAATATGATGATTTGCTGCTCAGGAAATTATTATTATAAATATTGATACTTGTGCTGCTTCATATTTTTGTGGAAACCATGATATTATTTTTTCAGGATTCTTTGATAAATAGAAAGTTCAAAAGAACAAAATTTATTTGAAAAATAAATAGTTTTTAATATTATAAATGTTTTTACTGTCCCATTTGATCAATTTAATAAACAGCAGTGTACATGAATACACAAAACTTAACGTTGAAAAATAGATTTCTATCTGTCAATAAAACATCAGAGGAAAACGTTTTTGTAGAATATTTATGAAGCTCTTTAGGATGAACTATTCCTTATTTGTCTTTCAAACGTTCTCTCATTCTTCTACCACATTGAAACACATAAACTGTAATCACCAATTCCTGCATATCAGTCATCATGTTTTATTCACATGTTGGTGATTTTACACTTGTGTGACTTTCTTCAAAGTACCCAACCTGACAGCATTACCAGTTAAAGTACACCAAACACCTCTCAGTTTATGCATTATGAAGAGCAAAGGCACTTACTGGGCGTCCACAAGCGCTTCAGTTTTGCTTCTGCTCCTTCGTGTGCTGCAAATGGAAGAATAAAAGGTAAAAAAATATTTGCTGTTGCTACACAAACTTTTCATTAATGCAGCCAATAAGGTTTCAACAGCTAAGACTGACTCTTAGACAGCTCTTGAGAATGACCAGAGATCATTGTGCTCCTAATATAACACTAATGACTGCACTGATAAATATGTATTGTCTGATAGCAATGGTAATAGTTTCGATTAGTTTGGGAAAATTGGCTTTCAGCATACTAATCAATTAAATGGCAGTTTTGTAGACCTTGAACAAGTGAAGCAACACCTAAATAACCCTCTGAACATCAACTCACAGTTCACGAGCAGTCTGGCGCAGGACGTTGCTTCTCCCAGGGAACTTTTCGCTATGGCCTTGTATTCTCCGGCATCTTCAGCAGAACATCTGAAAAGAAAGAAAAATAAATGGGCATGACTAATGCACAACTAAACATAAACCATGTATGTATTAAAAAAAAAAAATCTTATAATAATATAAAGATGTGTATCTTTCAGATAATATAACTGTTTTTTCCCTCTCTTACTTTATCATTTTTTTTGTTGGGATCTCAACATAACAAAAGTTGTAACAAATGAAATCCGAAAATATGTATGGACTTTAAAAAGCTTATGCATTTTATTTCAGCTTTTAAGTTTTCTTTTAGTTTAACTTAAAGTAAACTATGACTGAAATAAAATTACAAAAAAATATATATAAAAAAATAGCGCTGTCAAATCGATTCATCGCATCTAACATAAAAGTTTGCAAATATAATATATATGCGTGTGTATTTATATATATATATTTGTATATATATATACACATATACACAAACGTTTATGTAGTTGTGATTAATCGTGATTAATTGATTTGACAGCACAAAAAAAAAACTAAAATGACAAAACAACAAAAATTACTAAACTTTCAAGTACATAAAAATGGAAAATATAAAAATAAAAATGTGTTCAAAATATTAATAAAAACTGTAACACTTTACTATAAGGTTCCATTATTTAACAAACAATTAACAATACTTCAGAATTTATTAATCTTTGTAAATGTTATTCTCAGAATTTACCAATACATTTTTAAGATCAAAAGTTGTACCTGTAAACGTTAGTTAATGCATGTGAACATAAACATTTCTAATAACTAACATTAAGAAAGGTTAATAAATGCAGTAAACATATCGATCCTTGTTAGTTCACTTTAGTTAATGCAGTAGATAAACAAATGAGACCATATTATAAAGTGTTCCTATAAAAACTAGAATAATAATGACACTAAAATATCATTGTTTGAAGTCAATTGAATATTCCGGTTTTGAAGTTCACCTTCTGATCTCTAACACGTTGAGGCCGAACTTCTGCATCAGCTTGCAGTTCCAGGGCAGGGATCCTCGGAGAGGGACGTCATCCTTATACCTGTCGACAAGATTCACGCTCTATGATGGACGAGATCTTTGGAGATTTAGGCTCTTTTGTTTTCCAGACACAGGCTTTTTGAGACTCACCATGTGATGCTGGGAATCGGGCAGCCCTGAACCGTACAGGAGAATTTGACATCCATGCCGGCCCACACCGTGTGCGATCGCAGCGGGACGGGGAAGTCAGGAGCCTTCATGCTCAAATCCTCAATAAACTTCATGTGCACTGAAGCTTTTCTCTCGGCCTGTGCGTGAAAATGAGGAATGAAGAATAACAAACAGCTCTCAGCAATTTACTCACTCTGATGTCAAAATGACATACATTTATTTTTTATGTTTACACTTACATTTAAAACAACAGCAACATTTTAGTATCACTGAAATATTATTACAGTTCTTAGTAATATTTTGAATTAGTTTTTATTTTTAGATTTTCTAAATATTTTACTTTTAGTTAAAGTTTTATTACCTTTGTTGTGTTGTCATTTTTTAGTAGCTTTATTTTTTTTTTAAATATAGATTTTATTAACTTTTATTTCAGAGATTTATGGTTACATTTTCTCACACAAAGCATTTAGCATTATTTTTTATTTTTCTGTTATTCTAGTACATCAAGCTGCATTTTGCCTTGGCAACTAGCTGAAATAAAAAAAAATTACAGTTTTTTATATTAAATTTTATTTCAGTTATTATCGATTTTATTTTGATTAATGTTCATTTTTTTAAATATATTTTAATACTTTTTAAATTTATTTTTTAAACCATAAAAAAAGTTAACTATAATAATAACCCGGTTACATTTCAGTCTGTTCCTCATCCAAAGCTTTCTATTTTTTTAATTTTTTTTTTTACAATTTAATAATTTTAATAATAATTTAATTAATAATAATATATGTATTGTCTAAATATATTTGTATTAATTTTTATTTCAGTTTTAGTCTTAGTTATTTTAATAAATCACGTTTAAATAGATGCTTTTAGCTTTATCTGGAATAGAACGTTAGACAGAGAGAAAGATAGATAAAGAGAATGTTAGAAAGAGAGAATGATGGATAAAGAGAGAGATAGAGAGAGAGAAAGATAGATAGAGAGAGCGATAGCCAGATATCTATCAAATCATTTATTGAGATAACGTTTTTCTCTAAAATGGCAGTGTAAGAATGCATGTGTGTTGAGAGGTGCAGACACTCTGATTGTTGTATTTTTAACGCTCTTCGCTTAGTATATAGTCTTTGGTGTGTGTGTGTTTGTGTGTGTGTGTATCACTCACCTCCCGGCGCAGCGCGAATCGATCCACACGCTCACGGACAACATGCTGGTTTCTGATCACCCCGATCTCCAGTTTCTCAGCCTCGTTGCCGAACAGAGTCCACTGGTCTCTCTCGCGCAGCTCGTCGCTGGACATGGTCTCTCTCAGGGCCTCCCTGAGGTCAAAGGTCAGACATTTTCTTGTTTGCAAGAAGCTTATGGACCCACTGATATGAGTGGAGTGAACTAGTTATTTTAACATAATTGAGATACCATTTTTTTTATATTTAGAATTAGTTTTTAAAATGTTCTGCTTTCTTTTGAATTTTTTAAATAGCCTAATTGTGTTGTTTGTTTATTGTTTTTTTAACATGTCTCTACATATTTGTCATTTTTTCTTATTTCAGTTTTATTTTTAGTTATTTTATTTAAAAAAAACTAAACTAAATAAAACTGAGAAATGTTGCTTTGCCAACTAACGTTAGGTGAAATAAAATTGAAGTTTAAATGGTCTATGTAGAATTTAGAAACCCTTGTTATTAGCGACACCGGTGGCCGTTAAGAGAACTGCACCCAGTGTCTCACTGCTCAGACTCGTGCTCACGTAACACACAAGAGACTGAACGTGATTCAAGGCCCTGATATACTCACGGTGAAGTTCTCTTTCAGCCTTTGCCTAGAAGAAAAAAGTTGAAAATTGCTTTGCAGTGATATACTGTTAATGAACATCCCGACGCCGTCCACGCTGCTGAGAGCGACGTTTAGATGAATATGTAATTATTCGCTGCACGTAGGGTTGCCAGACCCATCCCGGTTTTATCGGGATTGTTGTTCTTTTTAATAACCTGTCCCGGGAAATTTATCCACTCTCCCGGGACACTGAATGTCCCGGTTTTCGAAAGGCTACGTGAATATGTATGTTCAAACCGTGTAGCGTGCGCACGGCAGAGAGAGAGAGAGAGAGCGAGAGACCTTGCTTGTGTGTGCTAGTGTTCGTGTGTGCCTCATGAAGCGCCTGGTTCAGATTACACGATTTTAGCCCGATTTTGGCACGATCCGTTTGACGTAGGGTGTCGTCGGGATTTTCGTAAACGACAATGGGCGTCGGGACGCAAGATTCGATCGTATCATCTCGTATAGTGTGTCTAAAGGCGGACATACACTGTGCGATTTCAGCAAGGTACTCACACTGAACGAGTAAATCGCATGCGATGTAAAGCCAAAGCTCGGGATTTACGTGCTCACACTATACGGTCCGAACGTCGAGCTGCGACTTCACTGCTCACACTATACGTGTGAAATATGTGCGATAAACCCCCGTTCTGGGTTGCGCCTAGACCATATCATCCAGAGAGATATTGTCAAAACAAGCATCAGCTATCAATATCAAGATGATTTAGCACTTCCAATTTATGTATTAAATTATTATTAGTATTATTGTATTAGAGAAGGCTAATTTTATTATTAAATGATCTGCTATAATTAATTTGGCACGCAATAATTTCACAGCACATCACCGCAATGCGCTGTGAGGAATAAGGATACTAAAATATTACATATAAGCTTACTCCACGAGGAATAATAAAATAATAATAATAATAATAGAATTATATGCCTATAATTCATTGTAATCGACCTAAATGTTTTAGACAATTTTCAATGAGGATCCTCATTGAAAATTGTCTAAAACATTTAGGTCGATTACAATGAATTATAGGCATATAATTATATTAATAGTCTATAATATGTCCGAACACTGCAATAATTAGTCATCAATGAAAATTAAAAACAGGTTTATTTCAAAAACATTGTTTAACAAATTAATAAAAGAGGCATGGTGCTACATCGCAGCTTGGAAGACGTGGGAAACTGGAGGTAAGCAACAGTAATTTGTAGCTAGATTGAACTACAGAACTTAAAGAGTTCCCTCTTTTCGTTTTTTTTTCTTTCTGCAGATTGAAATGGTTAAAATCTGTTTTCGCGCAGGCGCAGTGAGGGAAAAAACACTGAGTTTAGGGCAATCGGTTCGTAGCTCTGCTTCAACTGAAATTGAAATTCAGAAATTCATCTGACCATCCGATTGCCGATCGGGAGAGGTTAATCGCCTCTCGTTTCCCCTTGTATACTGCACGAACACTGCACGACAAACGACGCACGACAAAGCTGAAAATCGGCCCGACCCGAAAAAGAGTCGCACGTGTCAGATTTCGGCTCAAAATCGGACGAAATTCGCACAGTGTATGCCCGCCTTTAGTGGGCGACAACCTACGTCGCGTCTGCGATGCTTCACGACAAAAAGACTAGCATGTTTAATTTTTTTAACGGTCGTCCACAACGGGTTCCGTCACATGTATGAGGTTGACCAATAGGAGCACAGAAGCTTTTCCGTACACAACTTTCAAAAATGGCGAAACGAAAGAGAGATGATTGAGCTACTAGGTGGAGTTATGACATGGAGGAAAGGTTCGTAAGAAAACAATATTTTACCTCAAGTTCTCTTTGGAGAATTGACAGCCCATACTGTCCTCTTCGAGCAATCCAGGAACGTGTCCATTGTCGGGTTTTCTTTCTTTTTTTAAAAGTTTTTCTGAACACAGGACAGCCGATACAACACTCACCGCTTCATCCATTGTTTGTTTACGTTCGTTTCCGGAAGTCCCTTGCTACTAGTTTCGCCTTCTCAATGACATCACGCGCGTCATTAAAAACGGCACGCGATGACTGGTCAGGAAGCAACGTGTAGTCTGACATGTTTCTTGTCCACGACACAACAAGATTTTAGGAGTCAAAATCGCGTAATCTGACACAGTGACTATCGTAACAGACAAAAAAAAATCGTGTAATCTGAACCAGGCAGACAGAATGTAACAGCATGTGATATGTGCTCCCGTATAAGCACATATCACGATATGATATGATTCAGAATGATATGATCCAACGATCGATATGTCCCGGTATTTTATCAGACAAAGGTGGCTCCACGCTTTTCTTCTCAATAACAAAATAAACAACAAAAATGACAGCGGTGAGAAAACAGCCGTTCAGAAAGCATCTGATCGCAGTGATGTTTGCAGCAGCTCTGAGATTCACCGGCATCATGTCGACAGATGAGGTCATTAAAATTACACTCTTATGATAGTTGGATTATAAAGTGTAGATATATATAGATATGGCTATATGGGACTATAGTTTGAATTAATAGCAAGACACATTGACATTACAGTACAGAATGGCTCTTTTGGCATAATCACAATGTCACAGCCTTGTAAATGTAAATGTAAATGTCACAGCCTTAGGATTTTCACTCTACACTTCATAGACAACCTAGGAAATCAGGGAAGGTCTCCTTTAAGTTTCGTAAAGCGATTAATACATGAAAATTCTTACATATAACCCCTTTAAGTTTTTTATTTGATTTTATTTCAATTCATGTTTATTTATTTCAAGTAACGGAAATTTATTTGATGGTTTTAGTTAACTATAAACCTGGAGCGAACATAATTTTAAACCGTTTTGTCAAAAGCACTATTAAAACTTTTTATGAAAGGTTTCAAAGCAACTAAGGATGATTTGAACGGCGTGAACTTTCACTGGAGTCAGATCTCTTTTGAAGAGCTGCACGATGCTCATGACATTTAACTGGCTGTCATGTCAGCGCTTTAGAGGAGGTCAGCAGAAACACTGGCCGAGCATCATGCTATGAATCCAGATGGCAGACGAGACAAATAAAAATGCCAGTTATCCTCAGGGTCGATATCAGGTGATTTAAAATCTCTCAGTGCAATTAGAAGTTGCCATTCTTCGCTTTGGATGGGTTTAGTGCAGTGCCGCCAGACTGATGACTGACTCAAATGAATGCACTTATGTAGAGAGAGTCTAAAAGACTAAGCCTGAAAGAAAGAGGGACGTTTTTGATGTGAAAAACACCATAGTGGTCCAACTTATTTACACATGAATGTGAAAAGGATTAATCCAGATTTAGATGGAGAGAGGAAACTCAAGAAAGAGTTCAAGACAACGTTCCCTCTCATTTTTGCTCTTTTCTATTCAGCAGATCATTATGTAATCCTAATTAAACATGGAAATAAACTAAAAGGTTTGGGATTTTCTACTCAAATATTCAGTGTATTATTTTGTGACTAATCTAAAGTAAGTGAAAGAGTGTCATTGATCATGTTATTTTGATTTAAAAAAAGGTATTAAATTATGTAAAAATGCAAAATAGAAGCATTTTCAGTTGAGGTCCTTGACTTCTGTATATCAGTGTTGTTATTATTAACCAAAACTAAAACTATTAGAAATAATTTTAAATTAAAACAAATCTTAAATCAAATATAAGAATCAGATAAAAACTTAAACTTAAAAATTTTAAATAAAAATGAGAAATTTTGCCTTGGCAAGTAAGTGAAATAAAACTAGGTTGAAGCACTAAAATTACAAAAACTGAAAAAAATATGAATTAATGCTAGAAATATGAGAAAAAAGTACAACTTTAGGATGATAGTTAATACTGTAAATGTTGGTAATTTAGAGATTATGCATTACGTTTTCCAGTTTTGATTTGTTGTAACTTTTGTTATGTTGTGATCACGACAAAAATAAGAGAAAACAAAAAGAGAAAATAATTGTCTGAAAATAATATTAGAAGACATAAATGTAATACAATAATAAATGCATAAATATTAATAAAAAAAGAAAAGAGAAAACAAGAGAAATTAATTATATTGTCTGAAAGTTATGCATCTTTATATTAATATAAAAATAGATAATATATATATATTTTTGTTTTGTTTTTTGTTTATTTATAGATAAGATTTCTCAAGCTTCAGTACTATAGTTCAATCACCGGATGTGTTGATACCATCTGTTCATTTAAGTCAGACTAACCGCTTTTCCAGACTTGTTTTCTGTCTGTACTGGAGCAACATCAGACGCATCGGTCCCAGAGCCGTGACCTGACGTGAAGATTGTGACTTTCATCCTTCTGACAAGGTGATAAAAGATTCACTTTGATTAGATCCATGGTCTTACTTCATCTCAGTGCAGAGAGCATCAGTCTGAACTGACTTTCAGTCTCATCCAGAGAGCGTTCACATATCAGAAAACATAGCAATGTTCGGTGTCTCGTGGCTGTAAAGAATAAATTGGAGGCCAACAGCTGAACCTGACTGGTGTCGTGCTGCCAAACAGCGGGAACAGGATTAAACACTCAGACGAGGACTGACAACCATATTTAGCTGCCGTGTGTGTGAATATGAGATACAACAGAGAGAAAAGGCAATAGAGTGTTACACTATTTCATATGAGCAACAAATACAGCAGATATTATGAGATGAACACATCTATCCACTTGATCTGGATCTTGCCCTTCTCTCTCTCCTCACCTTCACTTAAAGGGATAGTTCACCCAAAAATGAAAATTCTGTCAGTATTTTCTCACCCTCATGTTGTTCCAACCCCGTAAGACCTTCGTTCATCTACAGAACACGAATTAAGATATTTTTGATTAAATCTGAGAGCTGGATCACTCCTCTATAGGCTTCTAAAGGATTGACACTTGTTCCGCGAAAAGTTATTAAAGACATCGTTAAAATAGTCCAAGTGACTACAGTGGCTCAATCTTAAGTTTATCAAGCGACGAGAATACTTTTTGTGCGCAAAAGAAAGGAAAAATAATGACTTTATTTCAACTATTCATTTCCTTCTCTGTTGGCCTCGAGTCAGTTCACTAGTGTAACAGCGCAGTGTTTCTGTGTTGTACGTCACATGTAGGCAGGGCTGGACTGGCCATCGGGCATACCGGGCAATTTTCCCGGTGGGCCGACGTGCTTTTTGGGCCGATACAGATCATTCTTAAAAAAAATAAACGGCCCATAATACTCGTACATCGGCAGCCCATTAGTTTAGTTTTGTTTAATTGGCGGCGCTGGGATCTTTGTGCCGGTGTAATGCATTGGACAAAAAAGTCAGCGTAGGTTTTTTTTTTTTAACAGACCGGCCCATGAAACACGTAGATTAGCGGCCAATTGGTTCTTTTCTTGATTGGCACTGGGCTGGTCCAATCACATCTTTAAACTCCTCCCCCTTTGGGCTCCGAGCGAGCGTGCAGTGTCAGTGTGTATCTGTCAAAATAGTCAGAGATGGAGAAGAAACGCAAGAGAAATAGCGTGAAAAAAAGAAGCGGACCCTTCTAGTGTCTGATGATGATATTGAGGAGGATCAGGAGAGAATGAGTGAGTGTAGAGAACTGTGCTAAGCAGAAATAGGCAACTTTCAGAAGAACACTGAGGCGATGAGTGTAGGAACCCATTACCCAGTTACGCATTATTTACACATCTGCATAGTTGACGATTACGCATTTTACTAGAATTGTAATGAGACGCGTTTGTAAACCATGTTTTCCACCAAAATAAAAGATCATGCGTTTATCTCTTTCAAGCATAGAAATTAGAACAAAACTAATTATGAAAGTTGCTTTTATTTTTCAGGCATTTGTTTTACAATATATGGCTATTACTGTCGTGTAATTAATATTATAACTATTATGTAGTGTAATGCAGACAGACACTATATCACAGCTAAAAGAGTTTTGAGTTTTTCTTCGTTCAGTTTGCACACTGATTATGGGTTGGAGCTCTTCATTTTTAACTCTCAAAGTGCACCAGATTGATGAATTTAACATTAAAAGGCACAATTTTTTCTTACGGGGGGCTCCCCCCAACTGTCACATGTTTGTCCTGTCTTTGTGTGCACATGAGTGTTTTGTTATGTTGGGTCATGTGCTCTTGTCATTGTCTGGTCCCTCCCCCTTGTTATCTGATCATTGGTTTATTTGTCCCACCTGTTATCCTCGTTACCCTCCTTATTTGCCTTCCTATTTAATCTACCTGTGTTTGCTGTCCTGTGCTCGTACGTTGTGTATGGTTTCGGTGTTAGTCGGGTGGAGTTCTGTACCGAGATTGTTCACGTCACGTCTGCCCAGTCAGAGACTGTTCACGTCCCGTCTGCCCAGTCAGAGACTGTTCACGTCCCGTCTGCCCAGTCAGAGACCGTTCACGTTCCGTCTGCCCGGTCAGAGACTGTTCACGTTCCGTCCGCCCAGTCAGAGATTGTTCACGTCACGTCTGCCCACCCAGAGACTGTTCACGTCACGTCTGCCCAACGAGAGACTGTTCACTTCACTTCTGCCCAGCGAGAGACTGTTCACGTCACGTCTGCCCAGCGAGAGACTGTTCACGTCACGTCTGCCCAGTCAGAGACTGCTCACGTCCCGTCTGTCCAGTCTGGGACAGAGCAAGAGATGCCCATTCGCGTGGCCGCCAAGGCTGTGCTGGACTATCTGGAGCGTCTGGCTCGGATCCTGGACATGCCGGTGGATGCTGCTCCAGAGCCGAAGGCAGAGCCAGTTTCTGCTGTTCCAGAGCCGGAGGCAGAGCCAGTTTCTGCTGTTCCAGAGCCGGAGGCAGAGCCAGTGCCTGTTCCAGAGCCGGAGGCAGAGCCAGTTTCTGCTGTTCCAGAGCCGGAGGCAGAGCCAGTGCCTGTTCCAGAGCCGAAGGCAGAGCCAGTTTCTGCTGTTCCAGAGCCGGAGGCAGAGCCAATGCCTGTTCCAGAGCCGGAGGCAGAGCCAATGCCTGTTCCAGAGCTGGAGGCAGTTCCAGTGCCAGACCCAGTGTTTGTTCCTGTGTTGGTGTCTGTTCTTGTGGATCTTACAGTTCTTATGTCTGTTCCTGAGCCGGTGTCTGTTCCTGAGCCGGTGTCTGGTCCCGAGCCGGTGTCTGGTCCTGAGAGGGCATCACCGCCCTGGCCGCCCGAGGGGTCTTCACCGCCCTGGCCGCCTGAGGGGTCTTCACCGCCCTGGCCGCCCGAGGGGTCTTCACCGCCCTGGCCGCCCGAGGGGTCTTCACCGCCCTGGCCGCCCGATGGACTCTGCGTTTCGCCTTGGCCGCCCGATGGACTCTGTGTTTTGCCCTGGTCTGTTCCTCCCGCCCCGCCCTGGTCGATCCCTCCCGCCCCGCCCTTGTCGATCCCTCCCGCCCCACCCTGGTCGATCCCTCTCGCCCCGCCCTGGTTGATCCCTCCCGTCCCGCCCTGGTGTTTCCTTCCGGTCCCGCCCTGGTCTTATGGAGCGTCTGGTAGCCGCTCCGTAGGGAGGGGGTAGTGTCACATGTCTGTCCTGTCTTTGTGTGCACATGAGTGTTTTGCTATGTTGGGTCATGTGCTCTTGTCATTGTCTGGTCCCTCCCCCTTGTTATCTGATCATTGGTTTATTTGTCCCACCTGTTATCCTCGTTACCCTCCTTATTTGCCTTCCTATTTAATCTACCTGTGTTTGCTGTCCTGTGCTCGTACGTTGTTTATGGTTTCGGTGTTAGTCGGGTGGAGTTCTGTACCGGTCATGTTTGGCCTTGTCTGTGTTGGATTTAGTTCGGAAATCATTGGATTCTTTTGTTGGTTTTTTATTTCATGTTTTCTTTATTAAAATCTCATCATTCACTCTGCGCTTGAATCCTCTCTTCCATTCTCCACAACCCACCGTGACACGAACCCCCCTAAAGGGACAGAGGTCCACCCACCACAGATTTACCAAAAATCCTTTGTCAAACACTGATATTGCTATGCCAATGCAGCTTATAGCTTGTTTTAGGATGCATCATTGTGGAGTAGTTCGATTCTATTTTACAATTAGTAGTTATTTCATCTATTAAGTCTTACTCTTGAGCGAGCTCTTAACGCATTATAGTCCTTCACGTCTATTGCGATCTCAAAACTCCGACCAGTTGATAATACCTAGAATATATAAATCGACTGCTGGCAGTAGATCCTTTTCCTATTTAGCACCAAAACTTTGGAACAATCTTCCTAACATTGTCCAGGAAGCAGACACAGTCTGTCAGTTCAAAGCTAGACTAAAAACACATTTCTTTGACCTAGCATTCACATAACACTCTATAGCCTTCTATAATTCAATATTAGGCTGCTTAGATTAGGTCAGCCGGAACTGGGAACACTTCCCTCAAATCCTGATGTACATGTTACATCATAAGAAGAATGGCATCTACGCTAATTTTAGTGTCTTTGTTTATCCCGAGGTTTTCCCGCAGCCTGCTGGATCCAGGCCGTTTCCAGATCTGACGAAGGACTTTCGCCTGGACCTGATTACAATGCAGTGCTGAAGTGCCAACTAGCCTCTCCCTATGGAGGATCCCTATACCACTCTACAGATAAAGCGTTGTGGAATTTTTAAATTTATAGACAAGTAGTTTGTTTAGGCATGGTTTGTAAGGAATTACAGCGCTACATTTGACCTCTTTGTTTACGGTGAGTATGGAGAATATGGCTGAGAATACAGTATGTGTGTGTGGTAACATATTAGTAATAGTGACCTGCGCACATATATTCAAACGCACATAACTATAGAATCAATTCTTAATGCGCATGTGAACGCCATCAGCGTCTATCACAGGTTCACGTTTAAAGTCTGTTTAGAGAGAACGGTGTCGTCTCAGCGGCCCCTAATTTAATAACAAATGATCATTTAGACGGAAGTGAATCAATCAAAACTAACTTTAGCTGGAAAAAACATTTTTCAAGAGCCACTATAAAACCAAACCAATCTCTGTTACTTTAAAGTATATGTTTATCTCTGTAAAGCTGCTTTGAAACAATCTACATTGTTATATAAATGAGGATGACTTGACTTGACTTGACTCATTTCTACTCACTCATTACATGGCATTGGTGGTTTTAATAAGAGTTAGTATACATATTCAGGGGCGTGAAAAGATCGGTTATGATGATATGTAGTGGGCCAGTCTGGGCCAAAATGCCCGGGCCGATTTTTAGTCCCAGTCCAGCCTTGCACGTAGGCTCCCTACTTGCCTACGCTGGTCATGTAGTGCTGCGCTGTTACACTAGTGAACTGACTCGAGGCCCACAGAGAAGCAAATGTATAGTTGAAATAAAGTCGTTCTTTTGGGGGTTTTTTTCGGACAAAAAGTATTCTCGTCGCTTGATAAACTTAAGATTGAGCCACTGTAGTCACTTGGACTATTTTATCGATGTCTTTAATAACTTTTCGGGGAACAAGTTTCAATCCCTTAGAAGCCTATGGAGGAGTGATCCAGCTCTCAGATTTAATAAAAAATATCTTCGGAATTCGTGTTCCGAAGATGAACAAAGGTCTTACGGGGTTGGAACAACATGAGGGAGAGTAAATACTGACAGAATTTTCATTTTTGGGTGAACTATCCCTTTAAAACACAAAACTACAGTGACTCTCCTTGCCTGACCTTCATTCGAACCATGTGCGAGAGGCCAAATCCAGTCCTTACGTGCTTTATCACTCATCCTCGAATCATCCATCCTGCATTTGAAGCTTGATTTACTGAAGCGACCTTTTTATCCTATAACTCAACCCTTTTTTTCTAGGCTCTTCCTCGAGCCGTAACCCTTCGGCGAAAGAGGCATGACGTGTTAATGTCTCCCTCTGAACAGGATTACCAGCCTGAAAACTAAAGCGGCTGCCGGCACGCTGTCAATTGCAGGTAAACCTGTTAAGTGTGAGAGGTGAATATAGGGGATGTGCCTTTCCCATCATGCTAAGCAGGGGGAAAGCAACAGTGCAGAAAGGACGAGAAAAACAGAAGTGTTGAAGAAAAAATGACAGAGGTGCTTTAGTTCGTTCAACACAAATGAATCTCATAAAACCTGTCAAGAACATGACCAGTTCAGACAGACAGACAGACAGATAGATGGATAGATAGATAGATAGATAGATAGATAGATAGATAGATAGATAGATAGATAGATAGATAGATAGATAGATAGATAGATAGATAGATAGATAGATAGATAGATAGATAGATAGATAGATGGACAGACGGACAGGTAGACAGATAGATAGACAGACAGACAGACAGACAGACAGACAGACAGACAGACAGACAGATAGATAGATACATAGACAGACAGACATACAGATAGATAGACAGACAGATAGATAGACAGATAGATAGATAGACAGATAGATAGATACATAGACAGACAGACATACAGATAGACAGACATACAGATAGATAGACAGACAGATAGATAGACAGATAGATAGATAGATAGATAGACAGATAGATAGATAGACAGATAGATAGACAGATAGATAGATAGATAGATAGATAGACAGATAGATAGATAGAGATAGATAGACAGACAGATAGATAGAGAGATATATAGATAGACAGACAGATAGATAGATAGACAGACAGATGGATAGACAGACAGATATATATAGATATATAGATAGATAGATAGATAGATAGATAGATAGATAGATAGATAGATAGATAGATAGACATTCTGCTTTTGATCAACATGTTTTTTGTGCATTGCAGAAACAAGAAGTTTTGGGGGTAAATGTGCTTAAAATTGTAAATATATAAACAAAAAAAGAAAAAAAATTCTTAAAGTCATTCCAAAAATTAAACGTAATTTTCTTTACGCAAAATGTAATGTCTACTTTCTCCCTTTTGATTGGGACCTAAACAAGTTTTTGAGATGTATTCATGTATTCCAGTACATCAGCTTCTTTCTTTTTGGACATTTTTTTGAAATATAATACCCACTGCCTATACTTACATAAAGTGCCTATAGTTTTAGGAGCCCATTGTGTTTTCCCCAAAGACTGAACTTGTGAAAAGTTTCCCCTCTTCCCAAAGTGTTTGCTGCTGTTCTTTTCCTGCATGATGTTTCTTGCTAGATGTATTTGCATGTGTCCTATTTTTCATGGAACGATACCCCATACTGTGTTTATGTTTCAGTGTTTATTTTTTATGTGCTACTGACAGTTTGAGAGAATCTGACTTGAGGAAAGACCAACGGCACCGCAGATAAAACGGTTTGACATGTAAATCATGCCTTGACCTGCCGTGTCCTGCCAGCATCCGTGACTCCATCATATTATTTTTAAACCTTTCACATTTCCCGCAGGACAGCTGTGGCCCTCACAAAGGTTTAAAAAAGCAAAGCTCCACAATGATAATGTCAGCATGTCAGCATGTTACTGAAAGGTGACCTAAAGACATCTTCACTTGATGTTAAAGCCATGCAGTGTGTGTGTGTGTGTGTTTGGTTCTGTATACCCTACGTTATGATAACAGTTTATCATACTAAATTATGGGTTTTTTTTTTAAAACTAAAACTGCAGAAAGTTTTCAGTGATGGGTACGTTTATTGGTAGGGGATAGAATATACAGTTTTTTACATTATGAAAATGATTACGCCTGTGAACGTCCCCATTAAACCTGAAAACCCAATGTGTCTGTGTGTGTGTGTGTGTTTCTGCTCTCACTGTACCATGTCCTGTGGCGTGGGAACTTGGGCTCGGTCAGGATCTCCTTGACAGACATGACGTCGCCAGGAATGATGGGATAGAATTCACTGAAGGAGGCTTTTTCATCACTGTTCAAACACAACGCAAAGATAAAAACATGTCATGGTCATGATTGAAGTTGTTCTGAGCATACACAATTGCATCATGGGTGGGTGAAATATTGAACATTCACAATATATTTGCATGCACAAATGTGTACATTATTTGTGACATACTCTTATAATTGAGCTATAGCTGCCATAATGTGTTTAAAGCTGCATCACTGAGACTATGAGGTGGAGAAGAGAGAAAAGCAAGAGACAGACGGAGTGGAAGAGTTTCTGACAGAAAGCCGTTTGCACTGATGTCAATCTGTCACTCGCATGGAAAGCTCTGCCTCTGTTACTTTACAAGACGTTTCTACTCCATTATACTCATCTATTTAGCAGCAGTGCTGCTTTTAAAAGTAATGCATTAATATTGTGTTACTCCCTAAAAAAAGTTACTAATTCTGTAACTTTATATGAAAAGTAATGTGTTATATTACTTTTGGGTTACTTTTTCTTGTCTGGGATGGGCTTGCTTGTTTTTTTAAATAACAACAACAAATAAAAGTTCTATTTTTGGCAAATGTAAAAGAACTTTCACACTAAAAGTGAAAAGAATGAGCCTCAGGCTGAAGGAAATGCACATTCATTGCAGGTCGATTTCTTCAACGCTGTAAAATCGGATTAGTTAACCTTACTTAAAAAAAGCATGCAAAACGATTGCGCTTAAGAAACTAAGTACAGTGGAATAGGTATTGCGTGTTGTATTAACAAATCCTTGTTTAGTATAGTAAACTTACTCTTGAGTTTAAGTTTAAGTTACTAAAAAAGTGTGTGCGGTGTCCTTGATAATTCACTTTAGATGTACTCCTGGCTTAGTATAGACTACTCAAAATTACTATTTCAAACAACTAGCGTCTTGGAGATGTTGCCGCCGTTTCTTCTGGTTTTGTCTGTATCACTTTTTTCTGTTTCTTCATGCAATCCCAGATGGACTCGATGATGGTGAGATCAGATCTCCGTGGAGCATACAATAAACCTAAAATATATATTGTTTCTGGAAATATAATCAACAACTTTAAATGAAGTTTTATATTTTTCCATTGCTTTTAAGTCTATTTGCAATGTGTCATTGTATTGTGGTGTTATTCCTCCCATTAAAGTTGATAAGTTCACAGTCTTGTATTTTTGAACACATTTTTGTCTCAATTCAAAGTTTGTAATGTTGTGATTCTCCTAATAGTGGGTTGGTTTGGTTCATGGCTTATTTAAGGAAGACTATGGGAAAAATGAATGGGAAAATACGCTGAAAAAGTAGACGGGAACTCTGGCAAATTCAAGCCCTGTTTTTCAACACCATTATCCAATGTCATAAATTTTACTCTATTTTCACTTTCTATACCCAAATGTAAATCCACAGGTGTGAATGCCAGCCATTCTCCATCTTGAACATCTTCATCTGCTGTTGAGCTCTCCGAGGCTTGTATCTCCCCACAGGAGCCTTTCCATCAGTTCAGATCAGCCCTCCTGTGTAACGTCTGGATTCATTCTCCACTGCATGTTCCTTTCTCAGATGATAGAGACAGACTGACTCTGATTATAAGACCAAATGAAATCTACATTGACGCGAAGGTTGAGTAACCTGCTGATTCACATGTGCATCGGCTCAGAGTTTCTTCAGACGGTTTAAAGGGGATTTTCACTTTGCCAGGAGCGAGCAGGTGTTTTGTGTAAGCCAGTCCATGTCCTTTAGAATTAGACTTTAATGAAGCAGTTTCATATCTTATGCATGCGTTTGTCATTGTACATTTACTCATTTTTGTACATTTAAGATTTTTTTTATGTTCATTCAGCAAAGAAGCAATTAAATTGATCAAAAGTGACAGTAATAATAATAAATTTTTCTTGAGCTGCAAATCAGCACTGAATGGAGTAATGATGCTGAAAATTCAGCTCTGCATCTCAAGGATAAAGTACATTTTAAAATATGTTTAAATAGAAAATAGTTATTTTAAGTTGTAATAATATTTCACAATTTTAAGGTTTTTACAGTATTTTTCATAAAAAAAATGCACCCTTGGTTAGCATAATAAACATAATTCTCATTTTTTTGTTTTTACAATTTACTTTATTACAATAGAAAAAACTTATTTGAATTGTAATATTATTTGACAATATTACTGTTTTTACTGTATTTTTATAAAGTCAGCCTTGGTGAGCATAAGAGACTCCTTTCAAAAGCATAAAAACATTAAAAAAGGTAAATGATTAAAACAAATAAATACAATTAAAACCTACTATACCAACAAGTAATGCAATAATGTTTTTGCACAAAAATTATAATTATTAGTTGCTTTTTTAATTTTCCTATTTTCTTTCTCAGTTGTAAAGTGCATAATATTTTTAGTGCCCAATATATTTGTTATTTTTACGAGTTTCTAACAAATCATATTTTGCTGATCGACCAGATCATGCTACATTTTAAAGATGTAAATGTGCTTGTTTCCAGAGGGCATCAATATCATTATGAGATGTGTATTCAATCAAAATAAAGCAAACCTGTTTAGCAAATTTTGTGTCTTATTTCATATTTCTCTAGATAAATGACAGAATAGTATTATTTTCTCTCAAATTTTATTGCTACACTTCATCAAGAGTATGAGTCAGTATTCATAAATTACAACAACATATTGGGCTTTGCTCATGATTCTTTAATTAACACGCTTCCATACGGACAGCTGGAGCTTAAAGACAATCTGGAGTTCCTCATTGGTATTTACAACACGCTCATGTGCGCTCATCTCGTAAAAATTATAATTCCAACAGGATTCAAGGCAGAAATAGTCAGTCAGTCAGTCAATCTAGTGGGACACAATGGAAAGTGGATCAGAGTCTATTTAAACCGCGACTCTCAGATTCAGATTCAGCTGCATCATAAAACGACCCTCCCGCTTACAGAGGAACACATGTAATTGATACAATGAAAAGCAGAAGTCCATCTGTACGTTTGCAGATCTAAAATGCCCTCTGACAGGCCAACAAAAGAAAAGAAGGAAGTTATTTAAAGTAATTTTGTAATATAAGCTTCAGTGAAGAATAGCCAATGGGCCAATGTAGCAGACCAACACTGTTAATGTTCGCTTTGACTGTCAAATAAGCCAGAAGAGAAGTTCAAGTAACTGAAGCAAACTTTTTGGGAACATTATTATACTATTGTGTGAAGTGTAAATAAGCTTTTTGTCAGTTAACACCTTTGCGATGCATCCAAATACGTACTTAACTTGATTTTAATAGTTATGTGGTATCATGTTGCTAAGATACTCTAATAAACATTATTACACTGTGTGCATTTGGCCATTGTATTCTCCAGAACAGAAACCCTTTGAATTTGGCTGGAAAACCTGGCCGGTGCTGTAAGTCACTCAAATGCATAAATATATATTTGGCCAAAACAAGGCATCTTCAGGAGTGAACATAAGATGCATTAAAAGGTGGGAATCTTATAAAATAACCAGCCAGGTCATATTTGACCCTAAAAAAAAGATTGCATGAAGAAAATGAGGTTCTCTTATGCTGTATTAACATGCATTTTTTAACACAATAAATTATAGTTCAAACTACAAACAAATGCAACCATGCTGCATAGGTACATATCCTTAACGGGTTTAACCCCAGGAGGTTTTGGGAAAGAACTTGTGTGTGTGTCTATTGTTATAAATGTGTGTGTGAACAACAGTAGTGTACACCTGGGAGTTTGCCATGGCTGCGATGCCTCAGTGAGCTCAGAATAACTCCAGCACATGTCAGGGTGAAACACAGTTGCCTTTCCCATCAGTAACTGTCATGTAATCTCCACAGACCATCACACACATGATCCCAAACAAGTGGCACAGTAATGAATCATTGTAATTAATTAAAGGGTTAGTTTATCCAAAAATTTAAATGATGTCATTGTTTATTCACCCTTATGTTGTCCTGTTGCTTTTGTTCATCATCATCAGAACACAAATGAAGATCTTTTTGATCCCTCCATTGACAGCTACGCAACTACCTCTTTGATGCTTCAAGAAGCTCATAAATAGATTGTAAAACTAATCCATATGAATCGAGCGGTTTAGTCCAAATTTTCTGAAGAGACTCGATGTATTTATATGATGAACGGATTGAATTTAGGCTTTTATTCACATACTTCTCATATACTACTTTTAGGGTAAATATGTTTGTCAATTTTTAAAGCTTGTCAACATAAGCTACACTCCAAAAATATTTAAACCTAAATTTTAGATTGATGTATTTGAATTTTATATACAATTTTCATCCATTTAGATCAAACAGTTTTAATAAACTTTAATGCAAGACATATTTGTCAGTTTTCTGCATCCAAAAAATGTATTATTAACTATTAGTTGCATCTATTTGATTTTCTTTAAACAATCATATTTTTTCCAATCAGCATAAACTTACATGTTTCATTCATGTATGACTGACAAATATGCATCACATTAAGTTATTAGTTTATGTTCAAACTGTAATCCAAATGGATGGAAATGTTATCTGCAATTCCAATATATAAATCTTAAATTTAGGTCTAAATATTTTCTTGAGTGCACTTTTACTACATGTAAAAAAGCAGCTCAGACATGCTGCATATTATCTTTTTCTGTATAATTATGCATTATTATAAAAATATAAATCTTTCGTGTTTCATGGAAGAAAGTAAATGTGAGTAAATGATGAAAACACATTTTTGTTTTGCTGATCCTTCCTTTCAAGACACCCGTCCCATTAGAAGAGCTGAACTGGAGCCGATAAGACCTCATATGTTTGGACAGCTGCTCTCTGAAAGGACAGCAAACCGAGCGAGTGTCAATGAGATTCACTAATTAATTCTGCTAATTCAGCTGGTGATTTACACTTGTTTCCTAAAGTTGGGAAGCGTGTGAATGTTCATGGCATCCAGTGGCGTGACGTAGGGGAATGTTCATGGCGTGCTTTGAGGGTCAGTGTGGCTCTACCTGGATTTGAACTTTCTCTTCTTGATCTGGGAGGACATCTCCATGCTGTGAGACATCTGGTCCATCTGCTCTTCCTGGCAACGCTGTGTTACTATTTTGGTTGCCATGGCGAAGCTCTCAGCAGCACCTGCATCAGAGCCGAACGACACAGCTGTCAAAAGGACAGAAGCACTTAGAGAAAGAGAATCACACCAGTCCGTTGCACACCGACAGATAGCGATCTGTCATATCCACAACACCAGACACGGCCCAGTGATGGTACACTGGAAGTCACGGCCCATTTACACCCCCCCCCCCCCCCCCCAGAAAAACAGCAACCTGCAGAACACCAGCAATATAAAGGACTTATGCAAAACATTACAGTCTCACTATTCAATCTACACGTGGGCTTGCCAACACAATAAAAGAGTGAAAATCGTGTCCAGTTTTTTTATTTAAAAATATTTTGCATAGAAGTGAAGCCTGTTTTTAGGCCATTCAGAGTTATTATTGTTAACAACTAAAACTAAAACCATAAAAAACACTATCATTTCTTGAAATAAAATAAACAATTACCATTTTAGTTCAATCCGAAGCATGAAAATAACTAAAACTAAATAAAAGCCATTTAGACATTAAAAAAATATGTAAAAAAATGGGAATTTATATAAAATACATATTTTTATATTCTTTTATATATACATTAATTTATGTTATTAATGTATTTAAAATATTTATAAATTGTTTTATATCTAATAATAAATGTATGTAATTTAAAAAATAAATTAATAATAAAAACAAAGGTATCACTTTATTTCAATGGTCCACAAGACATTGTATTATCTATAAGTAACTTTGCAACTAGCAGATTTGTGTGGACAAAGCCGCCTCTCAGTACTAAATTGACTTAGGCCTATTTTTCGCTGCTTACTGCGCTTAAATAGTTAAATACACACAAAATAAAGACAAAATGCCGGTCTTAGCGAGTATTTACGTAAACACAGTTATGTTTTAAGTGAACTGTTGAGAAAGAAAACGCACATGTAACAAAATAATGGATCCTTGAGTCAGGTCTTAAAGTGATAGCAGCCTAATGTATGAGATAATATTAAAAATATCTATAAAGTCAAACCAAAATTAATGTGATGTAACAATATTTGAAATTCAAAATAGAATTTCCTGGGTGAAATGTGACCTTTTTCATGAGTTTCACCTAATCTCCACATCAGGTAAGAGCTGAAAGGAGATGAGGGACATCCATTGTGTCAGGATCCTGGTAAAAGTCCCTTTGTGGGTTGTTGTGAGGATAATAATTCATTAGTTGTGTGGCTCAATGCAGCCCACGAGAGTCCCGCAGTCATAAATCAGCCCCGATGGCACACGCGCCCCTCGCCGAACCTAACAGAATCAGGTCGAGTTTGAAGGATGGCTTCATTTACCCGAAAGTTGCAACAACCACCTGCGTTACCATCATAGACGGAGAAATGCGTTTCCCCTCAGGTTTAACCAGATTAAATCTGAGGCAAAGGCTCTCCGAATGACAGTGGCTCCTGTCCCAGACGTTTCCTCTCAAACTAGATCCTAGTGTCAGGACTTTGTTTGAAGACCGAGTACAAAAGGTCACTTTGCAGCATATTAAAATTGATCTGTCATCAGCCGAACAGCAACCCGTCGCCCCTCCAGAGAGAGAGCGCATATAGGCCAATGAGAACAGACTGCTGGGGAGAAAAACTCTCTGGAGGCGATGGATGAACGGGCTTATGAGAAATAACTCCATAAACTCCAAACGGCAGGATTTTTCATCTTTGCTTTCCAGGCGCTCGGTTTACAATGCCAGCTGTTTTGAGAAACGGGAATGCAAAGAAGCACGACTAAATGTTAGTTAGGTTTCTACAATTTATGAACTCAAGCCAAGAGACAAATAGTTTGATAAAATAATTGTTGAACATTATTTCATATTTTATTTATTTTTTGCATCACAGTAATACAAATTTGGGAGTAAAATGAGCTTAACTTACATGAAAATAATGTCGCAAGCAAATTAAATAATGGCCTCGGTTCTTAATATAATATATTAGTTTGACTATTTTCTGTCTTATTTTAATTTTAGTTAAAGTTTAAGTATTTTTAAGTGTTTTTGTCATTTTATTCTTTTTTTTTCTCTAAAATTTCATTTCAGTTTTAGTTATAGTTATTTACTTTAACTTTAAGTATGAGCAATATAAATACTGATGCTTGCATTATCAAAATTCGCTAACAAGTGTGTTATTGGCATAAAATATCACGATTGAAAACCAAGACATTTAAGTAAAATGCCATCCATCGGCATTTTACCAAGACATTGAACAGGGGTTTAATATTAAATCATCATTAAAATCAGCGGTTCTTAACTTTGCTTCAGGATACAGGTTTTACATTGGACATCAATTGGTATTCCAACATAATATCATTGTAGAAAAGAAAAGAAAAATGCCCTGAAAGTTAAACGTGAAGTGTTTCAGACTCTTTTATTCAAAGCAACGTATCTGCAGCAAAATATGTTTCGACCCTGATAATTTGGCTGTGTTTTTCAGAACAGACGCCAGTTGAGAGCCACTGATTTAAAAGCTAATAATCATCTTCAAGCACACACTAGAGCAGAGTTTCTTGAAGAGCACAAGAAAATTGCAAACAGATTTTTTCCATTGTAAATCCACTCACGTTCTACAGGCCCTTCAGATGATCAGCAGGACGACGTGTCTCCGTCTCTCCTCCTCCTCGACCTTCACCTGTCTCACCCTCTTCCACTGGCGCTCTGTTAAACTCTCCTTATTGTTTCCTGCTGTCTCACCTTCTGTAATTCTCTCAGCGTCTCCTCTGGCCTCTCAGTCTCACGGTCTCTGCGGGTGAGGATGACCTCCAGCAGCACACACACACACACACACACACACACACACACTCACTCCTCCTCCTCAAGGTGGTAAATATAGACCCCCAGCAAGACCACTGATCAATTCAAAGCATCCAGATAGACTTACAGTGAGATCAAGAGACAGAAGACCTGGAATGACACTACGGGACAATGCATTGTGGGATAGAGGAGCTGTGGGAAAAGAGATCTATGGAAACAATGCATCAAAATCTCAGCGATATAAAATGCTCAGGTCTCCATTAAACCCTGTGAAGAACAATCCAGAAGAGAACAGATGACGCTCGCATTCTCTGCAGTCGCATCATCACTTGATTTAGAAATGACCACAAATAATGTGGTTACCACAAATCCATAGATCTCAATAATAACTCAAACTGTGCTCAAGATACAGTAAAACTGCAATCAAAGATCTCAACATCCTAAGACCAAAGGCTACTATTTCTACTTGGCAATTTTTGACTCATTTTTTATTCTTCTGATTGACTTCTAAGACAAAGTGGATGCTTGAATTAAACATCTCCAAATAAATGAAAGTGCAACATCTGCCTCATTGTAAAACATGATGTGGAATGCCTTAACCGTGTTAAAAATCACTATACAGCATTGAGTGGATTATTGCTTAAATATATACATGGTAAAACACTGTATGAACTCTAATTATTTAAATAAGTTTATTAAGTTCAAAAGTTCGGCTACTTTATTTTAAGGTGTCATTGTTACAGTGGAGTAATCTTAATTAAAATGTACTTACTATCTAATTAGGGTTAGGGTTTGGTTTAGGGTTGGTTGCATGTAATTATGCATAATTTACTGTCATTACTACAGTAAATACATGTAACATATAATAAGGACTGTAAAATAAAGTGTTACAAAAAGTTCATAAATGTGTAACTACAGACTGTCAAGCGACATAAAATTGGTGTTTTAATATACGTATGTGTCACAGTGTTGTTAGTTTAATCAAAACAAACACTTTTTAAATACATCTGAAATAACATTCAATATAAAAATAATTACTTTCAACTAACTGAAATAAAATATGTTTAAGTTGAAGTATTGAAATTAATAAAACTAAAACCAAAAAAAAAACTACTAAAAACTGACAAAAACATAACAAATTACAAATAAAAAAAACTAAATAAAAATACATTTTGTAAGAATACAAAAATGAAAGCTAATTCAAAATATTAATAAATACTGTAATTGTATATAAATAATACAAAAAGCACATTTACATTAAATAATTTAGCATACCCCCCCCCCCCCCCCCTATTTACTTTTAAATGAGGAACATTATATAACTTTATAGTTGTCATTTAACGAGGGTCACATGCATGACGGCGACCAGATGCTGCTAGGGAAAATTTGTTTTAAAAGTAATGCATTACAATATTGCATTACTCCCTAAATAAGTAACTTATTGTGTTACTACATTGTACAGAAAGTAATGTGTTACTTTACGTTTACGCTACTTCTCCCCCATCTGTAACTCAGATATTTTGATGTAAATTCAAAAGGAATGTGATACTTTACTAGTCACTTGAAAAAAGTAATCGAGTTACTCCTAATGTGTTACGCAACACTATCCACAGTTTTATGAGTGTGCGTGACTCAGGTAATGTTGAGGGAGGGAGAGCACCACTAGGCTTTGTGTGGCAAGGTTATTTATAAGCATTTATTGCCACACCTGCCGCTCAAATACCACAGTAAACAATGCGGTGAGAAGGTGCCTGGCCACTTCTTCTACTGTTTCATATGTGACATTGAGACTAAGAATAAACTGCATGAATAGAACAACAGCAGGCGAGCTTTGTCTGCTTCTATTGTGACAAATGCAAGCATTCCCACAGGCCTGTACAGGCCAAAACACATGCACTCAAATCTGTCCTTGTTGAGAGACGCATGATTTGAATGTCTGACTGTGTCTGATAATACGGCCTACCGCTGATACACAAAATCACACTGACATTTAAACAATTAGTTCACCAAAAAAATTAAAGCACTGACTTTATTTACTAATCCTTCTGTGGTTTCAAACATGCCATAAATGTCAAGGGCAAAAAAACCCCAGATAAAAACAAACATAAAAGCAGCATTAAAGTAATCATGAAACAAAATTCATGAGTTCACACTTATATTCAGAGTAAAGGTTATGTGTATTTAGCGTGCTGCCCAACTCCGAGGGAAGGGCTCAGATCTCGAAATTTGGCCCGAACCCAGAGTTCTCAGGCTGGGATAGCAATAGTTAGGAGTGAGGAGTTGGGATGGAGGAGGGATGCTGGGACAACTGTCGTGGAACACAGCTAAGACTGCTGTATATATACACCTCCTTTCGTGCTAAACTAGTTTACAATTGTGAACGTGCTCCTCCTGAACTTTGTTAATAAAACATCATGTTGTGATAGTCTTTTCTTCCCTATAGTGACGTATATTGAGTGAATCGGCTCATCGAACAAGAGCAAATTTAGGGCAGGACTTGATTTTGTCTGTGGGGAATTGATTGGAAGGTTGGAAGGTTGTGGCTTGCTATTGGTTGATCTCATGTGAGTGACAGGTTGCTCCGCCCTCGTGCCAGTAAACACATCATCAGAGAAGAGATTAGCTGCAAGAGGGAGGGGTTATTTTATTATTTATAGTTTTTTTGATTAATGATTATAAGCCACATGAATTTGAAAAAAATCATTATGTGCACAGATAAATCATTTATATTAAATAATCAATAAAAAAATTGTCCATTTTGATTTCATGTTGACTTAAAAATATAATAACAGTATATTACTATATTCAAGTTTTTGGAAGTCATATGATGATTTGTGGATTGATCAGACTAAAATGTATGTTATTTGCAGTGTTATTTTAGTATAATTGATAGTTTTTGTTTATATTTTGAATTAGATTTATTTTTCTATTTTAAATTTAATTAAAAAATTTTAGTATTGTTATTTTTCATTTTTATAAATTTTTAGATGAATTATTTTAATTTTTAGTTTTAATTTTTTTTATTACTTTAACTTAAAATGAAAACGAGTTGGAAACTATCTGAAATTATATGTTATTTTTTTAATATTTAATTTCAAGTAGCCTAAAGATTTTTTTTTGTGGTTTTAGTTTTAGTTAACAATAATAACCCTGGTTATTTGATAAAAATCTAGATATTTTTATAATTTGAAAGCTTTAGTTAAAGTAAAGATCTGTTTCTGATCTTTGATCGATGGTAACCCTCGTTCCCTGAAGGAGCCATCAAGTGTTAGACAGTATTCTAGGTTATTATGTGAGGAAGTTTTTTGTCCAATAATTAGAATCTCTGTTTATTCAGAGTTATGTAGTAGGAAATTACTAGTCATCCAGTTTTTTATATCAGCTATGCATTCTGTTAATTTTGTGAATTGGTAAGTTTCATCAGGGCATGAAGTAATATAGAGTTGAGTATCATCAGCATAACAGTGAAAACTAATGCCATGCTTCCTTATGATATCTCCTAAGGGTAGCATGTACAGAGTGAAAAGCAATGGTCCTATTACTGAGCCTTGTGGAACTCCATAATGAACTTGTGATCGATAAGACATCTCTTCATTTACTCCCACAAACTGATAACGGTCAGATAAGATTAAAACCATGCTAATGCAATTCCACTAATGCCAACATAATTACGAGTCTTTTTAAAAGAATGTTGTGGGCAATAGTATAAAATGTAGCTCTAAGATCGAGTAACACTAATAGAGAGTTACAACCACGGTCGGGTGATAAGAGCAAATCATTTGTGACTCTAATGAGAGCTGTCTCAGTACTATGGTAGACGGTTGTAGCTGGTTGCATAGTTATAATTTTCTCCCTGATATTATCAATCTTGTAAGTAAAGAAGTGCATAAAGCTGTGCTGCTTGGAAACGACTGGGGTTAAAGCTTTATTTTTCGTTTCAAATAAATAACTAGGGTTTTGTTTATTTTCTTCTAATAGGGTTGAAAAATAAGCAGATCTATCTGTTTTTAAGGCCTCTCTGTACACAATTCTGCTCTCTTTCCATGAAATGCGAAAAAACTCTAGTTTTGTTTTCTTCCAGTTTCGCTCCATTTTTCTGGCTGCTCTCTTTAGGGCCTGAGTGTGCTCATTGTACCACGGCGTTGGACTATTTTCTTTAATCTTCTTTAAGCACAAAGGAGCAACTGTGTCTAAAGTGCTGGAAAAGAGAGAGTCAAAAGTTTCTGTCGCAATATCGAGTTCTTCTAAGCTATCTGGGATGCTGAGGAGATGAAATTGATCAGGAATGTTATTAATAGAGCAATCTTTAGTGGTAGAAGTGATAGTAATAATAATAATAATTCGTTACATTTATATAGCGCTTTTTTCTGGCACCTCAAGGTGCTTTACATAGGAGGGGGAATCTCCTCAACCACCACCAATGTGAAGCTCCACCTAGATGATGCGACGGCAGCCATATTGCGCCAGAACGCCCACCACACACCAGCTTACTGGTGGAGAGGAGACACTGATGAAGCCAATCAGTATATGGGGATGATTAGGAGGCCATGATGGACAGAGGCCAAGGGGCAAATTTGACCAGGATGCCGGGGTTACACCCCTACTCTTTATCGAAGGACATCCTGGGATTTTTTGTGACCACAGAGAGTCAGGACATTGGTTTAACGTCTCATTCGAAGGACGGTGCTTTTTGACAGTATAGTGCCCCCGTCATTATACCGGGGCGTTAGGACCCACACAGACCACAGTGTGAGCACCCCCTGTTGGGCTCACTAACACCTCTTCCAGCAGCAACCTGGTTTTCCCAGGAGGTCTCCCATCCAGGTACTAACCAAGCTCAGCCCTGCTTAAGCCTAGTTCACACTACATGATTTTGAGCCCGATTTAAGCCCGATTTGCAAATCGTTGAGCTCACCGACAGGTCAGGGTGTTATCGCGTGCAAATCGCGGGGGATTAGCGGGCGATGAACGCTCGCCAACCTGTTAGTATGAAAGAGCCAACAACGCATCAAAGACGCTTGCAGACGCCTCGCAGACGCGTCGCCGAGCCTAGAAAAATATCTAGCATGCTAGATATCCAGAGCTGTCGCACGACTCAACCTCACTGATGTCATGAGCAACAGCCAATCAGAGCAAGGCATGGGTTGAGGTCACCGGGTAAATACGCGGGTAAATACACGATTTTTGCCGTCAGCCAAACATAAACATGCAGCTACATCTCCGATGACATAAACATGCTGTACTCACCTCCAACTCTCTCTATAGCACAGACAATCCCGGCTGTTCGCGTATGCGGATCCACTCTTTCGCCCATACTCTATTATTTTTTCTTTTTTTGCGTTTTTTTCTCAGAGCAAATCATCGCGCAAACAGTTTGCAGCACTAGTTTCTGTCTGACGTCCATATTCGCGGCCATGTTGTGTTCTTCTTCGCTGGGTATTGGCGAGCGTGCTGTTTCGCCTCATTTCCGGTTCGTTTTAACACGTGATTTTTCGTGACAAAACGTGGTTTGTAGACAAGATAGAATCGTTGGGTGACAGAGTTGTTGTCAACTCGTGTAGTGCCTTACCTCCTGTTACGGATCAATCACGTTGTGTCGTGTGGTGTGAACAGCTCAACAACTTGAACACTCCTGATTTCACAGAGAGCAAGTCATGTAGTGTGAACCCCACAGTTCAGCCCGACGTTTTAAAATCATGTAGTGTGAACTAGGCTTTAGCTTCAGTGGGCAACCAGTCTTGGGTTACAGGATGATATGGCTTCTGGCTGCATATCTAAATATGTTAGATAAATCTAACATATTTGTAACATGGAGTCGGCTTTAAAGCCTTGGCTAAATTAAATATACACGAGACTAGATAATGATCTGAGATGTCATTGCTCTGCTGCAGAATTTCAACGGGATCAACATTGATTCCATGTGATAATATTAGATCTAGAGTATGATTACGACAATGAGTAGGTCCTGACCCGTGTTGTCTAACTCCAATAGATTTTAAAATGTCTTTAAATGCCAATGCCATCTTTTTCGTTATCTACATGTATATTAAAATAACCAACAATTAGGACTTTAATTGCAGCCAGTACTAACTGTAATAGAAAATCAGAAAATTCTTTGATAAAATCTGTATGGTGCCCTGGTGGCCTGTATACAGTAGCCAGCAAAAATCTCAAAAGTGATTGATCATTTACACTAGATAGTGTTACATTAAGTACCAACACTTCAAAATAATTATATTTGAAAGAAGAATTCTCAGTAATTCTAAAGATATTACTATAAATTACAGCAACACCTCGCCCTTTGCCTTTCAGACGAGGCTCATGTTTATAACAATAATCTTGGGGGTTGACTCATTTAAAGTAATGTAATCGTCTGGTTTTAGCCAGGTTTCTGTCAAACACCGCACATCTAGGCTATAATCTGTGACCATATCATTCACAATAATTGCTTTTGAAGTAAGGGATCAAATATTCAGCAACCAGAGCTTTATCAGTTGTTCATCTGTATTATATCTGTTTTTAATTTGTTGAACATCAATTCAATTTTTACCCTTAAATGGGTTTGGGAGTTTTTTTATTTCGTAATTCGGGGAACAGACACAGTCTCTATATGATGATATCTAGTTGAAAGAGGCTCTATTTGATGGGATTTATCTGACCTCAGTGACGTATGACAGCTAATAGACAGTTTGTCTGCTTCCTGGCCTGAGCCCCAATTCATGTTTGAGCTCTAAGAATATGTGCCATAGAGAGAAGAACAGCACCATCCCAGGAGGGATGAATACCATCTTTTTTCAACAGGTCAGGTCTGCCCCAAAAACTTTTCCAATTTTCTGTGAATTCTATTTTATTTTGCGGACACCACTTAGACTACAATGAAGTAGGGACTGTAGTACCCTGATCTCATATTGGCTGGAGGGACGCCAGGCGAACTGAATCGCATAGCCGAGCCTGATGGTCCGAATGAGCCAGCAAGACGGATTGGGGAGCACTAGCCAGGCTCGCAGAGACCGTACAAGCGGGACCAAAGGGACTGTAGGGGTATCCGGAGTGGGGCAGTGAGGTGGAACACAGGGTTGCGGCTCGGGAGGCGGGAAGCGGCCCGTAGCGGGGTCTGAGTGTGCTGTGCAACACAGACCTGGTTCTCTCCCTGGGAGGCGGCCCGTAGCGGGTTCTGAGTGTGCTGTGCAACACTTACCTGGTTCCAGGGGCAGGAGGCGCAGGAGGAGGCTTGGTTGCGTTCTCGAACTGCACGCTCCTGCCTGCTGGCGATAGAAGAGACGGATGGTAGTGGTGAGGATTCTCTCCCCCCCCTGCTCTCCAGGTCCTCTTCGGACCCAGAGATGAAAGAAACTGCTCTTTTATTGAGAAAGTCGACCCCGCTGCCACGCTGTATCGCCCACACTAGAAACGAGAGATCCTCCTGAAGAGCTTGCTCGTTGTTTGATCACCTTATAGCAGATTAAACAGCATCGTAATGCTCGGCCTCGAAGCAAAACGCTGAAGTGCAATCCCACCTGCTGCTCGTTATATACGAGTTATATACGCTGTGTGGCAGAGCAGCTGTTGCAAATGATTGCACACCAATGAGCATTGGCTCGTTTAGTTTCACTCGAAGTAGATTGGCCTTTCTAGCGGTCCTAGATTGGCCTTTCCAATTCATCGGTCACGACATACGACGAGAGTGACCGACTGAAAGGGAACTGTTGTGTGTTGGAAGGTTGGCCTACAAAATTTCTCCTGTGTTCTACAGGGGGAAAACAGCATATACAAGTCTGGATCAACATGAGGTTGAGGAAATAATGACATTTTCATTTTTGTATGCAGCAGTTTTCTTTTTTCCATTTTAAATAGCAAGTCATAAAGATCACATTAATATGTAAAAATGGAGGGGTTGTGTGTGTGTGAGTGTGTGTGTGCATCCAATTAACTCGAACGCTGCATCTATCAAGCTGTTTGGCGATATAGCGAAAGAGTGCACGGGAGAGAGAAAAAGCAAATCTACCCACATGCTAATTAAATGTGTTTCACAGTGCAGGAGGAGACGGCATCTGTTACTCCTCGCTTATTCATGAGACGCAGACATTTTTCATGTGAGTACACTGGACAAAGAACATCACTCTTAGAGCTCGGAAATAATCAGTGTCATGGCCATTCTTACAGATCTCTATTAGATGAATAAAACATTAAAGTTTTCAATATCCACCACACTAAAGATTAGTACACTACAGAAGTTTATGCAGTACTTTTTTTGTATAGGTAACCATAGTGAAATCATCCTCTGACACACACACACACACACACACACACACACACACACACACACACTTTTGTTGTATAGGTACCATAGTGAAATCATCCTCCTCTGACACACACACACACACACACACACACACACACACACACACACACACACACACACACACACACACACACACACACACACACACACACACACACACACACACATATAAATAAATATATATGAAGAAAACGCTGTTTTCTTCAGCGTTTTGCGTTTTGCAGGCTAAAGGAAACAAACCTAGCAGGGCAACAAATTAGGTGTCCCTAAAGGACCCGCGTATCTAACAGTATAGTTCTGCATTACATTAATTACTTTGCACGCGAGTTTTATTTATTTTTATACCGTGTATTCTCCGTGTTAATTCATGCACCGAACCGTGACGCCCGCACCGATTCGGTTCAATACGAATACATGTACGGTTCCACCCCTAATATATATATAATATATATATATATATATTAGGGGTGTATATATATAATATATACATATTATATATACCCCTAATATATATATATATATGTATATATATGTATATATATATATATATATATATATAACATCAGTAGCCATAAAATAAACTATAGCACCATAAAACCCTCATGAGCTTTATATGTACAATACTTTCACCTCTCATTTACACACCTGTGAGGATTGAATGTTTTAATCAATGATCACACATTAATGCCCACAATGCACTGCTCTTTACAATGGACTGACGTTCTTTGGAAAGATCATTCTTCGGTCATATCAGATCTGTAGATAGGATCTGTGTAGTGTGTCCATCTCATATGTCTGATAATTAAAGCTCTGGATGACTCCCTGAAAACACGTCCAGGCCAACCAAGATCAAAAGTGATAGTGAAGTCTATTTTATAGAATCATTAAGAATGTTCTTTTTTCTTCAGTTTTTGCTTTTAAGATGAGATTCAACCAGATTGAAGAAAACTGAATTAATTATATTTACAGAGTTTGTCATAGTGTGTAATGTGGTGCTGCCTTAAAGTCACCATAAAATCAAACTTTTTAATGCAATATTGTAGAAATTATTTTCAAACGATTTATCCATGCACATGCTATTATTCATGTGCCTTGTAATCTTGAATAAAAATAACTTCCCCTCCCTCTTGCAGCTCATCTCTTCTCGTCTCTGATTACATGTCTACTGGCAACCTGTCAATCACATGAGATCAACCAATAGCAAACCATCACAACCATCCATTCAATTCCCCATGAACAAAAAATCAAGTCTTGTCCTACATTTGATCTTGTTCGAGGAGCCATTTCATTCAGATATACGTCACAATAGGGAAGAAAATTGATTGCAACTTCTATTTCATGCCGACTTTAAAAGTTACAAACCTACACAGACACAAAAAATGAATATCCCGAACTTCATTAACAGGGTTGTTAAGAAAAACAAACATTATAAACTCATGACCATGGGAGATACACCTGTTCTGTGATTTAATTATTGCTCATTAAAAACACATTAAGTTAATTACCTGTCTCAAGCAAGCACAGAATGAGTCAGAATGCAAAATACAACCCCCTTCACAATTAATCAACTGAACCGGATTAGGCACATTAACTAATTAACAAACACTAACTTCATTATAAGCTATGAAAATCCAAAAATATATCTAATGAGTGCATTTCGTTTGGAATAAAAAGGAGATCTATTGAACCAAATTATTTTCAGCACTGGAACAGATCTGAATTAATTATGCTTCATTATAAGAGACACTGAAGATAATTAACTGATGAGAGAACTTTAACATAATTTGACTTTACTATGACATGTGTCGATCTTGTTTACAAAAAAAGTGTATGGTTGAATCTCATGAAACCCATCAAAAACATATTATATTTTATCCCAGCTTCAAAAGAAAAAAGCATATTTTCTTTACCAAAAATACTTTTTGCATTGACAAACTGCATGTTTTTATTTTAATTAAACATGCATTACAAACATGCAAAATGACTGCATTACAATAATAAGAATCTAATGAGACTCAAAAATACAATATCTTAAGACATTATATATAGTAATAAAAATGTGCTTAATTGCTGTGAACAATGTCACAGTGCAACAGCTTTAGATGACCCAAAAATAATCCATTTTGTTAATAAAAATAAAACATACCATATATATGGTATATTAGGGCTGTCAACGTTGCAAACAAATATTACGTAAAAAGCAAATAATGCAAATTAATTCCTAAAGCACATGAGATTGCATCATGAACATATTTTACGTTACACAGTTAGATGAATTTGGGGATTAAGAGTTTTTCACACTGAGCATCTACAATGGCACAAGCCATTTCTATTTTGACCCTTTAACACAAATTTCACTTTTCTGTTTGCGATCAGATCATTTAAAGCCGCTGGACTCTTTTCAGTCCAATGACCCTGTAAGCAGATTAATTCAAACAATCAGGCCAAAACAGTGCTAATGTACAGAAAACATCCCATCGCTGTATGGTCAGATTATGCAAACTGCGTTGCTCAGCTGGATAAAGCAAACCAGCGTCTCACTAGTAAAATTTTGGTGGATGAGGATTTCAATGAAGGTAAAGATGATTGGTGTGACGTACAGAAATCGTATAGTAGCAGAACCTCATTTCATAAAGTACAACATGTTCCTGGATCAACATTCCAATCAACCAATCAGGTTTGAGGAACAAGTTTACAGTTTCTGTCAAGTTTAGGTTTACAATCAGGTTTGTGTACTTCACCAGTGTTAGTCACCAATCATGTCCCTCTTACTTATTGGTAGGGTGGGGTTTGGGTAAATATTTGGATAGGAATGTTGTTTCCGGATCAACAAAAAATGTTGACCCCGGAACATGTCAGACTTACTAACTCTGCAAAATCAGGACGTACCAGTAAGTCTGTTATTATTGATGCGCAAACAAACCGTGTGTGTATGCTCTCGATGCACTGATCACCAGTGTTGGGGGAAACGCATTACATGTAACTCAAGTTACGTAATCAGATTACTTTAAGTAACTAGTTAAGTAACGCATTACTTTTAAACTTACAACAAAATATCTGTTACTTTTTCAAATAAGCACTGAAGTTACTTTGTTTTCCATTTATTGACTGACAGCTCTCTTGTCCTCATGTTGAGAGACATCGTGAGTAAGTGCAGATGTGTTGTGTGTGAACATGATGGTTATTGTAGTTTCAGACTAAATGTGAGTGTGCATTTACTCATCTCAATTACACAAAAAAGATTCAGCATTCCTCAAAATGAATAAAATCAGGGAAATGCAAAATACAATGCAAACCTACAATAATTAAATAAAACAAATATTTTAATGCATTTAATCTTATTTTATTGACCAATGTATTTGCTGCTGACCTTCGATGATTCTATTAAACCATAACCAAAAATGACTTTAGATTTTTTCGTTTTTATTGGTGAAGTGTTAAACTTTCTTCTCCTGTGTCCTATTCTTCTGTGATCCAGAATGGCTGTAGAGTTGAAAGGTTTGTTTTTTACTGTGCCCTCTATGTACAGGAGTGAATTTGCATTTCCTTCAGCCTTTTTATTTCAATTTTGGTGTGAAAGGGCCTTCACATTTGCCCAAAAATAGAACTTGTAAAACAAAACAAAAACAATCCCAGCCCAGGTGAGAAAAAGTAACGCAAAAGTAACGCAACACATTACTTTAATTAGTAGCAATTAGTTACTTTTTCAGGGAGTAACACAATATTGTAATGCATTACTTTTCAAAGTAACTTTCCCCAACACCTCTGATCACAGAGACACGTTTCAGTACATTCACGTTGTTTCCACACACATTCAGGATAATGTTTTTATCTGTCATGTATATGTTGCTGTGTTTAGTATTTCTGAATGGATCCATATACTGTAGTAGATATGCAGTCAGGTCAAGGCAGTTAGTTTCCTACGTTACTACATGTAACATTATATTACTACACGTACTAACTATAGTAACAACAATAAATTATGCATAATTATATAATAAGTTAACTTATTATTATTATTAACAGCAAATAAGTTATTTCAGCCATTTTGCAACTAGCACCAATACATCAACGTCCAAAATGTTCTTCTATTGCTCTTTAAGAGATACGTCATTGTCCTACTGAGCCTGAAACACGTTGATTTTGCTTGTATTTTTAGGAGTCTGTTCACGGTTACAAAACCAGACCCGAACCACCTCTGGGTCGTATAATATGGAGTAATATGGACTCCTATATCATTTGGTCATTTGTTGTCATTTTGGAGTTTCCAAGTGTCCTTTTTTGGAAAGACACCTACATTTACCTTGAAAAACGCTTTCCTAAAATATAGTTTTGTGAGAATCACCCTTCAATCTGATCTGTGCTTAATTTCACAATAAGTTTGTGATTATTCATGATTAATCACATTAATCACATTAATCATTGTGATTAATCATGATTATATATATACTGTACATACTGTATATAATATGCATGTATTATATACGTCAAGCAAGAACTATGTCAAGCAAGAACAGAAAAAGCTTGGCACCTTTAGACAATCATCAACTCATGCATCATCACTGTAAACGGTTTATGACCATGGAAAGAAAAATGACTCTGACCTTTGCAATGTTTGCTCTCTGTACAGTCTTTAAATGTTTAAACTGCAAAACAGGTGGCGAGTTTCGTGCAAAAGCAGTCGACGTGCTCATAATTTACAATACCAGAACTTGCAGTTGAACATCAATATACTGTATTATTGATAATGAGTCAACAAAGATTAAAGTGACATGGTAGATATTTAGACAACTTTACTGAACCAATGAAATACACTATCGTCAAATGTTGGACATAAGATGGACAGTACATTATAGCCTATAGATAATATAACAGTGACATGTTTGATAGACAAACATCTGCAAAACTTGCTGTAGGATTAGCTGATATTGCGGAAGATTTTGACTATTAAGTCAAAAGATTTTCTTCTCCAAAACAAACCCAAATTGACTGAATTACTGCAGTGACATAATTTGTTTCCTCCATAACAAAGAGCTTTTGTCTCTGAACACACTTCCTCATAACTGAATGTGAAATCACCATGAAGCCTTTCACACAAACTCCAAGGAACATGAGACTTTTGTCTGGTATGCAAATATATAATTCACGACTGGAAATTTCCAGCATGATGTTTAAGAGGTGCTTTTACAGAAACACCTCACAGGTCTGTAATTGTTTGTATTGAGCAGCACATTAAAAGTAAAGTCAAATCCTTCAAAGTTATTGTTAAATGTTTTGGTTTGATGACTGAAAGCTGAAATGCATGACACAAGAGCTTTAAAGCAAATATTTAGTAAATATTCAGTCTCATCCAATGACCATTTCACAAGACATGAGATACACATTCATATGATGTAAAACATATGTTAACACAGGGTATTTTTTTAAATCATTTCATATTCAAGAGTTTACATGCTTAATTTTTTCCTGTTAATCGGATAATTTCAGGTCAACACCATTTTATTCTGATACATGAACATTTTTCAGTCTGATTGAGCCATAAACCCGATTGTAAACGGATATGTAAACGTAGCTATTAAAAATCCGGAAACGCTTCCTTTTACAGTACGTTAACTTACGTGTACTTACAGTGTACTTACCTAAGAAAGTACTGGGTAATATAAGGTAAGTTCATGGGTTAAGGTTAGGTTTAGGGGTAGGTTCAGGGTTAGTAGTTATTACCATGTTATTATAATAACTATAATAAGTACATAGTATATACATGGGGAACAGGACTGTAAAAGGAAGCGTTACCGAAAATCCTGTTCACCTCTTAAACAGGTTTTGAACAGAATTTAATGCTGACTTTTACATTATTCAGTTTAGCGCAACAAATACTGTTAAAACAGTCACCATGTACTTCAGGTTTGCCTACAGTTTTGACTCATGCATTATGCATTATGAATCATGCATCGGGCATTAATTTACTAAGTTAAAACATGGACTCGTGGAAAAATGAAACGGGATAACACTTGTGAACACGGCAATGCTACAAATAAGCTTAGTTTCAGTCAAAGTGCACAACCAGTTTGAAAACACTCATTGCTTTTGAAATTCCCTTCAGTGTTGCCGGTGAAACTTGCTTTAGACAGGACACGGTCCATCTGATGCAACGAGCTGGAGAAAACCAACAGAAGATGTTCTGTCACCTCTAGATGAGCATCAAACATCTCTTACTCAGATGAGCACTGGAAAGAGCAAGATGCTCCGCCGGTTAACTGCAAGACAAAGACAATCCCTTCCATCTGTCCAAAATAACCACACAACCTCTAGGTTCCTCTCCATCTCTGAAGTCCTCCTCAGGTTCAGTTACGTCCGTCAGGTGCTCTGTCCTCAGAATATAAGTCCTCTGGTCTTGTTTTTCCTCCAGAGGAATCCCCGGCAGCCAGTTCTTCCTGTAGTTTGACGTCACCACGTCAGAAACATGTACAGGGAGATAGGAGTGACACCTCTGAACTAGGTCAGTTAGTAAAGGCGCTTGTTCTCCAGTCAAACCTTCTGATTCCTGATCCGCATCTGGAGAACTTAGATCAGCATCAAACTGAAATAAGCCATGAAACTGCAGCACACCATTTTCAGCGGGCCTAACTGGTACCACCAGGGTCTCGCTGCTGCGTTCAGTGTCTGGAAGGCTGAAAACGGGCGCCGAACCAATCGAATCCGAGCTGGTCTCATGCGCTCTGCCATCGGATGATGGTTCGCTGAAGCTCTGGACAGGCAAACAGAGGCTGTAATGCACTGAAGACTCTGCGCTGTCAGGGACCGGGACGTCCTGATGACATCTGTAGGGCTCCTGGGATGCATAAGCTGTCACATTAACCACGATCTCTGACTTCTGCCAGGAAATGGGCTGTGGATCACAGTTCCCAACAAATCCAGACCACACTTTCACTTTAGATATGTCGTCCGGGGGATTTGAACAAAATGGACGACTGGCGTTCTTTGACAGGATCTGTTTTACAGAGAGAAGAGAAAAAGCATCAGAATTTAGTCTGCTGCGGGACTGCGGGTAGTTTCAAAAGAAGCTGTTTATTTTATTGAAATTGATAAGTTCTATACCGAAAGACATTTTTTTGAGTCATATATATATTTTTTCAGTTTTAACAGAATTGGATGCATGTTGTTTCTTGCATACAAAATTTAAAGTCATTAAGTTAACATTCGGTCACTTCATTCACTTATAAAATGTTTTCCCAAAATCATGAGTTGATGAAGAGCTAATAAATGAAATCATAAAAATCAAAATAAATAAATATTGAATCTATAAAATGTTTAATTAAAATAAGTGAATACAAATCAATTAAATAATGAAATGTTTTTATTTTAAAATTATTGATTTGTTTATTTGTTATTTGTTTATTTTACATTTTTATGATTTCATTGATTTTTAGTAAGGGTTCCCTTTGTTTACTTTGATTTATTTTAAAAGGACTATCAAAATATCAAAGTAAAACATTTACTAAAAATCAATTAAATCATAAAAATGTAAACCCTTACTAAAAAGTAGATAAATCATAAAAATGTACAATTAAATTAAAAATGGTAAACATTTTTTAAAAATTAAAAATCTATTAAATCCCAAAAATGTCAAATTGAAATAAACAGCTGTCAAATCAAAATAATGGAAAAACTTAATAAAAAAGATATATGAAATATTTGAATTGTTTACCTGCATGTCATATGACCATTAATCAACATCAGAGAACCGTAAACATGCAAATGTGTTGTTAAATTATTGATGTATTTACTCCAAAGATATTTCATATATATATTGTAGGTCAAAGGGATTCGGCTGGATCCCTGACTTATGAACGATCAGATTGATTCTAGACTCCATGTATTTGAATGGTTTCATCAAACGAGCAGCGGCCCACAAGAAAGTTTAAAAGTCAAAGATGTTTTGTCAATGAAGCCAAATATTGACTTGACTAATCAACATGAGGTTACACAAAAACCCAAGCTGAGCTAGTTTACTGAACAAACATCAAATATATGATTTATATTTTCATATCACGACTGAATAAGACTTTTTATAATATCTCAAATACCAAAACGGGGTAAATAATCCATGAAAGCTGCACTGAAGTGCTCTAAGGGAAATCTGTGGCTGCATGGTCTGGCAGCTGATGTTTGTGCTAACCGTAATCGACATGATAAACTCATTTTGTGCTGCCGAGAGCAATGCGCAGATAAGACACATTCCTTCAGGAGGCTTAAGAGAAACGCAACACTCTTGTCAAACAGGACTTGTCACTGCCAGTAAGATGGTAAAGAGTCGATTCCAAGTATGTTCACCAGGAAATTCCCAGTGTGAATATGACACAGTCGCTTACCAGCACTTTGGGTAAGGAACGCTTTGTCTTTATATACAGCTGGCAAAGCGTAATGGGTAGAATGATCAACAGCAGCAGAACCAGCAGACCGGGCCACATTAATATATGAAACCTGGAATTAGATGCTGAAAGACACAAAGATTGCAGATGAGTACAAATAGAAAAGAGTTTACTCTATAAATAGAGCACATATTAGGGTTTCATTTATTTTCAGCAATTTTGTGCATGTCTCATTTGATGTAATTTTTTTTGCATTATAAAATATAGTAGATCATTAAAAAATATAAATAAAATACAATTAATTAATTAATACATATATACATACATTAAAATAAACAAATAAAATAATTAAATTGCATGTTGAGTTTTTAAAGGGAATTTAAAGGGGTCCAATTATGCTGATTTATAGGCTCATATTTTTTTTGTATGTTTACATCATTTAATGGTTAAAATACCTAATTATTTTTCTTATAATTTCCATTGTTGCAGCACCTGTTTTCACCTCCAGTCTGAACGCTCAGTTTTCATTTCAGTTTCTTTAAAACCCCGCCTTCTGAAATGCTCAACCAACCACAGTCTGGCACAGTCTGCTCTGATTGGTCAGTCTGTTGTTATTGGTCTACCACTAAGAGCTTGTGTCAGAAACATAACGCCATAACCAGAAAGCATCAGCTCTGGAGGCTTCCTGAGGTACTGTAAACATTACTGTAACTACGCTGACTATGGCGTCAGTTTTGCCATATCAGCTTGAGCTACAGTCTGATAATCACAGTCAAGAAGAACAAGCTGATCAACCCGAAACATCTTCGCAAGTATACGCCTTGGGCGGGAGTTATTTCAATGAGGAATATTGTGACGTGTTCGTTCCCGGAAGAAAACTCAAGACTACAATGGAGGCGTTTCAGGGAGTTCAGAAACAGTGACACTGATATAGAGAATAGCTTTATGCTTTGCAACTTTGCAGAGCTTTTTCATGCTCAAACAGCAACATTACAGACTAAAGAAAGCTGATTAATAGCATTATTGGACCCCTTTAAAGTAATGAAATGAAATAATAAAACACTGAAAACTAAAGGCAGTTTTCTACACATCAATCAAAGCACAACTGTTCAATTACCCGAGACATCCACACAAAAGGAGGCGCTTTCACTGTGATTGGACCAGGCAGGGTGTGTGAGTGTATAAACCACATCACCACAGTACTGCACGTCTGTTTCCACAAGCCATATAAACACTGAGCGAGACTTGTCCTTAAATACCTTCAAAAACAAGACACATTTAAGACATGTAGTGAAACGACAAGGGACAATAAATTTAGACAATAGATTTAGTTTGAAGTAATTTAAAGTTGATAGGGTGTTTCTAGTGGGTTGCTAGGGTGTTCTGGGTGGTTGCTAAGGTATTTTAGGTGGTTGCTAGGGTGTTCTGGGTGGTTGCTAGGCAGTTGCTAGGGTGTTCTGGGTGGTTGCTATGGTGTTGCTAGGGGTTTCTAGGCTATTTTGGGTGGTTTTTATGGAGTTGCTAGGGTCTTTTAAGGTATTTTGGGTGGTTGCTAGGGTGTTCTGTGCAGTTGCTATGGTGTTGCTAGGGTGTTCTAGGCTATTTTGGGTGGTTGCTATGGTGTTGCTAGGGTGTTTTAAGGTATTTTGGGTGGTTGCTAGGGTGTTCTGGGTGGTTGCTAGGCAGTTGCTTGGGTGTTCTGGGTGGTGGCTATGGTGTTGCTAGGGTGTTTTAAGGTATTTTGGGTGGTTGCTAGTGTATTATGGGTGGTTGCTAGGCAGTTGCTAGGGTGTTCTGGGAGGTTGCTATGATGTTGCTAGGGTGTTCTAGGCTTTTTTGGGTGGTTGCTGTGGTGTTGCTAGGATGTTTTAAGGTATTTTCGGTGGTTGCTAGGGTGTTCTAGGTGGTTGCTATGGTGTTGCTAGGGTGTTCTAGTGTATTTTGGGTGGTTGCTATGGTGTTGCTAGGGTGATTTAAGGTGTTTTGGGTGGTTGCTAGGGTGTTCTGGGTGGTTACTAGGCAGTTGCTAGGGTGTTCTGGCGTTGCTATGCAGTTGCTAGGGTGTTCTTGCGTATTTTGGGTGGTTGCTATGGTGTTTTAATGTATTTTGGGTGGTTACTATGGTGTTGCTAGGGTGTTTTAAGGTATTTTGGGTGGTTGCTAGGCAGTTGCTAGGGTGTGCTGGGTGGTTGCTATGGTGTTGCTAGGGTGTTATGGGTGGTTGCTAGGCAGTTGCTAGGGTGTGCTGGGTGGTTGCTATGGTGTTCTAGGCTATTTTGGTTGGTTGCTATGGTGTTGCTAGGGTCTTTTAAGGTATTTTGGGTGGTTGCTAGGCAGTTGCTAGGGTGTTCTGGGTGGTTGCTATGGTGAACTATTTATGATTAAAAGTTCATAAGTGTATGAATTTATGAAAATTAATAAGTGTATGAATTCATGAGTTTATAAGTTTATGAGTTTGTGTACGAGTTTATGAGTTTAGAGTTTATAAGTTTAAATGAGTAAGTTCAGAGTTTATTAATTTATGAGTTTGAGTTCATAAGTGTGTGAATTCATGAGTTTATAAGTGTACGAGTTTATGATTTCATGAGTTCATAAGTGTATGAATTCATGAGTTCATAAGTGTATGAGTTTATGAGTTCATAAGTTTAATTGAGTAAGAGTTCAGAGTTTATTCATTCATGAGTTTGAGTTCATAAGTGTATGAATTCATGAGTTCATAAGTGTATGAGTTTATGAGTTCATAAGTTTAATTGAGTAAGAGTTCAGAGTTTATTCATTCATGAGTTTGAGTTCATAAGTTTATGAATTCATGAGTTTACAAGTGTACGAGTTTATGAGTTCATAAGTTTAATTGAGTAAGAGTTCAGAGTTTATTCATTCATGAGTTTGAGTTCATAAGTGTATGAATTCATGAGTTCAAAAGTGTATGAGTTTATGAGTTCATAAGTTTAATTGAGTAAGAGTTCAGAGTTTATTCATTCATGAGTTTGAGTTCATAAGTGTATGAATTCATGAGTTCAAAAGTGTATGAGTTTATACGTTTATGAATTCAGGAGTTCATAAGTGTATGAATTCATGAGTTTATAAGTGTACAAGTTTATGAGTTTAGAGTTTATAAGTTTAAATGTGTAGTGTCTGTGAGAGTGAGAGTTCAGAGTTTATTAATTTATGAGTTTGAGTTCATAAGAGTTTGAATTTATGAGTTTATAAGTATGAGTTTATAAGTGTACGAGTTTATGAGTTTAGAGTTTATAAGTTTAAATTAGTCTAAGAGTTCAAGTTTAGAGTTTATTAATTTATTATGAGTTTTTAGAGTTTAAGTATAGATAGAAAAGTGTCATGATAGATGAGTTTATTAGTTTAAATGAGTCTCAATGGCTCATATAGTATATAGAATGGCAGTTTGATTCAGTCTAGGGCTTCAAGGAGTTTAGATTTGAATTTTTGACAGTTGGGGAGTTTGAAAATCTGAACATTCCGCCATGTAAAGTCAATGGGATTTTTTCCGAGTTTGATCATCATTTTTAGGAAAACCGTAAGTCCGATCAGTTAGAAAAGATATAGCAAACCGAGTCAGAACAGTTTGAGTGTCTGAGCCGAGTTTGGAGTATGTGGAGTTAAAGCTCTAGGAGGAGATAGAGTTGTAAATTTTTGACAGAATAATAATAATAAGTTTAAATAGGATTTCAGTAAGTTGGCTCTCACAAGCCAACTTAACTATGCATAAATAATTTTTTTATTGGGAGTTTTAAAACATTTTAAAGTTTTTGCTGGATTGAACTGGATGCATATGACTGAAGGAGAATCAAGAATAATAACCTTTCCATCCACTGACTTGGGATGTGTCAGATGAACTGTGTACTCGACGCCTACCCTGGACATAACATTCTCAATGGAGCGATTCCAAGGGATCATTGGTGGGGAAACCGTCACATTCAGATGAGTTTGGTTTGACGCTACTGACAGCTGTGGTGCTGCCAATGTGGCTGAAATGAGTGAAACAGAACAGTGATGTTGTATAGATTTTGAGAAACCATCATGCAAATCAAGCAATTTTTCATTTTATTATGATTTTGATAAACAGATAAACAGTTTTACTGTCGGGTCAATCAGAGTCCTTCATTAAATCCATCAGAGAACCACTGATCTAAACAGATGATCACAAATATAATTCAAATGAAAGTCTAGGTTAGAATATCTCACTTTGCCGGAATGGAGCAAAAATCACGTCACCCATGCACAGTCCACCGACAGTGATTCTGACATGATATTTAACGCTCACAGAGGACAACACATCACTCATCACATCAGTCAGGTCACAAACAGGAGCGGAGATGTTCTGGCACCACGTCACTGGACGATATGGAGTCCCATATCTGCAACAGAACAGACATCAGTCAAAAGAACAACAACACTGTAAATGTGAAGAACATTAAATAAAGATGTGCTGCATGTAAAAGACAACACAAGTAAGGGTTCCACTTCATTTCGATAGTCCACTTTAGACATTCTACTAACTATAAGTAACTTTCCAACAACAAGTCAACTAACTCTCATTAGAGTATTACTAGACTGTAGTAGACTGTCAGGTTATTGTTAGTTGTTAGGGTTCGGGTTAGTAGAATAAGTTGCCTTTTAGTTGCAAAGTTACTTATATTCAGTAGAATATCTGTTGGGGAGCATCAAAATAAAGTGTAAGCAGATATTAAACAGATAATCTTCTAATACTCTAATGACAGTTAGTTGACATGTACAGTAGTTGCAAAGTTACTTATAGTTTGTAGAATGTCTAAAGTGGACTAACGAAATAAAGTGTTACCCAAGTAAGTGAATCAGCACTCATGTTATTATTTATTCACAGTCCCGGTAAATACATTTTAATTGACCAGACCAACCAGACTAACTATTCTACACATTATACACCCTGTATACTGTGTGCATGTGTCATATAATGTGTAATGAGTATCTGATATTGCATGTTTATTATCTTTGGAGCAACCCTTCATTTAAAAACTTAGTCAATAGACACTAATTCCAGTGCTTATTCTCAATGCAATTATTTTAATTACGCATTTCCAATGAGTAAAATCTGTTTTTGTTGAACTTTTGTTGAAAGAGTATTGAAAGCTCCTGTATGCAGCGATGGCGGGATGAGAGGAAGAATGAGAGGTTAAGAGGTTGGGCTGATGTGTGCCGGCGAGCAGCTCTGCATTACAGTCGTGGGATTATCTGGAGCTTCTGAAGCTTTCGTCTCTCATCCCGTCAGCCTCACTGACCCTCCCAGCATGCACTGCTGCTCCCTCCATTCCCATCAGATTTATATTTCGCCATCAGTTTCTCTGCCAAGCGTAACTGTGACTGGTGCAAAAGATTGGGTGCCAAGGCCAGAGACGGCCTGCAACGTTTCGCAGACGCAGCTTCTTCCTGCTCCGTTTCTAATTGAGGTTCACAAACTGGAGAAGAGATTCACAGCCGGGTGACCACAGCGTGTCCTTCACCAAAGCAAAGTCATGAGCCAGACACTTTGTGCTGTTATTCACAGAAAACAGAAGGACTAGTAGGAATTAATTACACCCATGGCCAACTAAACCATTATTTTCAGTTATATACACACTGCTGACAAAAAAAAAAACGCTGTTTGGATTTAAATAAGCTTAAGTCTTAAGGACAAAGGCTTAAGAGTCTATGATTGGATCATTATTGCAGTGATTATTATGTTTCTAGCCATGTTATATGTCGGGAAAGAGTTAACCCTATAATTGATGGAGTGTGTAGTTTTTCATAACCATGTAGGAAGACACATCATGGTGATATTCCAGGATGACAATGTCAAGATCCATCAGGCTCAGATTGTGAAAGAATGATTGATGAATCATTTTCATACATGAATTGGCTGCTCTGAGTCCAGATCTTAAATTCATCGAAAGACTTTGGGATGTGCTGGAGGAGACTTTACAGAGTGCTGGACTCTTGCATTGTCAATACAGGATCTTGAGCAAAAATTGATGCAGAGCTCTTGATGGAAATAACATCGCAACATTTATTTCCATCAAGAGGTGACGCAATTTTGGTCAATATCTTATATGTATAATATAATCATTAATATAATAATACATTCATACATACCGATACTAAGGGATGTGCCCAAAGCCTAAATCTGAATTCAGAATGGCATTGAAAATGAAAAATGCATTCGGAGCCCCTAAAGGGACATGATTAGACTTGCTGCCGTAGTCGGTTACATTACAGTAGATCATATTTCACTTATTACATAAGAGAGATGACTGACAGGATGGTGTTGAAGGATTTGGTGCGCATAGATATTGAGCGTCACTGACAATATCTTATCTTGTATAATGTGTGGTCAGTACCACCGCTCCATGTACACAAAGTAAATGAAAGTGAAAAGTGATTTCAATAACTCGCATATTGATAGTAGCTCACCGATGCTCCCAAGTTATATACAATATAATTACCCAACTATATAATTGTGAGAGAACGCAAAATGATTGAAATATATTTTCTCTGTAGAATGCGTAATTTCCTTTGGGAACATAGTATTTGGTTTCGGGCACTTCCCTAATAAATGCTGTAGTACAATCTGTACTGTAAAAAGATCTGTACTGGACACATTTGCAAGAAAAGACAAAGGAAAAGCAAAAGAAAAGGTCCAGGCGGTTTCTCCTGCATGACTCTGTCACTCACAGGTTGTACTGAACACTGTAGAGAACCGTTTGACCTGGAATGTCAACAGCTTCCCAATGGAGAACACTGAAGAAGTTCTTGGACTTGACATAAGCCTTCGTCAGATTACAGCACCAACAACCTACACACAAACAGGAGACGAGAAAAATAAAAGTGAGATGGTTTTACAGGTCTTGACTCCCAACTCTGAACATCTTCCATTGTGGTGTGATGATAGAATAAATCAGGTGATTATGCTCTAGACTTAATGTCTTTTGTCTAAAAGTAAAATGGACACTTTCTCCCTTGGGAAGGTTTTCCATTTAGACCCTACAGCTGCTATGGTTACAACACACATCATAACAAACACCAGCACCCACATACACACACATACAGCATAAACTCCCGTAATAATCATTCTACACACTAACAAGAGAGGAAACAACATCCTTTTGAGCTACATCCACAAATCTGCTCCAGTTCTTCAGGCTGTTTGAATCAATAAATCGTAGCATAATGCTATATAACCTTTAAACCTAAACTTTCCTTTTCTACTTTCAGCAATTTAAGGACAGAGTTTGATGAGTATCTGACAGCAAGATGATGATATAGAGTGTGCTCAGTTCTCCACCGATTATAAGCCTTGATGAATAAAATCTCTTCACGTTTTGGTTTCCCTCGAGGAAAACTGAACAGCTCCAAACATACCAGCAGGGCTTATGGCTTTTACAGAAAGCGTTGCCCTAAAGACAAAGCCCATGTAACTTCTAGAGACGGTGCAACACTCACAGAAATATGAATAAAAATAGGTTTTAATGGGTAGATAAAACTTGCCAAGTGGTCTGTAATTTGATTAGAAACCGAAATATATTTAATACTAATGAAGCTCAAGTATACAGATTTTAAATGACTTTTGTTCCTGCACAAATACTACTAATAAACATAAAAAAAAGAAAAAGAAGAAAAACCAACAACAACAAAAAGCATGATACTTAATGACCTTTAATTATAAGAAAAAATCTTAGAATATACTGATTTATGTATTTTTATATTAATCTTCTTTTGCACAGACAGGAAAAATCAGAATGCATTGCGCTTTTTGATAAAAAAAAGGGAAAAATATGGAAGCTTGTTTCCGCCACGGAATAAAGCATTCTGTGGCGGAAACAATAGAAACTTATAAAATTATACGTCCATAGAAAATTCTGAAAAAATACAATTAAATACAGACCTGTACAATTAATATATACCATTACCTATGTGGTGTAAAGTGAAGAATTTAAATATGCATCTCACATGCAGAATATTCCTCAAATTAAGCCAAAATAAAAATAAGCAAAATCAAAACTTGCACTAATTGTCACAAATGTACAACGAAAACCGCTAAATAATTATTAAATCATTAAATAAAATAACTAAAACATAATATATATATATATATATATATATATATATATATATATATATATATATATATATATATATATATATATATATATATATATATATATATATATATATATATATATTTTTATAAATAAATAAAGTGGAAAATACAGTTTTGTGGCCAGTAAAAATTTTTTATAAATATTTATTTATACATTTCTTTTTTTATATAGCAATATTTTTTGTTGTTTTATTTTACTCACCAGCAAAACAGAGCAAAAAAATGGCAGCTCTCAGAGGACACATATCCAGACGTGTGAGAATTTCTCCAATTGAGAAACATCAAAATAAAGATCCAGTGGTCAGAGACACAGTCCTCTCATTATTTCCTTGAGACGCTTCCAATAATTGTCATTTCCACAAACAAGAAAAATCACAGCGAGTCTTATGGTGGGACATTATTCGATCACTGCCATTTGCGCAAAACAATGACAGCTTTACACGCTCTGTTCCATCTCTAACCGGTCTGAAGAAAGATCTACCCATCCTCAGGTGTGCCTGTGAACTTTGGAGCGTCTTATCAGCACGTTCCTGTTTTCTGCTGTTGGCCTCCGCCCATTAAGGGGCGTCTATAGCAACATCTAGAATTTCAGGTTTTAACAGCTGAAAAACTGAAACTGTAAATGAAGAACTTCTCAGAAAGGCGTGTGAAAAAGGAAACACACCTTCGGGCCGGGATGTGAGAGGTTCAGTTAGCACGTGCTGCTCTATATTACCTGGAATGACACAAAACACAATCATTTTACAGCATGACATCATGTGTTACAGAACGTGTGACTGACAAACAAAAGTTTAACCTTAACCACAAAAAGGTGCACATGCTGTAATAAGGCTCTGATCATCTTGATCTTTGAGCTTTATAAGTACTTCTCTAGGATCAGATGTATTTGCATGCATATATACTGTACACACACACACACACACACACACACACACACACACACACACACACACACACACACACACACACACACACACACACACACACACACACACACACACACACACACACACACACACACACACACACACACAATAACGAGTGTGGACTAACACATTTCCTAATGCAAAGGAAACTGAGCTTGAAAAGCCAGAAACGTTGCTCACTTATATTTGTAGTATGTTTCAGGCTTTAAACCATCTCTGCTCTTTGAAAGACGTGTCATCCAGAATGTCTGGCAAAACAACAACGTCCTGTCGAGTTCTGTCACGGAGACAGATGTGATTCCTCACAACTCCTATTTCACAGAGATCTGTCAGACAGAAGGACGTTTTCGGCAAGCTATTCCATAAAATCACAAGCACCTTTAATCTCAAACAGACAGTGAGTGTATAATAATCTGACACTCTCGGTGACGAGACATAATTCGTATGGTGAAACATACAGAACAGGTAATATGATGCACTGCAGGAACAAACCCAGTTCCACTTTTCAGGATACTGTATCTTAAAGACAATTTAGTAAAATTCAAATAAGCTCTTTAATGGAATGTTTTTCATGCTTGTTTAGTGAACCATAAACAATTATTGCACATGCACCTGTGGAACAATCCTTTAGACACTAACAGTTACAGGCGGTACAAATTAACGTCACAGTTCCAATAACTTAGAGACTTTCCTACTAACTCTGACAAGAACCAGGAGAAAGATGCCCAGGTCTCTGATCATCTGTGTGAACATGCCTTAGTCCTGCAGCAGGAGACATGAAGACTGCAGATGTGAACAGAGCAATAAACTGCAACATCTGTAATGTAAGAACCTGAGAAACAGAGAGACAGAAAGAACAGCTGATCGACCTTGCAGTGTCCACTATAGCGCCCTTGTGGCAAGTTATGAGGACATACAGGTGTGCTTATTACACCATGAATAACATTAAAAGGAGACAAATGTAAAACTATTGCATGTTTGTAATTACACATTTAATTCAACTGCATTGGACACTTAGTGTATATATGATGTATTATTGCACAGCAATATATGTTCAACTTTATCCGCATGCATACAGTATGTATACTCATGTAGGGCGATGTATACAGTACCAAACATCCACTGATAGGCTCATTTCTGTTTTGACTTCAGACTGTTCTGAAGGTGCGTTTGAGCTTCATCTTCTGGCTGTGTGGACCGTCTTCCCACTCCCGTCACTGAGACGATTCAAAGCGAGTGTGTCCTGACTCAGATCTCAGCTTTGAAGTCAGTCATCGGTGGAGACGACAGATCTGAGGTCCTCAGCCTCAGGAAAGCCATCGCTGACTCTCCTCCGATGCACTGCTACAGTCACAGCCAAACACACCTCACGCCTCTCCAACACCACAAATTATTGTGTACCTTGATCTCGGTGGAGACGTTCATGTCAGGAATTAATGAGGCAGATCTACTTCAGGGTTACGTCTCATAATTGAGGCGCTGTATCATATGGAAATTATGTTTTTCAAAGCTGCAAAGCATCACGTCTTAAGGTCAAGTGTGTAACTCTGCACCACTAGCAGCACCAGAATTACAATGTTAGTTTGAGCGGCCCGACTGGACGTAACATAACATGTTACTGCATTTTTGCTGGGGTTTTATCAGCTTGTCTGAACAATGGAAGAATGGTGCATTATTTCTGCAATTCTGTTTAGAATTACAAAATAGAAGAAAAGAGAGATAAAGGGCCATATTTTATCTAAGCGCATGGTCTAAAGCGCACGTCGCAAGTGCAGTTAGGGAGGGTCTGAATCCACTTTTGCTAGTTTAACGATGTGAAAAATGGGTGGTGATGGCGCAGTGGATAAGACACATGCCTTTGGTGTGAGAGACCCGGGTTCGAGTCCACTGTGCGACACCAATGTGTCCCTGAGCAAGACACTTAACCCCAGTTGCTCCAGAGGCGTGCGACCTCTGAAATATAGCAATTGTAAGTCGCTTTGGATAAAAGCGTCAGCTAAATGAATAAATGTAATGTAAATGTAAAAATGCTCAGTGCGCCCGGGGCATAGTCTAAAAGGGTTGTCTCTATTCCCTTAACACACCCTTAGGGTGTGTTTTAGGCGTAAAGTGCAATAAACCAATCAGAGTCTCATCTCCCATTCCCTTTAAAAGCCAGTTGCGTTCGCGTCATGGCGGATGACTGAATTTGATAGTGGAAAGACCGAACGCGTCTACAGAGCGCAAACCGATATTTTCATGTGCGAGGTTAAAGCAGCAAGCAGACAATCTACGGGACAAGACGGATTCCACCATATCTTTATGTACACAATAATAATATTTTACATTGTAATCTCTTTTTTTATATTTGGCATGTTTTTGTGCTGCTGCGCGTCCCTGTGTGTGTTTAATAAGCAGAGTGTAAACACGCCGTGGACCCGCCTTTAGCCGCACATTACTAACGCGCTCTTTAAATAACAAAACAAATAGTGCGCCATTGACTTTAGACCAGGTTTTTGTTAGACAATGGCACAGTTTCAATTTCAGTTGCCTCAAAATAGCAACGCCTGAACACACCTCGTTTTCAGAACAGCAGCCCATGGGCGCACAGATGGGTGCAAATGCATTTGTATTTAAAAAACGTGGCGCAGGACGTGAAAATTATAACTGCGTCAGGATGCCGGGTGTATGATAGGGCCCAAAATGTTGTTATGCGACAAGATTTCCGGCAACAAGACGAGCCAAAATCAATCAAACATCACAGCCAATCAGAAGAGCATGTGGGCGGAGTCTCTGTTCAAGCGCACTGCAAATTAAATTGATAAGTACATCATAAATATATCACCATTTATTAAAAATGCATACTGAGTGAGTCTGAAACAGTCTTTGTCATTAAATATACTTGTTTGTTCACATTGAGTACTGAAGTGATGACGTATTTTTGTGGGACAAAAAAATTACCAAATTCCATTTAAAACATTGACTTTGGGACGATGGAACCAAAAGTATGTAATTCCTGCAGAACTCTATTGAGTCTACAGCTTAAACATTATTGTTTCCTTTAAAGGAAAATTATCCATTGTCGCTTTCAGTATGGATATAAAGGTCACACAAAATTATATTCAAACTCACGTTAAATTCTTTTAATGGTAAAACTTTATTTTAAGGTGACGTAGTTACATGTGACTACATGTACTTACTATAGTAATAACAGTAAATTATACATAATTACAAGTAACTAAACCCTAAGCCAAAACCCTAAGTAGTTAATTAATAATTACTTACTTACAGTAGTACTTAAGTACAATGTAACAACATCACCTTAAAATAAAGTGTAACCCTTTTAAATGTTGTTGTTCCAGCTGTGACGCCAGAAATAGAAACTGTTTCTAAAATAGAAATCATCATAACTGATATCGCCATCACAACTGGTTAGGACAAAAACTCAATATTTCTGCAATGCATTAAAAACAGCAACAACAAAAATACAAAAACACTAATTACTTTAATATACAATAATTTATTTCTTAGTTAAGTTTAAAAGCAAAAAGTTTAAAAGCAGAAAAACTACTTCACATCATTACAGCAATTGTATGTAATGCGAATCGACTGAGAATGAGAAAAAATATACAAACTTTTAATAAAAATAATGTTACAATGCAAAAAAAGAAAGAAAATTCCAAAAAAGCAAAACTAAATAAAAACAGAAGTAAAAACAGTAATATTGTGAAATTTTAGTATAATTTAAAATAACTGTTAAAATATAACTATGTGAATATATTTTAAAATGTAATTTATTCCTGTGATCAACATTTATTATTATTATCAATGTTGAAAACAGTTGTGCTGCTTCATATTTTTGTGCAAACCAGACATTTTTTGATGAACATAAAGTTTAAGTTTCCGTTTGATTTTGTAGTGAAATATGATCTGCACATGTTTTTGTGGGATTCACTCTGATAGTGTTTGAGGCAACTGTGCAATTAGAAATTGAAATTCCAGGTAAGGTACATAAATTACCTCAGGTTTGAAAATAAATCACAAAAAATAGCCACCTATGATGTCACGATCATAAATAACATCCAAGGTTCTACTACTCCACTAACAACCTTCTGGAAGGACCCTTTGTCAAGCGATTACACTCTTCACTTCCATTCAGACATCCCTACGGATAGCATCCCCGTTCCCACAATGTCCTTCAGGGATGCGGAAATGTCATTTGGAGTTCGCCTGTGTGTGAACCACTAAGAATGTGAGATGATTTTAATGAGAGAGAAGACGCAGCATTATCAAAATCACACCGCTATAAAATGCAAGGTGTTCTTTGTCTCCATGGAAGAAAAGAAAGTAATTACACAGCCCTGACAGCTGGATCGATAGCACCGTCGTATCCCTTGGAAACTGAGCTTACCTGCAGCGCTGGAGAAGAGATGAGCTCTCACACACTCACAAGAGCTCAGTGATAATTGGAGGACACGTCTAACCTCACACTGCTCTAGTCATACCCACTTATTTTAGTATCAGTGAGATACTATTATAGATTTTATTCATATTTTTAATTAGTTTTTTTTATAGCTCATTTATATATGTATCATTCATTTTAAGTTTCAGTTATTTCAGTACATTAAGTTAGGGTTACACTTTATTTTGATAGTACACTACACTCTTTAAAAAAATAAAGGGTTTTTTCAGCATCAATGTCATAGAAGAACCATTGTTGGTTCCCCAAAGAACCTTTCAGTCAACAGTTCTAAGAAGAACATCTGTGAAGAACATTCTAAAAATTCTTAAGAACCCTCTACCGCTATTAAGAACCTTTTGTGGAATGGAAAGCTTCCAAAGTTCTTCATGGACCCATCGATGCCAATAAAGAACCAAGAGTGTAGACATAGTCAACTAACTCTCATTGGAGTACTAGTAGGCTGTAGGCTCGGGTTAGTAGAATTAGTTGACATGTAGTTGCAAAGTTACTTATAGTCAGTAGAATATCTGTTGAGAGACTCAAAATATTAAATATTAAGTTAAACAGACAATCTACTAATACTCTAATGACAGTTAGTTGACATGTAGTTGCATACATAAGTAGACAACTGAAAGAAAACAAAGCGTTATCTAAGTTATAGTAAATGAAAATGAGAAATGTTTCCTTGGCATCTCACTGAAAAAAACGTTTAGTTTTAAAAATGTTTTTTAAATGTATTTTTTACACTTTAGTTTTAAATTTAGTAAACTATACTTATTATAACCCTGGTAGGGAAACCAGAGGGATTTTTTTTTCATTCATAAAAACAAAAAACAAAAGTCATCATTACACTTACCTTCATGTTGACTTTTCTGAGAATATTTTCTGACTTCCGTGAAGCACACAACAACATGTTTCTGAGTTTCTGTTTTTCCATACAATGAAAGATAAACATGGATGCATATTAGCTGGACCAGCCTGAAAAATGATAGAGATTTCAAAAACATTTACAAGTTTTTTGAGCTCCAGCAGAGACATTCTGAACACAGTTTGAAACATTGTTGATCTTATCCTAAACTCTACAGGAGATGAGCACGATTACTGGGGTCTTTTTAAGGAGAAACATCTGGATGACAGATGGAACGAGACGGACTCTCATTTTGTTCTGTATTCAATCTCACTGCTGTCTAAGAGAAACAATTGAGATATTACTGAGATGTCATTTGCGATTTTTCTTTTCTCATGGCACAATCCAGGCAGCTCGATTACACTTAGATTGATTTTGTCTCTGCCTGACGGATCAAACCACTGACCTCCAGATTTTTTTTTCTAAATTTCATTTGCAGTGACATTTTTCTTAACTATTGATTACGGTGACACGGAAAGCATGATGAATAGCAATGGCTCCTGTAAAATGCAAAAAAGCCAATTAGGCTTATCTGGGCACTAAAAGACTTTGATATTGAAATACCGCCGCTAGACAGAGAAAAGGCAAGATGCATGCATTAAATGCAAGACTGTGAAACCACTACCCTTTAGGGTATGTGAAATGATCAAAATATGCTGTGAAATGCTGCTTCAGATACAGTGCGCACCTCTCCGATCCGCTCAGAACCACACAGAGAGGATGATCGGCCTCTGGGAATTCTGCTCCTTTATGCTGGAGCGAGTAAAACTTCAGAACACAAAGAGAAGACAAGGTAAAAGCACTCGCAACTTTCAAGTCACTTAAGATCCTCTGTGGCAAAGCTTTTAAACAATGTCAAAATCCGAATGAACACCAAAGTCAGAGCCCAGAAGCTGCACAGCAGCACAATCAAACACGGCTCCCTCAGAAGTCTCTCTCGCTGATTTTGTACTTTCTGAAGAAATGACTGAATTCTCTTGTGTGTGGTGCTGTGGTGCTGTGGCATATGCGGTATGGAGCTGGGCCATACATCAGATATGCATGATATAGTTGCAATCATTTTGCTGGCAATAAAAAATTAAGCAATACTTTCAATATTGTTATTATTTTAATGTGTTTTCTTTTTTATTATTCCTATAAAGGCCAATTCACACTGCACAGACAAACACCAGCAAACAAGTTGGAAGTTGTATTTAGAAATTTATGAAAAATATCTGTCATGTTCACACTGTCCCAACAGACACTAACAAACACCGATTGAACATGGCCAGTCAGGTGAAAACAGACCCTGACCAACACCAACAGACGCCGACAGCGGTAGCACATTGATCAGACAAAAGTTTTTGTCTGTGTGTGTATAATTTGCCTATGGTGTCTGTGCACTGATATGGAACAAGCGGACCAGAGCGAGCGTTTTCATTTAATTCCTGTGAAAGTTGGGCTTCACTGTGAATTGTGTGATTGACAGCAGACCAGAGAAAGCATTGAGAGCATCCGAGAGCATCAAAATGTTGTCCAGTTCTCGATTTTATGCAAATAGCAAGCAAAAAACAGGATGACAGCCAATCGCTCTGAGGTTCAGGTTCTGACGTCTGTTTTGAGTGTTAAAAAATATGCAGGCTGTGCTGTAGTTTATGCAGGATTTAGTGATTTTTTTGCTTACGCATTGAACACTTTGTTACATATATATATTGCAGTTTGGATGCTTTCATTGGGATTATACTGGCTGGGTTTACAAATGTTTATAAAATGGACTTACTTAGGGCATTCAGAAACAATTAGCTTTCCTCTTTCCAACTGTATTGCACGTGTATTGAAAAAAGAAACCCAGATTAAACACTTTTAGGCATTTTAGCGTTTTGCCGCTGAAGAGGACATTCACTGTAAAATCCATGTCTAGACACTCATAAATGAGAGCATTAAAACACTAAAATTGTAAAGTACTCACCCACATGTCTTTCAACCCATAGCTTTTTCTGTGGAGCACGAAAAGAGAAATTTTGAATGACACTCCAGTCTAATATAACAACAGTTCATAGTGAACACAACCATAGACATAATAAATACATAGACGCCCTATTGGCCGCTTTGGAACGTTGCTGCGATACGTCAACGCGTCCGCCATTTTGCGGAGGGCAAGACTGCACTGTAAACAAATGCAAGTAAACGGTGAGCTGCGGTTTTCTGGATAAAAACAAAAAAGAAAATTACATTTATCTACTGAAATCAGTTGATAAATGTAATTTTTGATTTTAATTTGATAAACGTATACGTGGTGTACAAAAAGTTCCATCTCTATTTATTTAAAATCTCGATAGTTAGACAGATTTATAAAACATTTTTTTAAATAAGGAATTGTCAAAGCTCCGGCTTGTCATGTAGGCTATCTGGCTTTTTATTCTTGGATAAGAATTGTGAAGATATAATTAATTAGACTAGAGACATCAGAGCCAGCGGCAAACGTCAGAAGCACTAGCCGAGGAAAGGCTGTTCCAGGCGGGGTACATGAGAGCGCTGAGCGCGCGCTGATCCCTGGATCTCAACTCCGAGACCGTCAGATCAAATAAATAGGCGCTATCTTTATAAATAAACCACATGTTTGAGCTTTAAACAACTACATTGTCGACTGAAATACTATTAAAAGTACATTTCGTGACACAATAACAGTAGTATTTTTAAATTTCGCGGCTTTTCTCCTCTGGACGTTACTATTACTAATTATATCATGACCAAATACAACCAGAAACAAATGTTCAGTCTTGCTTGTGAAAGATAATTCCTCGAGACCTGTTTTCAATTGTACGGCGATTTGTCCAGGCCAAAGCAGTACACGAAACAGGCATTTTTATCAATTCTCTCTATGAGAAGTATGAGAAAGTTGCCCTCCGCAAAATGGCGGCGCCGTTGACGTACGCTCCAGCAGCCAATAGGGTGTCTATGTATTTATTATGTCTATGAACACAACTGTCAAGGCCCAAAGTGGAGTAACAACAAAAAAGTTAAATAAAAACACAGTACAAAGACAATATTTGAATCAATTTGTGGTGCTTTAATTTTATAGTCCCCCCCCCCAAACAAAAAAGATTATCTGCAGAAATATTAAATAAAATAAAATACAATGAAAAGAAACTGTGATGCTTTTATTTTATAGCCCCCCCCCCCCCCCCCCCAAAAAAAAAACTGTGCAAAAAAGCAATAAAATGCAAATCAAATCAAATAAAAACAACAAAAAGATTCCCAGATTCGCACTGGGCCTGCTCTTAGCTCATTTTAAGCTTTCAGTTATCAGTCATGAGTTTCAGTCACTACACAGTTCTACAGTATGGCATTCTGACTCAACTAACATTGCAATGCATTAAACGAATGCATGTGCAGTAGATGTTGCAGACCATGTATTAATCATTATCAGTGTCAGCATCTTCTGTCTTCAGAGAGTTCAGACAGTCTGTGACAACATCAACTCAGACAAATGGCTGCAGGACTTCATTTGTCAGCGAACATGAGGGAAGTCCAGCTAATCCATCTCCATAGAGAGAAAACCTCAGTTGAATGCTTTAAAACCAACTCAAGGTGAAGACACCCGAGAGCTGTTATAGCATGTTTTCCATCAGGGGACATGGGAGATCAATACCGCAGTGGAATTCTGGATCATCATAGCTGCTTAATTCAATAAGCAAAACACACCTTGAAGGCGTCCCAGAGGATTTTGCTGGGGCACTGTCAACCAAAGCCTTGCAAGTGTAGACGCTCTGCCCTGAAGCCAGGCTTGCACAGAGACTACAAATGATCCCGTCCTGAACTCTATCAGTGCAGACCAGATTTAAGATAATGAGAAAGCTGGACCTTACTAACGATAGACCGTGCAGTCATGTACATTTCTCCAACTGACAACTAAAACTTTTAAGACATATTTGTTAATGTCATGACATGATAAATCACATATGCCTTGATCTTTTGACATATAAGAGGTCTTTGCACCATTAAAACATGCTGGAAGTTTCAGAGCTTAAAACATCCTCTTCATTATAAACAAAGCATTTATTTAATCAAGCTCCAGAAACAGCACATTATGATGTTGGGTGAGATGTGACATCACACAGACAAATACGTTTGCATATGCCCGCCTCCAAATCAAGACATCGGCCAATAGTTTTACATCATTGCACCATAGGCGCCGCCCACTTATCAGCTGACATTTGCCTACACCAGATGTGAGCTTCGAGTCAAAAGCAAATAAAAGCCATTATAATCACTGACGCTGTCTACACTGGATACAGTATACAGATTCACTGTATACACACACTTGAATCTGCAAACAACAGGACAAATGAAAGAGTAAATAGAAGCGTTAATAGAAGGAAGGACCTGTTTAAACAGATTGTTTGCGTTTCTACACAGATTTATTTTTAATGGCGTCCTGAATCGCGTTGGAGGATTATATGTTTGTTCGGAGCATTTAACGCCAGATTGTTTTGTAAACAAGGCAGTTTAATGAAGAGTTCGCTGAGATACTTTTGTGACAGACGAAGCTACAATGTATTGGATCTGACAGCGGCTGCATCACAAAACATAAGGAAATGACTTCATAATGCTTTGTCTGTAAATTATGCTTTTATATGGATAATGTTTTTAAAAACATTATCCATACTTACTTACACAAGCAATAGCGAGTGGAGGTTGATATAGTTTCCAATTCCTATTTAACTAAAACTTAAACCATTAAAACATTTTGCTAACTGAAATAAAGCTGAAATAAATATTGCATTAGTTTTTACGTATTATTGTTAACTAAAACTATTAAGACATATTTGTTAATTGAAATAAAAACTGAAAATAGAAGTTGAACTGAAATAGAGTTTGCATTCTAGATTTTACTTACTATTGGAGTTAATGTCATCAACTTCAACTTAAACTATTAACATTTTTTTTTAACTGAAATAAAGCTGAAATAAACTGCATACTAGTTTTTACTATCAGGATTATTATCGTTACATTATAAAAATCTTGTTAACATTAATTAATGCACTGTGAACTAACAAAAAAAATGCATGACTGTATTTTTATTAACTAACAAAGATTGAAAATTACACTAACAAATGTATTGCTCATGTTAGTATATGTTAGTTAATACATTAACTAATGTTAACTAATGAACCTTATTGTAAAGCTTTACACAAAAATTAAGACATATTTGTTAATTGAAATAAAGCTTAAATAAATGTAGCATTTTTGTTTTTACTTACTGCAGGGTTATTATTGTTAACTAAAACTATTTAAAAATAGTTCGTTAAAATAAAGATGAAATAAATATTAGATGAAAAACATAATATTACAGTATATAAATCATATAAAATAAATAACAGTGATTTCTTCATGACTACTACAAAACTACGATTCCTGTGACCCTGAAGGGTTATAAGCTTGTTTACGCTGTGGTTACATCACTGACAAAGGCCACACACAGATTTCAGAGTGGTTTGTTGTTGGTATGTTCACTTCTCTAATAATACAAAGGAGAAGAGTTGACTTCTCTAATCCATGTACACTGAGTGCTTTGTGTGGTGAGAGACAATATCACAAGATAATTTAACACTCGACCCACTTAACACTGCAAAAACCAACATAGACTTTACAGTGGTACGCTTCAGTGAGCAAACAATGGTTGTTTCATGTTTAGCCTACAGCTAACAACGCACTAAAAAATCACATCACAGATATATTCAATGAAAGCAATGCATCCATCTTTATAAAACCAACATCTCATACAGTTACAGCCACACAATCGCTCCAGAATGTGCATGTGTATATACCTTGATAAATGTTTTGTTGTTGTCTGATTACACCTAAAAAAAGTTGCTATCTACTACATATATTAGATAGTTAGCAAGATATAGTGCAAACCTTGGTTTGCTACTCTGCTACTCTGGTTTTACTTGTGTCAAAAATGGAAATGAGAATGATGGTCCACTCCCATGAAGCATTGCAGATGAGGTTATTGAGTTTGGCAATAAGCTTTAAATATGCCATTTATACTTTTAGTCAATTGTTTGATTCAGTTGCATCATTTGCAATGCATCATGGGAGTAGTTCATTGAATTTATCCCACAGTCTAGTGTCTTTGTATGATTAAAAAAAAAAAAATGAAACTTTAAATCAAATTGTGACTCATCTCGGAGCTGGTTGGTTTGGTTCATGGCTTTGAACTCTGTATTTAAGCCCTTTCTGATGTGTATATGAAGAAAATGAAAGGGAGAAATCTTTCTGGAACCAAAGCTGTTGAAATAGTGGACTCACTGCTGCGCTCTACTTCTCTTCCCGAGAGTAAACACGTCATTCACATACGATCAACTCAATGGGAGGCCATCCAGAAATCGCTGCTATTGTGGACCTGATGCATATTTTTCACTCGTTATTATAACACATACAGCTATGAGTCTAAATTCTGTGCTACGTTCAAAGCCGTTGTCAAATATCTACAGGTTAACCTATAGCAAAATTGTTAAATTGCATTATAATTACAATTTACAATAACTGCATCTACTTTATATATAAAACGCATCTACTTGCATCTACTTATATATAGTGATAAATATATATCTATATATATATAAATATAAATAAATATATATATATATGTATGTATGTATATATATATATATATACACACACACACACATATATATATATATATATATATATATATATATATATATTTATATAGTGACAAAGCATGTATATAGTTTTTATAAATTTTTATTTCAGTTTAAGTTTTAGTTATTTTAGTTCATCAAGTTGTAAATTAAAATGAGAATGTTTCCTTGATAACTATCAGAAAAAATATACTTTTCCTATGCATGCTAATAAACGACTGGTTAACAGTGAGACATTTGTTCCTTGAAATAAACTTGAAATATCCATTAACTAAAATAAAATTATATATATCTTCACACTTTAGTTTATGGTCCAATTCTCACTATTAACTTAAAATTTGCCACAATATACTCCTAATTACTACTTATTAATAGTTAGTAAGGTAGTTGTTACTTTTAGGTCTATGGCAGGAATAGGATAAAGGGATGTAGAATATGGTTATGCAGAATAAGGCATTAATATGTGCTTTATGAGTACTAATAAACAGCCAATATCATAGTAACAGGCATGCTAATAAGCAAGACCATAGTGAGAATTGGACCATAAACTAAAACAATTTTTTTTTAAATGGTTTTAGTTTTAGTACACTAACTCCGATGACTAAGTAAACCCAAAGGGTTTTTGCTAAAAGATTAATGTGGTGCACAAATGTGTATTAGTATGCCAACAGTGTTTCTCGCTGAATATAATATCTTTAAGATTAATGGGGCGAAAAATGTCAGAGCATTGTACAAACACAATTAACCCCATGTGCAGTATATCATGCTAATAGAAACACCTACTGTAGAATTATGGGATATTCTGGGGTATTACGCTTTTAAATAGCTCAAGAAGATAGGAACAAATGATTACTGAAATCAGTGAGCCTGACCCATGTCAACAATGTGTGTGCTAATATCAACATCCTTGAAAGAAACAGCGGATTTCTATTCTATAATCTTCTATAATAAGTCCTGCTCGATTTAAGCCTAAATGACAAGACACATGTGGCAAGAATATGGGAGACTGAAGACATGCAGGCCGCATACGGGAAAACAGTGTGTGTTTGTAATGTACACACTCGCAGGTGAACATCCCTCTGCATGGTCCAAAACGCCTCTGGAGTACACAGCACAAACTGAGACATTTGCATTAATAAAACAATAAGCCACTCGAGGCTGTTACAGTAATCCGCTTCACATTGTGCATAACAACACACTTTAATTTGGGTAAAATCACTTTAACTCACAGCCTCGAGTGGCTTATTGTTTTAAAACAGCAATATGTTAAAAGACACCAATGTTCAATAAGTAATTTTTTTATTAAAGGAATTTGTTACTCTCCAAAATTATGTACTCACCGCCATGCCCATCCAAACCTGTATGACTTTCTTTCTTCAGTGGAAGATAAAAGAAAATGTGAATTTTCACACATTTCACTCATTAAATGAAATTGGATGGTGACCAGAGCATCATAATTTTGGGTAAAATCCCTTTAACATACGGCCTTGAGTGGCTTATTGTTTTTTTTTAAATGGAATATGTTAAAAGACATTTGTTCTGTGGAAGACAAAAGGAGATGATTAGAGGAATGTTCATGCTGCTCTTTCATTAAATAAATCTGGATGGTGACCAGAGTAGTCATCATATCAAATTGACCCTTCGCTAAGCCACGCCCGAAAACCGCCACTGGCCAATCGTGTCTTAGCAACTGTAAGTAGGCGCGGGAGGTCTGGCAAGCTTTCGAGCGAGGGAAAGATGCCGAAGCGTTGTGCGTATGGATTGTGCAAATCTGATACCCGGTATCCTAAAAGTTTGGACGGGGGAGTGGAATTTTTTTCCTTCCCAAAAATCTAAAAGCCAAGGTGAGAAATGATCCAGCAGTGTTGGAGACCCGATTCACAACTACATGTCCACAGGATTAACACAAACACCTATTGCTTGGAAGTTGGAAATAATGACGGTTCTTTGTTCATAATGCATATATTTTAACGTAAAATAAGACGATTAAAGACAAGACGGAGACTCACTGACATACTTTTAAATATATTTCAGCATTTTGTTAATAGACGGCCTACTACCCCTGACTGAGTAACTTTAACCCAATCTGAACACGGCTCTCCCGGTGTTAGTGTTATTCCACAAGATTTATGGATAAACTGTTTGATTTATAATTATTAGATTATTTTCACATTTCACTTACCCTATTGTGCACGAACACAGCTGTTCCTCAATTTGTGTGTTTCCACTTTGAATGGTCAGCGTATGAGGCGCTGCTAGGGACTATAGGCTTTAGCTTCAATTTTTATGAAATTATTCTCTAATCGGTTCCATATTATGTCGTGGATATATCCCTCGAATGCATACTGAAGTCCCTTTTGTCTTGCTCTCTCAGATATTTCACATGTTCGCCAAAAATTACTAATTATCTCATTGGGAATATCTGACACTGGTGCATACACACTGTAATAGACGTGCCAGGCGCGAAAGCTTGACAGGCGTAGCAACAGTAACTAGGGAGGGCGGGGCTTAACGAAGGGTCAATTCATGCAAAATTTATTAATTTTGTAAATTGGAAAATTTACTTTTTAACCAGTATGTGTGCCATATATAACACATATAGAAGTCTTGTATGAGAGATATTTCTACAGACTTGATGTCTACATAGTGATCAAAATTAATTTCCAATTCAGTTCCTTAGTAAGCAGATGTGTAGTAGACACGAGTGCACTAGGTTTTTGTACTCTTTTAAGAACACGGTCTTTTGTTGTCTTCCTAGAAACCTTTTATGTGTTCTTGGTACTGACTGTGGCTCAACTGTAACTTCATTCACTTCACTGATAGCTTCTCTCAGATTTGCTAACCTCAGCAGAGAGCAGCCTAGAATGGGCGCTAAGAAATGAGAGAACCGATTCACTGGAATCTATTCGGTAACCTTTACCGTCCTTGTTCTTTCACTTTTGTGCTAGGTGGAATGTCTTTGAAATTCATAGAGCTGAGCCGAAACTCAGAGGAAGAGAAGTGAGAGTTCATCTGAGGATGACAGATTGCTTTGGGGTTGCCATTTGTAAGAAAAGACTGCAGCTTTCTGAAACCTTCTTGTGGGGAAACAAAGAGATCTTGATCACTCACACATGCACTTTATCTTCTGTGTGCTGCAACTCGAATACACACATTTATAAATGAGAAAAGATACTCATAGTTCCCCTCAGCAAATGAATTAATCACAAACATATGCTGCGTTTCAGACACAGACACAACACACTGCATTCAAATGCAGGAGTGAATCCCCTCAAACTACTCGTCCATTTGTGCAGATATATTTGGTATATCTGAATATATGCAATAATCTAAAAGGAACAGTTCACATTTATAACATTTATGCATTTATCAGGCGCTTTTATCCAAAGCGGAACAAGAGCAATTAATCAAAAAGCCAACAATATTCATAATATATAAACATTTTGAAATACAAGCCCAAAATGTAAATTTAATTTACTCACCCTCACATCATTCCAAACCAATATGACTTACTTTCTTCTGTGCAAGATTAAAAAAAAAAAAAAACAATGTTTCTCATTTTAGAGTAAATGTCAAATATTTGGTGAACTGACTATTTATAATGTATTGTTTTCAGTGGTGGATGAAGTACGCAAATCAAGTACTTTAAGTACAGAAAATAAAATATTACTCCGGTAAAAGCACAAGAACGCGTTTTCAATATTACTTAAAAGTACAAAAGTTATTGATTTTTAATGTACTTAAGGATTAAAAGTAAAAAGTGCTGATCAATGAAGCTTGTTTATTATATTGTAGCCAGTAATCATTAGTCAGCAATAATAAGAAAGATTAGGGTAGACATTTAATAGGTGTTGATTTGCAAATAAGCAAATGTTATATTTTATTAACAAAACTTACCATACATTACACTTACTACTACTCATACACATTTACAGCAAATTTAGTTCTCAAAAAAGGTAGTGTCACGTTTTTCATTAACAATTAATCAATACTTAAATTCTCTATTAACTTACTTTTATCGCTACGATATTGTGTGAACCAATTTAAAAGGTTTGTTGGAAAGAATCGTCTCGTTCACAAATCGGACATCAGTATTGCTTCTCGGTTTGGGAATCAGATGGAAATTTCTTCATGATAGCTATGTTTTTATAAAATGAGGTGGAGCAAAAAAGTACAAAATGATGCTTTGGAATGTAGTGAAGTAAAACTTTCTCAAAATATACTATTTTTTAGCCTACAGTAAGTTGCAAACTAAGGCAAGGCAAACTAGAAAAACAATACATTTTAACAGTTACATCATACTGTCATTTTTGACAACAACAAGAAACATAAATGGCAACAGTTTAACCCCGCTGGTGTTTGCTGTTTTCGACCAAATAATAATAGTGACCACAAACTCAATATTTAGACAGAGACTCCATGTTTTGTCTATAGGACTTGTTAAGCTGCTGTATTTATGGTTCAGTGAAGGCACAGAGTTTAAATGAGAAACCATTGAGTTTCTACTGTGATTTTCTAGCACCGCATGTCAGACACTTTGTCCAGAAGAAGGTCACGTCACTGCAGCGTTGTGGAAACTGCCATAAAAACACTCATATCACAAAAAGATCAAGAAAAATAATAAACAAATCTGACAAAATTTTCCACACTATTTGCTGTCAATGCAATGATACAAATATGAAAAAGAATGACAGTACAGAATTTTTTTAATTTTGAGAAAGAGTTTTATGCTCGGTACCGACACTGCAATCACCTCATTTATCTATATTACTGCTAATGTTATAAGCCAGACTACGTCTATGAGATTTCTCGCGGTGAAAGTTAAGTATATATCACAGTCACATTATATTATGTGCGAATAGATTTGCATTTCCTGAAGGAAACAGCAGTGTTTGCAAGGCAGAAAAAAACGAATCGCACACATACATTATCGTTCAAAAGTTTGGGTTTGGTATGATTTTTTATGTGTTTAAGGAAATATTATTTAGTTTTATAATAACTGTTTTCCATGTGAATATACTTTAAATATGAATATATTTTAAAATTAAATTTACTCCTGTGATCAAAGCTGAATTTTCAGCATCATTACTCCAGTCTTCAGTGTCACATGATCCTTCAGAAATCATTCTAATATGATGATTTGCTGCTCAAGAAACATTTATGATTATTATCAATGTTAAAAAATTTTTTTTGCTGCTTCATATTTTTGAGGAAATTTTTATTTCAGGATTTTTTGATGAATAGAAAATTCAAAAGGACGGCCTTCATTTTAGATAGAAATCACACACACACACACACACACACACACACACACACACACACACACACACACACACACACACACACACACACACACACACACACACACACACACACACACACACACACACACACACACACACACACACACACACACACACACACACACACACACACACACACACACACACACTTTACTTTTGAAAGTCAATGAGAGATATATAGAGACTTAAATCTCAAATTTCTTTGATAAAATAATAATAATAAAAAAATCTGATGTTTGATTGCAGAAATTAGTGTTAGTGGACTGGAACAAACCCCATGCTGCAATGTTTGAATGTGAGACCCTGTACACTGTAAGGTCAGGCTTTGAAAAACAATCCTTCAGACCATGTTACATTTTTAACGCTCCACCCTGGTTATCAAGAATAGCAGGACTATGTCATTGTAGCGTTACTGAATTTCAGGTCATTCACACAATGAGTTTGTTTTCCATTTGCATTCATTCCAAAACGAGTCTCATGTTTCTCAGTCTGCTTATAGCAGAAGGTGCAACAAGTAACATAATTCCCCTGAGAAAAACTATTCTAACACCAATCAGAAGACCTGAAGTACACACCGACACACAACTAGAGATGTTCACAAAGCTTGTGAGAGCAGTTTTTCAGCATTCACATGAATTATGCATTGTGTCCAACGCATCTGCTGGAATATGGCAGGATATGAATGTTGCCTCCATAAATCAGCGTTATTTTGACAAGCTTTCAACTCAAAGGCTGAATAAATGGGAGACTGAAGCCATTTTCGAAACATGGCCAGATTTGTGTATGCCAATGACGATCACTAACATCACAGATTTTTTATCGCCAATGTCAATCATCAACTGTGCATCTTTTAAATGAGAGGCATGAGTATTTAAAATTAGGCAGCATTTAATTATTACACTGACTGGAGGTTTCATAGAATAACATGAATTTTAATTGAACAACGCCATCAATCTCGGTCTGTTTCTCACACAAAGCTATCGTATGTTAGCCTTGGACATTAATGCTCAAGTCCATCTTTGATTATGTTTTATTGATGTGTTCTCTTACGAGAGGTTCTCTCGTATTGCGTAAGTTAGCTTACGCTACGGGAAAGATTAATCTTTTCGAGATATTGAAACCAAAAAATTACCCTTAATTTTTGTATCCATTGTCAACGCAGTGCAGCAGCTAGCAGACCTAGAGCAGGCTGTCTAGCGTGCTCATAGGTTGCCCTGCGGGAACTGCAGCAGCCTACCACTGAGCCCGACGTGACGTCACGTCCAATGAAGGGCGCTCACGCCTTCACAGTGTCAAAGCCCGCCAGAATGGGCGTGGCTTAGCGTATATAAGCAGGGCTCGTAGGCTATATTCTGTGATTTTCATCTCTTCAGCAAAGCTCTCCGCATCGCTGGATCTAGAGAGAAGCCGCTGCTGTTGAGGAAGCGACAAGCCAGCTTAGGACAGCGCCTGAAGAAGCCGGCCGTCTTCGACACCTTCAGCCATCCGTGCGAGCTACGCTATCCGGCTACGTATCCTTTCTTGCAAAACTTACTGTCTAAAAGAGCAGCGAGCGTCTTTTTCAAGATGCCTCGCACTTCCTGCGGCTCGTGCAGAGCCCCGCTCAGCGACGGAGACCGCCATGTGATCTGCGCTCTCTGTCTGGGCCAGGAACACGCAGCTCTGCGCTCTCGGGGGTTTGTGAGCTCAGCGACGCACTTCCGATATCGACCCTGCGGGCTCGGCTCGAAGTGTTCAACCCTCAAGCTGTCACTCCGCCCTTTGCAGGACCGCGCAAAGAAGCGCCGTTCTCAAAGGCCGCCGGAGCCGGTGGGCATAGCGACGCGCTCGCCGGACTCCCTCCCTCGAGCCTCGCTCTCGCCTTTCCTGTCTCCCCTCACAGACGCGCAGCTGCCGCTCGCGAGCCGCACTCCCGTCGTTTCTGATGCAAACGCTCGCAGGAATGACTCCCTCGAGCGTCTATCTCTCCACCCCCTTCACGGACGCGCAGCCGCTGGCTCTTGCCCGCGCTGGCTCTTGCCCGCGCTGCCGCCGCCGGCTCCCGCCCGCGCTGCCGCCGCCTCAGGGTACGAGGCGCTTGATATGGATGAGGACGCGCCGCTGACAACTGTTCTAACCGCGGCTAGCTTTCTTTACGTAACAAGAAAGCTATCCCATCCCGCATGCGTCACCGGCGAAATGAGGGAAAAGTGTGTTAGTCTCGCAGAGGCCGGACTATGCCCCATTTCTCAAACATTTCTCAGGTCCTCTTAATTTGAGCGGCTGGTAATGTCAATATTGCAGCATGAGCCTGTTATATAACACGCACGCCTGCAAACAAACGCCGACACACAGGAACTGTGATGACGCTCTCTTTATATGCTCGCGCTAACTGAAACTGATGTGGTTTCCCCCTGTGGCTCAATGGCTACACCCACAGCTTTCGCGCCAGAGACCTGTGTTCAATCCCGGCTCTCGCAGCGGATACAAACTTTATGCAGTTCTGAGATCGCGGCCAGCTTTCTTACGTACAGTAAGCGAACGCGCCCTCCCGCGCACCCCGTGTGCATGCGTCACCGGCGAAATGAGGAAAGAATGTGTTTTTAGTCCCGCCGAGGCCGGACTATCCCCCATTTCTCAAACATTTCTCAGCTCCTCTTAATTTCGAGCGGCTGGTAAAGTCAATATTGTAGCATGAGCCTGTTATATAACACGCACGCCTGCAAACAAATGCCAACACACAGAAACTGTGATGACGCTCTCTTTATGTGCTCACGCTAACTGAAGCTGATGACATTCCCCCCTGTGGCTCAGTGACGAAATCCACAGCTTTCGCGCCAGAGACCCGTGTTCGATCCCGGCTCCCGCCGCAGCAGATAAAAATTACTCTCCACAGCGAGCTGCCGTATTCAGATCCGGCTCACGCCGATGGTGTTTTTAGTGTAGAAAAGGTGCCCACACCTCAGTGTTCACCCCTACACACAAGCACAACACTTCCCGTGTCACTCACAGAGCCCACTCCCATAAAGCGGTAAATAGCCGCTCGAGTGTTAAACATAGGAAATGTGTCCACGAGTCCGTGCCCACGCCTACTTTCTGCCCGCTCTTTCACACGGCCATTAAAACTCATATCAGTCAGAATATAAACGTAAGTCCTGTGCCCGCCCACGAGCGTTCACGCTTACTAACACACATCTCTCTCCAAGCGCTGCCCGCGCATTCCAGAGTTGTCACAAAACGCCGCCCATCACGGCACATATAACTGTAAGTCTTGTGCCTGATCACGTCTACTTATGAACACTCTGCTCAAAACGCAGCGTGCGTCACAGAGTTATCATAAAACGATCCCCATCCAAGCGATCAGGACGACAAATATGTATGTAAGTCTCGTGCCCGCTCACAAGCGTTCACGCTTACTAATAAACACTTTGCCCATAGCGTCTTGCGCGCGTCTCAGGGCTATCATAAAACGCTCCCCATCCAAAGCGGTCGGGACGTCAAAGTTATGTGTAAGTCTTGTGCCCGCACAAAAGTGCCCACGCTTACTAATAAACACTCTGTCCCAAGGCTCCGCTCGCGCATAACAAAGTGATAAAGGGCGCTTCCCATTCACGGAAATCGGGACGCCTCTTATGTATCAGCCTGTCACGGCTGTCAGCGAGCTGCAGCTTGCAAGCACCGGGGGCGCGTGCGCCGCGCCCACACATCCGGTTCAGTTTCTCGACCCCGCAGAGCGTGGCGATCAGAACCTGGAGACCATTCGCCCCCTAGCTACATATATAAAAGCATGGGAAGCCATTCCAAGGGTTTCAGAATGGGTGCTGAGCACAATAAGGCACAGCTATTAACTACAGTTCGCTTGCCGTCCTCCGCACTTTCAACGCGGACGCGACAACTGTGAATGCAGAAGTAACACATCTACTTTGCGCAGACATAGCGAAGCTGCTGTGCAAAGGGGCCATAGAATTGGTACCGCCTTCTCTGAGCGAGTCAGGCTTCTATAGCCTTTATTTTCTTGTACGCAAGAAGGACGGAGCCCTCAGACCCATCTTAGATATGAGATGTTTGAACGAGGTGCTTATGAAAAGTGCCCGAGGGACTGGTTTATTTCTCTCGATCTGAAAGATGCCTATTTCCAGATTCAGATAATACCCCGTCACAGGCCATTCTTGAGATTCGCCTTCGACGGTCAGGTTTATCAATACTCCGTCCTTCCGTTCAACCTGTCCCTGACACCCCGTACATTTACGGAGTGCATGGACGCAGCTCTCGCCCCTTTGAGAAATCAGGGTTTGTGAATTATGAACTATCTGGACGACTGGCTGATTTGGCACAGTCAGAGACAGAACTGCTATCTCACAGTACTGTGCTCCTCAGTCACATGGAGAACTTGGGTCTCACGGTCAACTGGACCAAGAGCTCATTACTGCCCAGTCAGTCAATTTCCTTTCTAGGAATAGAACTGGACTCTGTGGACATGACGGCTTGTTTATCGACACAGCGCGCGCCGTGTTCGACACCTAGCCGCATCTTTCCAGAAGGGCAGCATCATTCCTCTGAAGACATTCCAGAGGATGCTGGGCTTACTGCGCATGCGCCCGCTTCAACGCTGGCTCAATGCTCGTGCGTCTCGCCGAGCTTGGGCTGCTGGCTGCGAACGAATCAGAGTGACTCAGACCTGTATTACGGCTCTGCAGCCCTGGTTAACAGCTGGCTGGTATCAGCGGGGTGTGATGATGGGAGCGGTCTCGTACCGAAAGCTCATCTCGACGAACTCAGGTTGGGGTGCGCTCTTCGAGGGCAGACCGGTCTTCAGCCTGTGGTCAGACCAGGAGAAGCTCCTTCACATAAACTGTCTGGAAATGTTAGCGGTCGAGAACGCGCTGAAGCGCTTCCTCCCGCTCATACAGGACCACCATGTTCTAGTCTGATCGGACAACATGTCAGTGGTTTCCTACGTGAACCGTCAGGGCGGCGTCAGATCCAGGAACCTCTGCGATCTGACAGAGCGCTACCTCACGTGGTCTCAGCATCACCTGCACTCGCTGAGAGCTGCACATGTGCCAGGCCACCTGAATGACGGCCCAGACAAACTATCCAGGGACAACGTTCCCCCAGGGGAATGGTGGCTGCACCCCCAAACGGTCCAGAAATGATGGCGCCTGTTCGGCAAAGTGGAACTCGACCTATTTTGGTCAAGGTTCCAACGTAGGACGAGGACGAGGACGCGCTGGCCCATGTCTGGCCCAGCCGCCCTCTGTATGCCTTCCCTCCGATCTCTCTGCTACCGCAGGTAATCAAGAGGATCAGGGAAACGCGCCACTCGGTATTCCTCATAGCCCCGCTATGAGTTACTGACAGCCCCGTGGCCGATTCCGGTGAGAACGGATCTCCTCTCACAAGCTCGGCTCGATCTGGCATCCCCATCCAGAGCGCTGGTCTCTGCACGCATGGGTAATCAACGGGTACCCGTTGCCCTGCCAGAAGGAGTGATGAACACGATCACGCAGTCTAGAGCTCCCTCTACTAGAAAGCTTTACGCGTCTAAATGGTCAGTGTTCTCCAAATGGTGCACTGACAGAAACCTGGACCCACGGACGTGTGGGGTCTCGCAGCTGCTCAGTTTCCTACAAGAGCTGTTGGATAAGGGGAGGTCCCCATCCACACTCAAAGTCTATGTGGTGGCCATTGCAGCGTTCGCTGAGTCGACGCGCGGCTGGTCACTAGGGAAAAATGAGCTTGTCATCCGCTTCCTTAGAGGAGCCTGAATGATGAACCCTCCGCGCCCCCCGTCGGTTCCTATGTGGGATCTTTCATTGGTCCTCGAGGCCCTGAACGCTTTCCACTTTGAACCACTAGACTTCGTGGAATTAAAGTACCTATCACTCAAAACCGTTTTCCTGACAGCACTGTCATCAGTGAAACGTGTGGGGGACTTACACGCGCTGTCTGTCAGCGCCGCGTGTCTCGACTTCGGGCCAAATGACTCAAAAGTCATCCTCAAACCTAGACACGGTTATGTTCCTAAAGTGATTGGCACTCCATTCAGAGCGCAGGTCATTTCTCTATCGGCTCTGCCTTCATACGATAATGAGAGCGACGTTAATCTCCTTTGCCCACTCAGGGCGCTGAGGATTTACGCTGCGCGCTCCGCCCCTTTCAGGCGCTCTGACATCCACCTGTGAATGCATACACATGATGGCTGGATTGCGTTTACATTACACTGAGATCCGATCACAATACGTCCTCGACTCCCCCCGGACCTGGACACGCTGACCGGAAAACATTCCCATCAGAAGCGCGTTTACACTTGTCTTTTCAATGTGTATGTGGACAACATCCGGATACAGGTCGCATATCTTAATGCCAAGTGTAAACGCAACCTATGAAGCCCCTCCTTCTGTAAAGCACACTGTGCTCTGATTGGTTGTCTGGATGAGTGTGTTGTGATTAGTCAAGAGTTTCGAGAGTGTTTGGGAAATGTCCCCCGCCTACCATAACCACCAGTTTCAACACACTACTAACTAACTCAACCAGGCCCCGCCCCTTTATTCTGTGTATGAATTATTTATTTGAGGAATATTGTGACGTGTTTGTTCCTGGAAGAAAACTCAAGACTACAATGGAGGCGTTTCAGGGACTTCAGAAACAGTGACACTGATATAGAGAATAACTCCTGCTGGAGGGACTTTGTGACTTTTTTTCAGCCTCAAATGTAGGTTTATAATAACTGCAAATAAATGTTGCCAATAATCTGTTTAAATACAGTCGTGTCAAAAAACGGGCAAATGGGCATAAAGCAAAAAAACAACAAAAAGAAAGTCTATAAGGCCTTTCAGGTCTAGAATCTGAATTTATGAATCCTACTATGATAAAGGCATGGCTCATGAATACTAATTAGTTATATAACCATAATAACCAGCTCATCTGAGCCTCCACACATCCGATGCCCCACAATCCAACTCTCATGACCTGCATGAGATACGAGATGCTCTGACATAACTTTTCTGAGTGTAGAACTGCATGTCCTCAACAAGACAACATCAGTATGAATTGATGACTCATGAAATATGGCTCATTTTAAAGTATATTCCTCCTACAGCATGACCTTAAGGTCACAGCGCTCTTGGTTTGAGAAATTAGCATCCTCCTCAGAAAATGGATCTCGTACCAGATTGCAATCGCATTAACATTTCAAGTGACCTCTTTCACAAGCCTGGATTTGTATTGATCAGCGAATGCACTTCAGGTCACAATGTGGCAATGAAATAACAAGGACAGTGTTAGATCTTTACTTAACCAACTGCAACAATACAAATAGAGACATCGACAGCTCTTCGGCCCACCCAACGCCTCGGATGCGGGTGAGATCTCGGTGTCCTCAGCAATACATTTGTAAGTCAGGATACGAGTCATTTCTGTAATGCAGTAGATGCAACTTTAAAAAAATTATTTCTATATAACAACAGACCTTCAGATATCTAATCTGGTCAAGTTCAGACAATTCAACTTCATGGGTACGTACTCAAATGGACAGAAAAAAAAGAGTTAGACTAAAGTTAGTAATTGATAGCTAGCTAACATGAGGATGTTTTTTAAAACATGTTTTGATATTTTGACATCAGAGAACTAATTAAATCTATCCAACATTTTCTCTACTTCCGACAAATAAGATGGCAACTGTCCAGAACAGCATTGGAAATGTTGCTTGCGTCAATATTTACATGTTTTGTCTCAAAACCTGATATGCACAGAACAGCACTTGCATTTTTTGCAATTCAGTCAATAGGATTTATGCTGAAAATCACATGATTAAATAGGAAAACAGTCCTCATTGCATCCGCTTGTTGGAGAAAGTGTTAATGTGGCAGTATGAGCTGATGGAGATATCTATAGACTTTTAAGGTAATCAGAAAACCAAGCTAGTTCTTTTAATTGTTGCCTATTTATTCAATTGAAATATGTAATTGTTAGAGAGAAGAAAAAAATAAAAAACTTCAGATATCCACCTGCACATGTGACGGACATCAGTTATGCTTATTTTTGCTCACTCCTTTGAATGCATCTTGAATAAAACAGCTCTATACTTAACGAAGCACATACAAAAGACCAGAACCAGATGCGATTGCAATCTGTTTTACAGAATACAGAAGTTATATAAGTTGCATATGAGACCGAGCATCTTATATTTTACATTTTTAACCCCCAATTTTTTTATTTAAAAATCAAATGATGATATTAAAAAAATACAGCTTTTTTCTGTAAAAAAAATCTATAATCAATAAGTTATGACAACATGTGTTTTTACATAGCTCATCAAAATAAGTTAATCAATTTTCAACTTGTTTTAGTTGAAAAAAGTTTTTAAAGTCAGTTTTATGTAATTCGAAAAATTGAAATGATTTAAACAAGTTGATAGTACTTAATATAAGGCAGTAACTTTATTTATTTATTTTATTTTTTACAGTGTACGAAACTTCCATGCAATGGATTTTAAATACGTTTGCTCTATTTGTAACTTAAACATTGTATTAATTAAAATGTTCTTTTGTTTTATTGTATATGTTGGTGCATAATTTAGAGGTGAATATTGTCCAATACCATAAAATCCCTTAAAATTCTAAATATTAAAAATAAAAATGATTGAAACAAAAAATAGTACATTTATTTAATAATAAAAAAAGTGTGACCACCAGAAACACCAGAGGGTTGATGTGATCTACTGCAGAAATAGTAAAAGTATTATGTTAGTATGCTCATCTACGGCACAGCCTGAAAGTTTGATTGATTATTCAATGCCACAGCAGCCGCTTTACTTAACAACAGATCCGTGTACCACTCATCATCTGCATGATGCCATCTGTTAATATATCTCCAGATTGCCTGGTCTCATATATTTACTCACGATGTGTAAAGCATCCGCTGAGCTACATTTATTCAGGTATTCAGTTTATTTCTGTGGAACCATCATTAACTGCCATGTCATTATGTGAGATAAGATTTAAAAATATATCATCTACTGTAATTCAGTGACACATGCCACAAAATAACACACTTTATATATCAGTGAGACGATCTCTTCCTGTCGTTCTTCGGCAAAAAAAGCTGTGGATCTGACTTCAAGCCAAACGTCTGGTTACGCAAGACAAGTTACAAACTCCAATTTCTCGACCCCAATGGGAGAATAATCTGAGCCTCAGTGTGAGTCTTTCATATCGCCTTTATGCCGGAACATTTATATAGGCATAATAAAATTTGTGCCTCTTCTTCAGCGGGCTGTGATAAGATTTGGCAGACTGATAGGGGCTCATCGCAGCTGCTTCAGAGATTGTTTTCTGTTTGTGGGATGAGAAAACCTCTAGGCGAGAGGCAAGGCTTACAGATAGTGGATGAAACATGTCTGTAACTCCAGAGCCTGTGATTGGTTACAAGGTAGTTTGTGACGTCAGAAACACCAGACGATTTCAAACCTTGTTTTTCCATGACTCATGAATTTACACATGGTTTCTGTTAAAGCATATTAAAAACACCACATAGACATATAAACAACATTAAAAACTTGATTTTCACCACAGGGACCTATCTTCTGTGGAAGTCTCAGAACCAAGAAATGTTCGTCCAATCAGTCCAATTTGGTCCGAATGCAATGATATCTGCCTGTCAAAATATGTATTTCCATACCTCCGCGCACCTGCTCGCAAAGACATCAGCACGTCATCAGCGTGTTTCAAGCTATACAGAGTTAAGGCCATTGCACACTGAGTCCGAAATTTTAGTATGCGTTTTTCGTCAGCATAAAAATTTGTCACGCACAGAAACCTTGCACACTGAGTCCGAAGCGTATTTATTTAAACATTTGTGGAAAAAAAACGCAAAAAATACAAAATGGATTCGTCAAGCAAGTCCATCCAATCCTGAGTTTGCTCCGAGAGGAGGGAGAGTTTCAGCTATTGCAGAGATGCGAAATTATCCCGAGCGATTAAAAATTTACCTCAGAATGTCAGTGGAACAGTTTGATGCTTTGCTAGCGATACCACATATAAAAAAAAGACCACCACTTTCCATGAACCAATCGATCCTGAACATAGACTGGCAGTATGTCTAAGGTATGGACACACACACACACACACACACACGGCCGGCGGAAGCGCTGGGCAGACAGAACAGCTGTATACAGGTTATATTTTGTACCCAAATAATACATTAGTAATCGAACTGGCTGCTCAATCACACCTTAATCGATCCAAAATTTCGATCTGATTGAAAGGGGAGGTTTATTCCTTTTCTAATCCGATCGAGAGATCCGCATTTTGTTTTTCATGCAGTACTTTGTGCTGCGAGACGAAGTGTATCAACTTGTCAGACGCCATTCTGGATTTTGTCGTTTACCTGTACGGTGGCTCTGAATTGTCAAAAAATCTCTCAAAATGCTGGCTGTGGATGCGAAAAATGCAGAAAATCGAACCCGATCCAAAATTTTTATATTACGGACGAAAGTTTCGTAGACAGTGTTCAAGCGTGATTGACATAACATGAGGTCGAATTTTTTTTTAACGTGCCAAAATTTCCGATGCGAATTTCGGACTCAGTGTGCAATGGCTTTTAGACAGACTTCAGTCACCGAGCGCCACAAACAAACAGCAGTCGCCTTATACAGTTCCTCCAGAACCAAAACAATGAGCTTATGCTGCGTTCACGCCATGATGGAACCGTAATTACGAGATGGCAACCCGTGTTCCACCCGCAGCCGTTCTCGTCCTCAGACTCAGATTAATGCATTACAATGTCAACAACACTATCAACGCCAAAATGAACCTGCAGCAGTCAGATGGTACAAGAGCTCTGCAAGTTGTTTACGTTCATTATTATTGTGAGTGTACAGTATGTGCTTTGATACATGAGGTAATTTAACATTGTCTCTTGTGACGCCTCGCAGACTCTGCTGTTTTATAGGAGGATTTGGAGAGGCTCCGAAGGGAGGGTGGGATCTTATGCTTTCAAAGCTAGCTTGCTATTGCTAACCTCTTTGCAACCTTATCTTTAAGACAGAGCTAGATTTGCATTCACTGTTCATTCCTAATAGACCAAGCAATATAAAGTCTTATCAAGCATGTAGACTTTATATGAATTACATTCTACAGGAGTTTTACTTTATTGTTAGAGAACACAGACATTCAAAACATTGCACTTAGTGTGTATGATGAAATGCTTCTGGTATTAATAAAGCTTTTGGCATTAGTTCCTAACCTTTGTTCCATATTTGCGATTTTCATTCTTCTGTGGAGCAAAAAAGAGTTTTTTTTAGATATGAAAAAAAGCATTCAGCTGTGTTTTTATTGTATTGTTTACTTTTCTTCAATAATTGTTTGAGGACATTTTACCTATATTAGTTAGTCTAGTATTAGTTTCTGTTGTAGTATATAAATTGGTATTGAGAATTGTGAAATGTCACTGGTACGATAGCATGGTATGATGTCATGTTATTATCATAGCAAAGATATACCCGATATGTATAAATATCATGACATAAATTACTCATATACAAGATTGTGGTCATATCGCCCACACCTTTTGTTAAGTAATTGTTTTGCCACGCATAACAATTTTCTTTTTTGGATGAACTATCCCTTTAAAATGCACAGCACATAGTTGTGGATTCAGGCACTAAAAACAAGAGTTGAATTGTATCTGTAAGAATACCATTAACATTAGTGGGCATTATCTTGGCTATAAAGGCTGGAGAGCTGCTAAATATCTGATGGAAACGAGGATCTGAGGAGGAATGGAGAGATAAAAAATGAGCCAAGACAAAACTGCAGTGAGTGAGAGAGAGAAAGAAAGAGTGTCTGGAGGGTTGAAACTCTGAACAGTTGATCTCACTCTCTCTGTTTATTCACACTACACCGCTTAACCTCGGCAATCCAAAACACACACCACATTCACATAGTTAACTGGTTTATAAGCAGCCAAGTATTGCACAGCAATCAATTGCTCATGTCTCCCCGCAGACTTCTACAGTTCCACCTCCGCTGACTAATAATGCTCCAGATGAATTATTCAGCTGCTGGGGCGCCACACATTGTGTCCTACTTTGCATTTGCTTTGCTGACACCTGCTGGTATATCAATAACCGCCGCAATCAGTGCTCAGGCCTCTCTAGGACACCTTGGTAGTGCACTAAACACTTTTAATGTTCCTCTCACAGTTTAAAGCAACTTTGCTCTGAATCATCGCCCGTTTGTCGTTCCTTGATTAGCCGAAATCATTTTGCCAATGTCTCGTCTCGTTCACAGCTGAGCCGTTTGTCTATGCCCTGAATCTTAAAGGGTTAGTTCACCCAAAAATGAAAATTAAGTCATTAATTACTCACCCCCATGCTGTATCAACCCCGAGGTGGATCACTGCTACATAGGCTGCCAGAGGGAATGAAACTTGACGGCCCAGAAAGTCATTAAAGAACATGTTTAAATATTCCATGTGCCTACAGTGGCTCAACTATAAGTTTATCAAGCGACGAGACTACTTTTTTTCCGAAAAAAAAAACATAAATAACGACTTTATTCGACTATTCCTTTTCTTCCTTTGTGGGCCTGAGACGAGAGTTCAAGAGATTTCCACGACGCATGCGCGAGAACTGAGAAGAGGACGTTCTTCTTCTAATACTTCTTGTTCAGTTCTCGCGCATGCGTCGTGGAAATCTCTTGAACTCTCGTCTCAGGCCCACAAGGAAGAAAAGGAATAGTCGAATAAAGTCGTTATTTATGTTTGTTTTTTCGGAAAAAAAGTATTCTCGTCGCTTGATAAACTTATAGTTGAGCCACTGTAGGCACATGGAATATTTAAACATGTTCTTTAATGACTTTCTGGGCCGTCAAGTTTCATTCCCTCTGGCAGCCTATGTAGCAGTGATCCACCTCTCAGATTTAATCAAAAATATCTTCATTTGTGTTTCGAAGATGAACGAAGGTCTTACGGGGTTGGTACAGCATGGGGGTGAGTAATTAATGACTTAATTTTCATTTTTGGGTGAACTAACCCTTTAACATTCGTCTCCGTGATGTATTTGTTACATCATGTTTGTACTGCCAAAAAAAAAAGAAGAAGAAAAAAAGGAGTTTTGGCTTTGCCCCGAGTGTTTCATTTAACTCTCTGTTTTCTAAACAGTAATATAATACCCAGGACAGGCACAAGTGGAAAGACTGTTCACATACCTAAACAATGCTAAATTAACTATAAATCAGAAGCCGCTTAGAGCAATCTACTTGTAAAATGGACCTAATTTATGATACGAATCTGACCAGTCGAATGACCTCCATTAAGAATCTGCACCTTTGAATACATTTTAGCCATTTAGCCAAACGTAAGTACATGCTTTCTTTTTGAAACACCATTCTTTAAAGACATGTGGATGTCAAAGAGGTCCAAACATGGAGAATGGACTGCCATTCAGCTCAATGCCCATTTCACACCTTTAAGACTCCAGAAAAATGCAATGAAATATAAAAAGTAAATAAAACTATGAAAACAAAATAAATCCATATTATAATAAAATAAACAAAAACACATGGAAATAAGTTAATATAAAAACAAATAATTTAAATGAATAAGGAAATGATAAATATGACAATAAATTAATAAATCGATGAAAAAATCCATAATCAAATTGTATATTATATACAGTGTTCAATGCATGCTATCAAATTACTTTAAATATTTTTCAGAATATTTTCTGTATTTTCTACACAGTTGTTACGAACTGCTCTGATACACGAAGGTCGAGGATCCAAATGCAGTATATATTTAAAGGGTTATCCACAACCGTAATCCAAATCAAGGCAAGGGTCACACAAACAAACAAACAATCCAAACAATCACAACAAGGCAGGGAACAAGGGGGAAAGAGTAATCCACGGAACAGGCAAGAAATCCAACAACCAAGAGACATGAAACCAGGGAGAATGCTCGGAATTGCAGTGTAACACTAAACAAGACTTTGCAGGGAATTAATGAGTGTTCATGGTTTAAATAGGCTGAGACCGACAAGGTAATGAGACACAGGTGGATGCAATCAGGGATGATAAATCCAGGCAGTGAGTTATGGGAAATGTAATTTGTGAGGGAATGACACTAGACACTAGACACTAGATTCACTGCATTGAATACCTATGACTAGAGTTGTAGTAACCAAAATGCAACAGGCTCAATTTAACCTGTGTGTAATGAATTAAGTTCATCTCACCATTATCTTTAACATCAATTTCCTGACTTAATATTTGATTGGGCTGGCAGAAGTTAAAGTCGGCACGAAACAGACGTTACGATTGTCTTTTCTTCCTTATTGTGACATATATCAGATTGAAACGGCTTCTCAAAGAAGAACAAATGTAGGCCGGGACTTGATTATGTTCATGGGGAATTGATTGGATGGTTGTGATGGTTTGCTATTGGTGGATCTCATGTGAGTGACAGGTTGCCCCGCCCTCATCTTCAGAGAAGAGATGTCACTGCAAGAGGGAGCGGAAGTTATTTTGATTCAAGGATACCATTATCATTTATAGTAACTACCTAAATATAAGAAATGTCAATATTGATTTCATGGTCACTTTAAGACTCACTTAACTGAACGTGCAACAGGATGAGCGTTTTGCTGATTTTTTTTGCTGGACTGTGTAAAGTAAAAGCTATTGGTTTCATGTCTTCATAATTTGCTCAACCTCTGAACCAACTTTCCCCCTCCAATAAAGTCACAATTCCCTCTTTTTTTAACCCTTCCTCATCAACCCCATCTGTCCATGCTGAGTCCTGGTTCATCTCCTCCTGTCCTGGGAAAGAGGTGTGTATTTCCTCTACAGAATTAGCTTAAAAACAATTCCCAGCAGCGGGATCTAAACGGCTGTGCTGCGGGAAGCTTTTGATGAATTCTTCTGAGTTTTAGAAGACAGAGAATCAGTGTACGAGACAACCCAGGGGAAAGCCCGTTCACGGCTCTCGATGGAAAAACGCTCCACCCCACTCACACAAGCTCTCCAGAGACCAGTGACACGGCTAACAAAACCCAGTGGGCTTATTCAAAGATTAACACAATGTTTGGAGCGGCCGGGGCTTCTTACAGCTCAAAACCTGCTGTGTTTCCATTCAAAGTTGCAGATATAACTCAAAAATCACATAAAACATTTGTGAAAAAAGCAATGTTTCCATCCCATGTGTTCAAGAGGACAAAATCATCACTTCCTGGGAAATTGAAGGAAAATAAAAAGTTGCTGCAAGCCACCGTGGCTCTTTTTTCTGAAGGTGACAGAACATTTATTAGTCCTCCTCCAATCATATCAGTGCAGATCTTCAATGCCGCTTTTTATTCTCGGGCGGTCTGTCAATGCCTCAGGACAGAAGCAAAAATCACTTTCAACTAAACAACAACAAGGAAGCTTTGACTCCCAGCACGACTGCCTCCCTTAACAAGAACTGGCAGGTGCCATTTCAGGCCCCCCTGGTCGCCATTATTTAAAACATTAATTGCTTTTTGGTTTTAATGTGGTTTGCCATTTAAAATGTTAATTGCTTTTTCCTCTGAAAGGACTCTGTGACATTACACAAGGAGTCACTGGCTTGAGTGTCAGCTTTACTTCCATCAACAAAGGACAAACATTTACACTCCTGCGCGTGACAGCTAACCTTCCACAAATCTGACAAGATTCAAATATTGTGCTAAATGGATCCGTGCTATCAATAACATTAAAATCATATATTTAAAGTAAGCAAACAACAGATGGCTTTAATCTGATTAAGGGCTTGTGGATGCCCCCTTCTGAGTGACATTTGATGGAGATTTTCAAAAGAATCACGGCAGCCAATGACAGCCAAAGTCAGGAGCTGAATAATTGTAGTATATATTTAGACTGTTAAACCTATTATTATTATCAATAGACATATGTGGAAAAAAACTGAAAACTCCAATAATGCTGCAGCAGTCTCTTTGAACTTTCTGTCTATCTAAATGTAATAAGTACAGATTATTCCACATAAATAATTTGAAAAAAATTAGCTCCTGGATATTAAACCAAACTCAAGATTTGATTCCATAAAGCTCACAATCTTTGGCAAACCCAATGATTATTCCATCAACTTGCAATAAAAAACCCAATACGGCCTAGTGTGATTATTAAACCGCAAAAGCCTGCGATTTCGTTCAATAAATATGTAGACATAAATGCATGGAGCGGCTCTCTTATAAAGTGCATTGACATCGAAGTTCACAGTCTCATAACTTTTTTGACAGCTAGAAATTACAACAGAATAAATTTAATGTAATGACCTGGTCCATACGTGAAAACCCTTAGCATTGGCAAAACATGATCAAATCATTTGGAGACATTGCATTGCTGACTAGTTTTTTTGTTTCTGCTCAGCCTGTTGAACATGAGAACTGCTCTTTCAAAGAGATTTCCTGCAATTTTGTTCTTTTAGCTTCAGTAAATAAGCAGCAGCAATACATAATTGTAAATGTTTGTCATGTCTGTCAAAAGAATGAAAATATGATTCAAAATCAAATTCAAAATCATCCCGTACACTTTTAAAAACCTTTGGTATATGCTCAAAGACAAAAGGAAGCAACATGGAAGTAAGTTATTATCAGTAAAATACTGTTTAAATGGAGATGTCTTCTACCATTTCACAGAAAGTATGTTACACAAAACCAGAAGTTCCTTCACTTAGCAAAGGATTCCCAGTTTAGAAAGACACCTTACAGCTGAAGTGACACATTTTACTGAAAAATGTAGGAGCTTTATCAAATATACATTATATATTCCTGTAATGGATGCTGAATATGTCATGTGATGTGATAAAGAGGGAAGGATGATTAAATAGAGAAACTGCATTAATCACATGTGCAGTAGACAGTGAAGGCCCTATGTAGGTCTCAAATATGCAAATGTATCATGCTGAGCAGATTTAATACAAACAGCACCATTTTGTCTGTAATTAATATTTCATGGCCCTCTAGGCAAACATGGATTTGGGACTTACTGTAAAAATCACATGAAGAAACTGTGTGCATCGTCTTAAGAGCTACATGACGAAATTCTCAAGTCAAGTTAACCGGTTATGATCACTTCATCATCAACATGCTAAAATCAAAGCGGTGACATTCAAGAACATTGGATTTTAACATGCTAAAATGTGTTAAATGGCTGAAAACAGCATTCATGCATATACCGCGATAATAGCTAAAGAAATACTTGGTTTCACTTGGATCGTTTTGTCCAGACCAAAAAAAAAAACCCATACAAAACATTTAGCCCTGGTCTGCTTAGCGGACACATTGGCATTTTACACCGAACCTAAAGATACCAAACCTAAAGGCATAGGGATATGTACACAACCTGGCTTTTATGACGTATTTAGTCAAAACTTACCGAACATCCAAAGCAATGCTGTGTTCTGGGCTAAATGTGCTCGCTGTATATGCGTAGCTACATATGATGGTATTTTGACCAGCTGAGAACTGGTGAAGAGCTTATAAAATGTGTAAAGGAGTCAAAACAGCATCAGGAATCCATCCATCACAGACACACACCAAAATTTGCTGCGAGGAGACGTGGATCTGACGCCTCTACTGAACTGTGATGGGCAACATCACGACTATGATGAGAAAAAACAGCTATGATTGAGAATTCTGTCCTTTTCAGGGCTTCCCCTTGAGACCTCATGTTCTGTTTTTGGTTAGTTTACATGTCTTTGGTGTGTGTTGCGTTCATATTCTTTACCGCACCAGAGTTCGTTTGGAAGCGGATCGAGACCCATCTTTTCAGCGTCTTGGTCCGATTGTTTGGTGGCACCAGGGTTCAGATGACATTGTTCACTCTTATTCAAATGAACCGCACTCAGAGTTCGTTTTAATCCAACCAAACATGCCAAGTGTGAACACTCGGGCGGCCAGGACGGTGAAGACCCCTCGGGCGGCCAGGGTGGAGACGACCCCTCGGGCGGCCAGGGCGGAGACGACCCCTCAGGCGGCCAGGGCGGAGACGACCCCTCGGGCGGCCAGGGCGGAGACGACCACTCGGGCGGCCAGGGCGGAGACGACCACTCGGGTGACCACGGCACAGGAACAGAAACCGGCTCAGGAGCAGCAACCGGCTCAGGAGCAGACACCGGCTCAGGAGCAGACACCGGCTCAGGAGCAGACACCGGCTCAGGAGCAGACCCCGGCTCAGGAGCAGACCCCGGCTCAGGAGCAGACACCGGCTCAGGAGCAGACACCGGCTCAGGAGCAGACACTGGCACTGGCTCCTGCTCTGGAGCAGACACTGGCACTGGCTCCGGCTCTGGAGCAGACACTGGCATTGGCTCCGGCTCTTGAGCAGACACTGGCACTGGCACCGGCTCAGGAACAGGCTCTGGCTCAGGAACAGCCACCAGAACAGCAACGGCCACTAGGACAGACACAAACACAGAAACAAACATTGGCTCCGGCTCAGGAACAGCAGACACTGGCTCCGGAACAGCAGACACTGGTTCCGGCTCAGGAACAGCAGACACTGGCTCCGGCTCAGGAACAGCAGACACTGGCTCAGTCTCCGGCTCTGGAACAGCGGACACTGGCTCAGTCTCTGGCTCTGGAACAGCGGACACTGGCTCTGCCTCCGGTTCTGGAACAGCGGACACTGGCATCTCCAAGATCCGAGCCAGACGCTCCAGATAGTCCATCACAACCTTGGCAGCCACGGCAAAGGGGATCTCTGGCTCTGTCCCAGACTGGACAGACGGAACGTGAACGGTCTCTCGCTGGGCAAACGGGACGTGAACAATCTCTCGCTGGACCGACGTGACGTGAACAGTCTCTCGCTGGGCAGACGGCACGTGAACAGTCTCTCGCTGGGCAAACGGGACGTGAACAGTCTCTCGCTGGGCAAACGGGACGTGAACAGTCTCTCGCTGGGCAGACGGGACGTGAACAGTCTCTCGCTGGGCAGACGGGACGTGAACAGTCTCTCGCTGGGCAGACGGGACGTGAACAGTCTCTCGCTGGGCAGACGGGACGTGAACAGTCTCTCGCTGGGCAGACGGGACGTGAACAGTCTCTCGCTGGACCGACGTGACGTGAACAGTCTCTCGCTGTGCAGATGGGGGTTTCCTCCTCCTTTTCCGTCCGTGACGGCGAGAAGTAGGCTCGGAGCTGTCCCTCACTGGCCCAGGATCGAAGGGGGGCCAGGATGGAGAGTGGTGTTGAGCCTCTTCTCGACCCTCTCCTCCTCCTCTACGACGTCCCCGAGAACCCGGCCAGACACTCCGACTCCTACCTTTGATGAACCATTAAAGCGAGGGCCTGAAAAATATTCATTCTGCCGGATTCGTTAGAGGACGGAGTCATTCCGTCATGAAAGATAGTGGAAAACTGGGTCGATCCAAATGTAGCGATTGTGTAGTCTGGACAATCCAAGTCATCGTCGTCCATGCAAGCGTCATCATTCATCCAGTCAAAATCATCGTCATCCATGCTGCTGAGTCCTCAAATGGTCGGATCGTTCTGTCACGTTACAGTTACAATAAGTGGAGAGGAGGACTCAAGTGCAGCAACGGATGATTTATTAACAAAAGAAAACAAAACACAAAGCAAAAACCCACGAGGGGGAAAACACAATAAATGAGACATTAAACAAAACTGAACTTGAAGAACAAACAGTGACTCTGAACACGAAGACCATCACACGGAAACTGGGAAAACATATGACAACGATCCGACAAAGACTGCAAACAAGAGGAGACTTAAAAAGGGAACAAATCAAGAGGGAACAGGTGGAAGAACTCAAACACTAATCAGGTAACAAGGGGGAGGGATCAAACAATAACGAGAGCACATGGCCCAACATAACAAAGACACCCAAGTGCAATACAAGACAGGACAGACACGTGACAATAATATGATGACCAAAACTATTCGGTCATCAGAGCGGGAAGGTCAGGCTCAGTCACCAGTCTGTGTTATAAAGAAAAAAGAAAATTAGACTTTGAATCATTTGTCAGGTTAAGAAAAATTATTTATATATGTGACATAAATTGTGTTATATATTCAGTGCCTTGCGAAAGTATTCATACCCCATTTTTTCACATTTTATGTTGCTGCCTTGTTAAACTGCCTTGTTTTTTCTGCATCGATCGACATTCCATACACCATGAAGACAAAAAACTACATTTTTAATTCGTAAAAACTGTGCAAATTTATTAAAAATAGAAAACTGAAATAATTAACTTGCATAAGTATTCATGCCCTTTTCTGGGACATTTGAAGTTTAGCTTCCAATTCACTTGTAGATGTTACTACACTTCGAGTGCAGCTAACCTGTGGCAAATTCAACTGAATGGGTATGATTTGGAAAGGCACTATACCTCTCAATAAAAGGTCTAACAGTTGAAAATGCATATAAGAGCAAAAACAAATCCACAAGATCAAAATAACTGCCTTTAGAGCTCAGAGACAGGATTGTGTCAAGACACAGATCTTGAAAAAAGGCAAAAAAAAAAATTGTCTGCATTGAAGGTTCACAGAAGCATAGCCTCCATTGTAAGAGCCAAGTGCTGCTTTGTATTCAGGTTGTAATTCCTTTTGTCTAACACTGGGTGACGCATGCCTGTAAATTGGCCTCAGGTATAGAGGTAGCAAATACAATATTTTGGTGGATGTTTTGACCCGGAAGGGAAAAGGGTTTTTGACCGCTTGCGCACGGCTCCTTGTATTGTTATGCTGATAGGAACTGCTGTGGACAAGGCTCTGTATGGTAATAAATGGACCATGTTGGATTTCAACATCAACATTTGTCTACATGCATTTGTTTAACACAGGGCAATCAAGTGAGCGTAGCACTCGTAACATCTAGCGTGTCAACCAGGCTTCTCCGGGTTCAGGCATCTCAGTAGTTCGGTGTTAAACCGAACTCCTTAATGTCCATAATCCTTAATGGAAGAAGCTTGGAACAATCAGGACCAAGAGCCAAACTGATCAATCGATGGAGAAGGGCCTTGGTTAGAGTGGAGATCAAGAAGCTGATGTTCACTCTGGTTGAGCTTCACAATCATATATGGAGATGGGAGAAATTTACAGAAGGAATAACATCACTGTAACACTCCACTTATCAGGGCTTTGTGGCAGAGTAACCAGACTTAAGCGTCTCCTCGGTGAAGACACCCACTTGGAATTAGCATAAAAGGACCTAAAGGACTCTCTCTCAGACTATGAGAAAGAAGATTCTCTGGTCTGATGAACCTCAGTTCCTCAGCATCATGTATGATGAACCTTAGCATCCCATATGGAGGAAACCAGGCACTGCTCATCTCCTGCACAATACCATCCCGACAGTAATGTGTGGCGGTGGGAGCATCGTGCCGTGGTGGTGTTTTTCAGCGGCAGGGACTGGAGGACTCGTCAGGGTAGAAGGAAAGCTCAACACAGCAAAATAGGATTAGCCTTAATGAAAACCTATAGTCCAAAGTGTTCAGAACCTCGGGCATAGCAGAAGGTTCACCTTTCAGCAGGACAATGACCCTAAGCACACAGCTAAGACGATGCAAGAGTGGTCCGCGGCCCCCTGGTGGTCCGCGGCGGCATTGCATGTGGTCCGTCACATGCATTCCAGGCTACGTAATTTCACTATTAAAATCACTTTTTTCCATCATTTATTTTCGCATTGGTGTGAATACTAAATATAATGAAATATCTCAAATAATATAGAGGAGTTGAGATTCCAACTGACACAGGATAGGCAAGCTTTGCACCTATCAGGTCTATCCTATGCTTTGTTAACGTTGTGTTTTGCTTCCCCAACATCATATACGTACACATTCATCTTAAGCGCGAAATAGACCAGCATCTCGGAGTTAAGGAAATACATTATTTAGGTTTCATTGAAAAGACGCTTAATATTGGTGAATTTAAATTTGGAGTGGAGTGTAGCTGTCAGCCAATGTTTCTAACTAAGGCGAAGTTTGATAGTCAGCACCAGCATGGATCGCTTTTTAGTGAGGAAAGTGACAGATGTCAGGACAGATGGACAGGCTTCTGCTGCATGCTCTTCAGACAAAGCTACAACTTCGGAGGAAACAGGGAATCGTAGTGGGAAACGAAAAAGATAATACAGTGAAGATGTTAAATATGGATTTACGACTGACAAAACAAGAGAGGAGGTACCCCTGTGTTTCGTATGTTCAACGTTGCTTTAAAAATTAAACCGTCGAAGCTTTCTCGTCACACACACACACACACACAATAGTGTGCCGCCGATTACTTGTTAGTCAGAATGGTGGCCCCTGGCACAGAACCAGTGGAAAACCCCTGGGCTTATGGACAACTCTGTTAATGTCCAGCCAGAACCCGAAACTTGAACCAATCAAACATCTTTGGAGAAACCTGAAAATATCTGCCCACCGACGGTCCCCATCCAACCTGACAGAACATGAGAGGATCTGAGGAGAAGAATGGCAGGAAATCTCCAAACGCAGATGAGCAAAGCTTGTCGCATCATACACAAAAAGACTTGAGGTTGTACTTGTAAAGCACTTGTTTGTGCTAAATAGAGTGTAATGACAACTTTGCTATTAATATGTTTATGAGCAACTGAAAAAAGCACAAATGTCAGGGGATGTCAAAACATCTCAAGGACCCCAAAAACACATTAGACACCAGAAGGTTAACTAAGTACTGAGTTAAATACAAATACTGCGATGTACTTTTTCAGTTCTCCCTTTTTAAAACATTTGCAATGTTGTCACAAATCAGTTTTTTTATTTTGGCACTATGGTGCATACTGTGTATATATTTGTGTGTGTGTGTAGTATATAGTGTATACAGTATAGTGACATAGTGAATATGACAAAACCACAAACTCACTTTTAGAAATAAGACCTGCTGTTTCTCCATCCAGACCCGCAGTCGATTCCCGCAGCCATATTCTCTGTTAAATTTCCCTGAGCTTCTCTTCAACACGGTTTTGTTTGACGATCAGGACAACGCAGACGAACAGTGAATCTGGCAGAACTCTCCTGTAATAAAGATAAAAACCAGCTTCAGGCTGAATCGTCTCTCTTTACATTCTATCTCAGGGTGACAGACACAGAAAACACATCAGCTCCACAGAACATGAATGCAGGACGTGTTTGGAAAGCCTGTTCTCTGCACTTTGTTCGTCCTTGAGAGCAGATCTCTTCACATCTTCACACTTCTAGTGAAGATAATCAAAAGACCAGCATGCTTGTGTCAACTAGAAGCGCAGAGCCCAAAAAGCTTATAAACCTCTAGAAATTATATTTGGCCCCGTATTTATCCGTTGGATCGCAGATGGCGGTGGCAGAATGTGAATAAGAAAATGACATGAAACCAGATTAGAGAGCATTCGTCAAGCTTAGAGAGAATGAACACGTGCTGTCACTCATTTTGTTTTATTAGCCGCCCTTGATGGAGATCTCGTCTCTGCCCTTCAGTTCATACATGCCTGGCCGACTATAATGAAGTTAAAATAGTTTTGAGGAGGGAAGTTTTATGGTCTGTCGATGTGCTGAAATGACTTTTTGACCACATAAATTTACAAAAATACATTTCAGCTTGGTCCAAGTTGATCATGTTTGAAAGTGACCTGAGTAACAAGAATAATTTAGAAATTAAAATTCAACAAAGTCTGAATGTTGACTTGACAGTTTAAAAGAAAGTTTAAAAGGGTTTGAAAGCTGTGTAAGCCTTGATGTATACCGTACACCGTGAAAAAATGTAGAAAATACACCATCAGGATTTTTTTGTAAGTTGAAGTCTGTGCCCTCAGCAAAAATAATATATGTTCTATGAACTCATTTTTTTAAACATTTTTTTTTACTTGTGGATACAAGTTTAACGTGTAGAAGTTCTGTTATTTTAGTTTGATTGATATAGTATTAGTTTTTGTTCATATTTAAAATCAGGTTTTATATTTTGACTTTAATTTTAGTTAAATCTTTAGTAATTTTGTTGTGTTTTTGTCAAATTCATTAGTTTTTAAAAATATTTCTTTATAGTATTTATTCATTTTTATTTATTATTTTTATTTTAATCACACAACGTTTAAAACAAAACATCATGAATAGAGCTAAACCATCTATAATTATGATTTGTCAAATATTTTTCACCATACTTGACCAAAAACAAAAAATGTTTAATAACAGCATCCTGCTACATTTTTTTGTACCATTAAAACATCCAGCAAGTTTTATAGTTTAATTATAACTCTATATAAACAAAGCATTTATTTCATCAAGCTCCAAAATGGCTGGCTTGGATATTGCGGGATCAGTGACATCACACAGGCAAATACATTTGCATATGCCCGCCCCCAGAGACATCAACCAATAATTATACATCATTGCACCATAGGTCCCGCCCACTGGCATTCAGTCACTTAACAGCTGACGTAATTCTAATCACTGATGCTGTCTACACTGATACAGTATACAGATGTGTTCAGCTTCTGACACTCCATGTGCTTCAAATGCAAAAGTGAAAGAACGTTTGCTTTGACACGTCCAGTTTAAACAGCTCTTTTAACATCTCTGTAAAGACTTAAGAAGGATCGCAGCGTCGAAAACACGTGGATGGTTTATTTTAATGTCGTCCCGGATCATGTTGAAGGATTATATGTTTGTTCGGAGCGTTTTGTTTTGTCAGCGAGGCGCAGTTTAATAAGTTCGAAAAGAAACTTTTGTGACAGATGAAGCTACAACTGTACTGGATCTGACAGCAGCTGCATCACAAAACATAAGTCAGTTATTTCATAATGCATTGTCTTTAAAGGACGATTTTATATGGGTAATGTTTTCAAAACACATCCAATAGCGAGTTTCCTATGCAATGATGTTAGCCAATCAAAACGGAGGCCCTTTACTGACAAGCCTTAAAGGAGCAAAGCTTTAAAAACGGAAATATCGCAGACAGAGAGTCAGAACGAAGGGTAAAAATAATTGTTTTTCTGCATGTTTTTTTTGTGCTATTTTTTTATTAACATTATAAGCGAACCCAAAGGAACATTAAAATAATACAAAAACAAACAAACGTCAGGACTTTTATGTAATGGCAACTTTTAAGTGATTTAGTATGCCAGTAAACCTTTAGGAACCACTCAGGATACTCTAGCATACAGAATATATACACAATTTGTCAGTCAAACTCTATTAACATGATGAAAAATAAAAACAAAATAGGCTATGGAAAACAAAGTATCCTTTAAAAATGCTTTTACTAAGTGTTTTCCTGCAGACATGGATTTCTCATGTTGGTAGTTTGTATAAGCATTCAAACACAATCATGCATATATCAATCTTTTTCACCAATCGCAATCTGGAGAATCAGTGAGTGGTTTGCAAGCTGCTCGAATTGAAGTTTTTTTTACAAAATAATGAGCCTCATGCTTCATTTTTAAGCCGACGCACACAAAAAGCGAACGTTTCATTATTTTAAAAGGCTGAACGATCATAATTCTTTATCATGGAGCTCGACTCAGACTGCTCTAGTCCACCTTGCGTGAAGCTGATGCATCAGCGGTTCGGTGCGAATGCTAAATGACGCCCGGAATGTCACATGACAGGATGTATTTTCTATAGGCTGAAGGGTCTTTCTAATGGTGCTCTCTGTCTGTCTTCAGTCTGTCTTCATTATTCAATACGTATTAAGTCTTGTGGACAGCATGTGTGCTTTCAGTGCTGAAATACAATTCTAGGTAAGTGAACGTGTTACCTTATGTGTTACCAAACTTTCCATTATGTGGAATTAGGTGTTTAGTCCATGAAAATAGTAGATGCAAACACACACACACACACACACACACACACACACACACACACACACACACACACACACACACACACACACACACACACACACACACACACACACACACACACACACACACACATAATTTTTACCAAATACAAATAGCAGATATATGTGTAATAAGAATTTGCGGATAAAATATATGTCAAATAATGTCATAGTGCAAAAAATGCAAACGGTCCTGGAAATAGATAAATATATTTGGGGATGAAATACGACTTGAATGACATGTCCCTCATCCACATATTAGTGCTATCAGCTGAGACATTCATTGAGTCAAAAGCATGTGTATGTGGTGACGTGATGCATGTCATTATGCAGAATTATTTGCTCAGACTCTTCTAAAGGTGAGATCTCATCATCTGTCTCATCACTATCACTGACACTCATGATCATTGCATTTACACCAGTGTTGATCACAGAAACGTTGCTATCTGACAGGAGTGAGCTGGGCGATAGATGCATCAAAGTAATGTCTCATTATGTCCAATTTCAACCTGCATCAATCACAGCAGTGGTTCATTCCAATGATGCGATTCCTTCCCATTAACGCTCGGTGAAAGATCATTGTTCCCCCACCTATATGGGTAACCTGTAATTCGGATTTCTGGATAAGCCTTGATAAGATAAACCGCCCTGGAAAACAAAACAAAACAAATATTAAGCAACAAGCAATCAGGTAAATGAAATGATGACACATTTTGCAGCAGATGTTACCAATCTGCTCTGATTAGATGACGCACTAATGATGTTTTTGAATACCTCAATACATTATTCCTTTACCTGATGGACATGACAGCCATCTCTCTATCTAACATATGATTGTGAAATTATTGCAATTTAAAATAACATGTGAATATATGTTAAAATGTAATCTATTCCTGTGATCAAAGCTGAATTTTCAGCATCATTACTCCAGTCTTCAGTGTCACATGATCCTTCAGACATCATTCTGATAGGATTATTTGCTGCTCAACAAACATTTCTGATTATTATCAATGTTGAAAACAGTTGTACTGCTTCATATTTTTTATGAAAACCATGACAGTTTTATACAGGATTCTTTGATTAATAGAAATGTCAAAAAACAGTATTTAGAAATCCTCTCTTCTTTTTTTCTTAGTAACAAGTAAAGAGCAAAAGTTCCTCCTCAAGGTGATTTGTGCTTACACGTTTCCTTTTAATATTCATGTATTTGAACATCTCAATTATGTTTCTGTCACCTACATAAAAAGCAAGCTGACTGCGTTGAGCACTTCATTATACATAATTATCATCCGTCTAACGAAGAAGAGCTGCGCTGTCAGGACTTCACTTTCCTCAGAGCGGCTGGACTGGAATTAACAACACCACACATTAGAAATGAATGACATGATGACTCTCTTGTGTTTGTGAGATTTCACCTTGGATGTCACATCATTAAATGCAACAAATGTGCTGTGCCGCGGCCTTCACAAGCACACGGGAAGACCAAGGACAAGCTTCATAAGACAAGAAAAATAAGCGTTTATACAGAAACACACAACAGAATCGTTTTGTCTGTATAAAGTCAGTTTCATCATAACAGCAATAATACTGATTACAGCTGCCTAAGACCAACTTATGATTTTTTATGTTGTGTCAAAGCCACAATGAAATTCAGTGCATGTTACTAAATGAATAAGAATGTGTTAGTTATATTTATTATAAAAATTGATACTTTTTCCACTTGAAATTCTGATTGAATGAGATGCATGAGGTCGTTGTAAAATGCAGATAAACATGCTTTAAATTTTAATATGCCATGCTATTACACTGCATATCACCTTTAAACTGCCTGAAGCTATTGTTTCATCCAGTTATTAATATTAATAAACTGAACTATTTCCTGAGCATAAGAGTCAGTAAATGTGCAAAAAAAAAATTCCATTATATTTGTGTGTTTGTGTAGTAAAATAAATGGTGAAAATAAAGACAAGATAAAAAAAAGTTGCTGATAATGCACTGTTCAGTACAAAATATCTACAATGCTTATACAAAAAAAGATATGCTTTTTTGAAAAATACTTCAAAATTAAGTGGCCTTTTAATTTGAAAAAAGAAAAAATTAAATTTTTTTTGGGGAAAAAAATCTTAAAATTTAACTTCAGTTGTACATCAAATTTCCATGCATTTGGATTACAGAGTTTTAAACACTAATAAACTTAACGTGATGTGTATTTGTCAATCATACATGAATGAAATGCGTATTAATTGCACAATAACCAGGTTTATATAAATTGCAGATTTAACCTAATTGAATGCAATTCAAATATAGCCTACAAATCTTCAAATCATATGTCAAGTGTAAACAATTGCTTTTTGACTGCAAAACCGCAACATCACCCCACCACAGTGGTGAAATCCAATGAAGAATGCACAAAACCTTTTTATTCTTGAATTTCAGGGGATTGTGAGCGCTGAGGCCCGAGCTGAGCTCATAATTGTTTAATTGAGTCTTCATAATGCCTCCTAATTGCAGAACACAAACCCAGATCCAGCAGACAAACGGCCGCTCGGCAAGTATAATGGGCCTTATTGCTCGTAGTATTTCTCTGGCGGCTTGTGTTTTGCTGAAAGGTTAGCGGCGCCGATTATACGGCTCGGCAATCGCTCCCATTAAACCGAACAAAGGCTGAATTGAGGCAGCGACGGTGTTGTGCTCCTGCTTGGCTGGACTGCAGCTGCGCTGGGGTGATATACAGTTTACACTGCATGGGGATCATTAGTGAGGGACAAAATTAATTCTGCTTCATTAGAGTATAGTCCAAGACAAAGACAATGTTCTTATGAAAACCTTTCTTCAGTTAATTGTTGTGCTCAAAAGGGCTTTTCTCACTTGAACTAGTTAACCATGGGTCATTCTAAACCCCTGTAATCTTGCTTCACGTTTCACACTGCTCATCATTTAACAAATAATCCTGGGTATTCATAAACTGACGTTTCACACTCTATATTCCTAAAACCTTAACGTCCTTATTTGCATATTTGTGGTGTTAGTGTCACTGATTGGACGAATGGAGCACGTGACCTGCACTAGCTTTGTGTTTCCTCATATTATATTAGGCTGCCGACGACCGTAGCATGTTTATCCTGAATGGGCTTTTCCACAAAGATTTGCAGCACAACTGTTTTCAACATTGAACATCAAATCATGATAGAATGATTTCTGAAGGATCATGTGACTCTGAAGACTGGGGTAATGATGCTGAAAATTCAACTTTGATCATAGATTACATTTTAATATTCACAAAGAAATCAGTTATTTTAAATTGTACTATTTCAAAATTTTACTGTTTTTACTGTATTTCAATGTACTTTTTTACAAAAACTTTAAAAAAAACATACAGACACCAAACTTTTAAACAGTAGGCCTAGCGCACACATTGATTTCTCCCAAAGGCTGTGCTTTTTGCCTGTTTTTCTCTGTCTGAAATGTAGTCATTCATCATGCATCATTCATATTTATATGTTAATTTGGCATCAAGCAAGATGATAATTTGGTATCAAGCAAGATGATAATTTGGCATCAAGCAAGATGATGACCAGATCACATGCAAAATTCAATACAAATACAAAAGAATAAATATTCAACCCCTCAAAAAACACTATGATATGATACATTTCTAACCTCAAATAATTATTTCTCTTAAATTACACCAGAAACATAACAGACCTCTTCCAAATGCGATTGCAGCCCGGCGTGAAGAGCTCTGAAGAACACAGAGGCCAATTTCTCTGTGTTTTTAGCCCACGTCATGTTTCACACTCATCTCTGCCATAACTGTGCCCCACAGGTCCGCCACATACCACTCATTAGATTAGAAAGAGCAGCTCACGCTAGGAAGCGAGATGTAATAACATTGTTACAGTCTGCATCAGTGCGCCCATCATAAAGACAGCTATTTACATGCAAATTACTAACACATATTTATCATTAGTGTCATTACCTGTACCCCGCTCCACACGCCATCCCATTACTACCAGTGCTGTATGGTGTAGCTATGCAAATTCATTTCACTTTTCTAATAAGAGACCAGAACTTTTGCCCTCAATAAGCCTCAAGCTGCCACATGACCTCACAGATATACTTTTACTCAGAATCAAACTAATATATTACGCTAAGTCGCTAACACAGATCATCCTCCAACTTGACTTTTAGTCAGACAATAAAAGTAAAAAAAAACAAAAAACAGCTCGATATTTTCCAGCATATTTTAACAATATTCAAATAATTTTTAAATGAATATAATTAATATATGTATATACACTACCGTTTAAACTGAGCCCGATCTCATGAGAGTGCGTATCTATACAGCGAATGTCATTTCTCGTGCCATTTCTATGCCAAAAATATTTTTTGCGTGCATATGCTACGCAGTTTTCGCGTGTATATTATACACACTTTATGGCGTGTAATAGCCTACGCACGCACTCCCCACCCTAATCCTACCCAAAAGGTTTTCAGTGCGTATAGCATATGCACGCTAAACCATTTTTGGCGTATAATTGGCACGAGAAATAACATTCGTGGTATAGATACGCACTTTCATGAGATTGTGTTGTTCAAACTCTCTATTTTGCTGTATATCATTAAACCGGCACGCTCCCTCAGAAGTCAGTTTCGTGAGGTGTGCAAACACTGCCTGCAAAGTCATTGCCTGATAGGCCAGCGTCAAGTCACTGCCTATTAAGTTTTCGGACGTATAGCCCATAACAGTTGTCAATGTGTACTATATTACAAGGCTTCTGAAGTCATATGACGCTTTGCGAGAAGAATGTTAAAACAATCATACAAAGTTATGATGAACTATATGCCTTTCTCTTTGTAAGGATGCTGACTGTTAGAAGGCAGCTGACTCTGAAATGGCGACACATGGTTTGTGTAACATTAGCAACACATTATTAGCTGTTTGATAATGTAGTCAAGCTAAATGCTAATCATATTAATTACCGTTATGTGTCCGACATAGAGAGCGATACAGGGACTTGTAGACGAGTTTGTATAATTCACTCTTCCACTTCTGAATAAGTTTCTGGTTCAAATATATATGGCTGAATTAAACCAGCATTTCCGCTTGCTATTGTGTAGCATTTACTGCAGTAAAGTTGAGCGAGTGGATCAGGTATTCTGAGCTCGTGTGATTGAATGCAAGCGGAGACTAATTCTCATATTCATGGTCCGAGTATAGGCTACTATACATGAAGTAATGGTGGAGTTACATTCCAGCTGTATTTTAAGGCATGAGGAAATTATTTTCACAGGAATTTTTTTTAAGCATGCCATTTTGGTGATCAAAGATGAGTTTCAAGGGACTACAGGGGGACTTTAAGTTATTAATCTTCCACTATAATAATAATAATACAATTTGTTTAGTTTATGTTCATATAAAAAAACGGCACTTTGATTTAATAAATAAAATAAACAAATAAAATAAAGTTTATAGTTTGTTTAAATTGTATTTCAAATGTATTTAAAATATTTGAATTGAAAAAAACAATAATAAAATATATGAATATACATTAATCTAAATTATTTAATTCTAAATAAAATGTAAACTTAAATTAAACTATAAAAAAACGAGACCAACATCACCAGTACAATGACCTTGGACTGGAGGCTGAGGGCTGGAGGCTGAGGGCTGGAGGCTGAGGGCTGGCTGGTTCTCAAACCCCACAGACATCCGTGCGGAGCCAAACATCGGCCCCTGGATCACTCAAGTGAACAAAACCATTAAGAGCCAAAGCATTTGGAGGAGCTCCTGAGCGCTTGACTGAGGAGAGGAAACACTGACTCATACAGTATATGAGAACGCTTTCCTTTCAGTGCAGCCAGTTTTCTCCAGACTGTTCTGTTCTCTCATTACAGTCCTGAAGCCTGCGGACACAAAGCCCACATCAGGTGCAGCTGGAGGGACGAGTCTGTTTGTGAGCGTCTCACTTCATTTTACGCTTCAAACTGAGCTGGAGAAGCATGTTTTCAGTTATTCAAACATAGGACACAAGCCTCTCGGGATACAAACAATACAAAATGCAAATGATAAAATACAAGATCATTTAATCATGTATAAGACGATTAATCATGATTTCAAAAAGTACAACATGGATCTAGATCAACGTCTTTGTTGATCCTGGAACATTCCAATCAACCAATCAGGTTTGATGAACACATTTACAGTTTCTGTCATGTTTAGGATTGAGGGTTACAGGGTTATGTGCTTCTACAACCACTTTATTTTACTGTCCTGTTCCCCATGCACTTACTACTGTACTTATTATAGTAGTTACAATAACTTGGTAATAACTATAGTAACTCTGAACCAAACTCTTAACCTAACCTTAACCCATATAGTTACCTTATATTACCCAATACTTTCTTCGGTAATTACATTTAAGTGCACGTACTGTACTATAAAATAAAGTGGAACAGGGATAACTTGGGTATAAGTTCAAGTTTAAGTTTAGGGGTATGGATAGGATTAGGAGGACTTCATTTTCAAACAGAAATGTTGTCCCGGGATCAAAAAAATATGTTATCAAAATATATACAGGAACATGTCTGACTTGGCAAAATCATGGTGACTGAACATTAAAATAGACTTTACACTCTTGCCCTTAGTCTATTTAACATACTTTATGATAGAACAAAAAATGTTTTTTTAAGTTGAACACTTTTTATTGATGCTTTTCAACAAGACAAATATTTTTAATTAGATTGTTTTAATATTTTCTCTAGGTTCTTGTCAATGTTTTAGTTTTTAAAAAATATGTAGTTTTTCTTAAGTTTTAGTTATTTTCATACTTTATCTTGAAAACGAGAAATGTTGGCAATGAGCCAATTTAAAAAGTTTTTTAATATAAATTTTATTTCAGTTCATGCTTATTTTATTTCAACTGATAAAAAAATGTTTTTAACAGTCAAACTGTTATGGCTCAAAATTGAATCCCTTTTTATGCATGCTTTGCAAACATTATTATCTTAATTCCATTTAGTGGCACATGATGACACATTTGGGCCTCAATGAAGCACAAGCAGAATACATGTCTGTAAAATTGCCTGTAAAATGATTTTTACAGAAAGGGTTACCATCTCCTTCTGCCGTCTGTTCATGCATCTTGTTTGCATGCAGGTTTGATCAGTCCTGAGCGCATATAAAGCAGAAGTGACCCGGCAGACAATCTGTGCATCAGGACCGCCAGCGCTCGTGTTTGCATCGAAGCTTCCTGTCGATTTCTGAGCTTTCTGACTCTCGATGCTGGAACAAACTCCTCCTGACGCCCTGCAGTGCTGCGGTGCACCGGTACGACAGGTTGCATCAGTTACAGGGAAGTGATGAAATGAATGGAAATGGTTTAGTATTCAAAGGAGCGGCAAGTTATCTTGAGGAAACAAAATAACAGTAATGCATCGGATCGATATTGAAAATCCATCACCCTAACAATGTCAGCTGAAAATGTACAATAAAGGATTTTCACCGATTCTTGAGCACTGTAACAAAACTGTGAAAAAAAGAAAGATCATGTAGCGAAGAGTTCAGGAGTATTAATGTTATGTAATCTCATGCTTCTTCCATTTGTCATAAATGTGTCAGACACAAAATGAATGTGTCAAATATTGATTATAAACATCAACAAATCGAGTGTTCACCCAATTAGGAATGAATTAAATTATGGTTTCAAACTGAAAACTGACAAACATGTTACAAGATTGAAAAGAAAGACATTCGTATTCAGAACATAGTGATCATTTCTGATTAAATTCAAAATGGAAATGCTGTTTCCCCCCAAAAAACTAATGGCATGATCGTAGGTCATGTTTTGAACTAGTCTCAAGAATCAGTGAATCTTTAGGGCGATCTGCCCTAGGGAGTAAATTAAGAACGATTTGATGTGACATCACAATAATGGTGCATTGTGGTCTATGGATCTGCATGAAGTGTACATATTGAGTAAAGTTGCTCTCTCTGTCAAAATCGAGGGGTCGAGGGTCTCGCCTACTGGACGAAGTCGAATTCCCTGAGGGGAAAAGCTTAGAGAAGTTTGAGAATGTATGTCTAAAAATTGAGTTAAACGCAGCCCCTATCAAGACCCCCTTGTCTGTGAGAGATACAGTCCACATGATCCTGAAGAATTTCGCTCTCTTTTCGAATTAGGCTATATTTGTTCAGAAAAATGCTATTTGAGGCTTTGGAAAAGAGTTGTGTATTCTTCCTGTCTAACGGTCAATATTACAGATTGTACGATTGTTATATATTGTATAGTCTGATCTACACTACCATTAAAAATTTGTGGGCAGTAAAAAAAAAAAGAAGAAATTAATACTTTTATTCAGCAAGGATGGATTAAATTGTTCAAACGTGTCAGTAAAGCCATTTATAATGTTACAAAAGATTTCCATTTCAAATGAAAAAACTTTCTATTCATTAACAGTTTCCACAAAAAAAATTAAGCAGCAAAATCAGCATATTAGTATGATTTCTGAAGGATCATGTGACACTGAAGACTGGAGTTATGATGCTGAAAATTCAGCTTTGATCACAGGAATAAATTACATTAATTTAAATATATTTACATAGAACACAGTTATTAGTTTTCACAGTTACACAGTTATACTGTTTTTACTGTATTTTTAATCAGCCTTGGTGAGCAGAAGAGACATTAAAACATCATACTGAACCCAACGGTGCATTCACAGTGTATCATGAATATGACGGCCAAAAATTTCCAAAAAGTCAAATTTATCTTGTTGCTCAAATGTTGGTACTCAAATATATATGTGTACCAATTTGTATCTCTGTCAGAAATTCGGGAATTTCGGAAATACTTTATGATCCAAGTTTGTCAGTAGAAAAAATAGATCATAGAGAATAATCAAAGTGCATCATGAGGAAAGACCTCTGGAGAAACACGAGAGCACAAACAAACACAAATCATGATTAAAAAATGTTTCTCAACATTAAGTGCATACAAGTTCCTTCTTTAAAGTGGATTGAAGAAATAAATCACCTTGTATTTTTTTTTTTACTACAAACCTGCATGGTGTTATTTTCTATGTAAGCATCTTCAATTACTATAGTTCATACTAACCATGACTGTCTGGCTCCAAACATACCAGATCATAAAAGCACCATTACAGAAGTTCTTATGACTCGAGCTACACATGAGGGTGCTGCACTTTTTATTTTAGGTGAACAATTCCCTTACACAAACTACGAGAGTTGTTCTAAAAATGAAAAACTCTTTTACGTGACCCATTTTTTCAAACTAGCAACCCTGAGAGAAAATTGAGAGGCGATGCTCAACAACCCATGAAACCGAACAGACACAATGTGAGAAGAAAGAGTGGAATAAGAAGCCACAGAGCATGACGGCTCAGGAACACACGCAGGAGGAGACAGGAACAGTCCTGCATTATTCAGCTCATATTTCCCTGGTCACTGCCAGTGACAACAGCAACTGAAGGAGGTGTGTGTGTGTGTGTGTGTGTGTCCGCGGCACACTGAACAACTGCACACCAGCTTCACTTCCAGCATTTTATCATGCATTGCATGCATGCATTCAAAATTATATTATATAATGCATCTCAAAGATATTTTTTACTTTAAGAGTGTAATGCATTAAAGGATTAGGTCACTAAAGAATGAAAACTGGCATTATTTACAGACTCATGTAATCATCTAGAAACAGTGGTGAAACTGACTTTTTATTATTAATATTTTTGCTTATGTCTGTCCATATTGTTATTATTAACCGTGAATGACTTTCACAGACTTCAAAGTGGGAAAATGGAACGTTTGTGTCACAGACTGATATCCGGGAAAGAGCCACAAGAAACACTTTAACATGCAGCACAACAAATTAAAGGATTTATCTCTTTTTGCAGCTAAAATGTATTTTGTGCATATTTTAATTGTATTATTTTTCATGCATTGGTTTGACCTGCTGTATTATGCCTTTATGATGAAATGGTATGAATCAGGTTCACAGAAAGAGTTGAGTCATTTATTGGAGTATTGAAATGGTTTTACATGAAAACACTTTTTCAGTCTCTCTGCTTCAAAATTTCACATTTAATTCAATGTTTTTACTTGCTGTGATTTTTTTTTAACATTTTATTTGTCAGTCTTAGTGGTTTCTGAGTAAAAACCCACATCACACTGTGGATCACGCTCAGAACGAGTCTTGGTATCAATAAATGTCCTCTTTGGACATAGAAAGTATAATTCAGTAAACTCATTAAGTATGATCCATGCTCTCAGAGCGACCTTTCACATAAATGTAATGACAAACTAGGGACACCTAATTGATCAACTCCGAATGGAAATCACTGAGAATTAATATTCACAAATGTGTAATTATTATAACTGATATCAGCCGAGAGCTGAAGAAAATTTAATGACTGTACGCAGCAATACATTTACAGAACTTTATGAAAGGTAGCATAACAAAATCCCACAATTCATTTTGCCGTGCTGATTACTGGAAATACGTTTATCCTGCCGACAGACTCCATCAATTACAGGTGTAATCAACCTCCCGTCACACACCTCTCATCTCACACAGCCATCATTAACACTGACGATTATTACTTTAGATTTTATATGAAAAAAATTCATTTAATGCTGTTTTTTTATGACTTTAAAGTTCAAAATCAAGCCTTTTACTTTTTAAAATTCATGTTCCTCATCTTATTGTGAACAATTAATCAGTGCACGCTATTCCACAGAATAATAATTCTTATAATAATGTCATAATAAAATACAATAACTTTCAACTTGATGTCACAAATTCCTTATATTTCCATTTGAAATTAAAGTAGTTTTTTTTAACTAGGCTACTTCAAAATGTCATATTTAATTCAATGTTACTTGCTGTTTCTGTGTTATTATTTGTGAAATGTATTAGCAATTCCTGAGTGAAAACTCTTTCAACGTAAATCCTACACCATTTGTTTCAGCATACACTGTATTTTTGACTCATTCAGCCCTATTCGGACGAGACTAGTTTTCAGGGATGATGTTAGAGAGTTTCATGTTTCCCAGGCGCACTTTGTGATTGTAATCCTGTCCGAATCTGAAATGTTATTTGTGTTTTTCTCACACAACCTCAGTAAAAATCCCAGGGCAAATTACCTACTGTTTTGTTTTTCAGCAATCCCTTCCGAATTGGAATGCCTGATTACCAATATTGTATTATATTAATGCTGCTCCTCATGTGTCTTTTGACCCGAGCTACCGTTTGCGCACCAATCTTTGGGATGATTTCATTTCAATATGGATGCTATCCGGCAAAAAAAATGTAATTATAAAATTAATAAATAGAGCCAAATAGTGGAAACTGCCCATTTAAATATAAGTGTCAGTTAAGATACTTAGCACCACACATGACCTTCTGTAACGCCAATATCTAAAAATCACACACTCCCACTCCCAGTAATAAACTTGTCAGTCCATTTCAAAATAGTACATGAAATCACAGATGTTGGGTGATAAGAATTGTAACATTGTTTAGAAAACTAGTCCCATCCGAATAGGGCTTAAGTTTCACTAAGAAATGCATCAAATTGTTGAAGTGAAATGGTTTCCATTTCCATTTCAGGTTAATTTCAACAGGAAAGAGGAAGTTGTGCATTAAGGAGAGAAACATAGAATCATGTAAATACACTTGTGTTACTGTAACGGTAACAAACTTCAGTACTCAATGTGCTCATCAAATGGCTGAGATGGATCTGCATGCAGATTCCCTTTAAACTGCTGATGCACCATGACAAAAATTGTCCTGAAAGAGAATAAAAGCATAGAAGAGATCAGTTACAGAGCCCTTCGTGGCAAAACTGTGAATGCAATATCATTTGAAATGCAACGAGTAACAGAATTGACCTTGCCGAGCTGTCCTGGGCCCGAGAGGTCCGCTGTATTGAGCTGTTGGCTGCATCTGCAAGGCAGCGCTGATGATGCTTCAGTCCGAGCTGAAACTGATGTGCAGCTGCAGGTCCAGAGAGTCTCATAAAAGCTCATAAAAGCCCGCTGAAGTGCCTTGAATCGTGCAGCATTTTTCAGTTTGTTGATGTAATTTCCACTGAAACAGGAAGACAGGGCGGCACATATCGAACAGTTCCACCCCTTTTTTTAAATAGCCAATAGCGTTTAGTTTATATCACAGCTCGACCAGAGCCGTTGAGCTCTGTAAAGCCGCCGTTTCCTCCTAATCTCCTCTATATCACTTTAAAATACAGCATTCTGAGCAGAATTCAAATGGATCCGATACGTTTTGTGGTGTGCGCCGAAACGCGCAGATGATTCGTTCTGTGCTGTCGTGTCTCTGGACCGGAGCTGCGGCAGGTTCAAGTGAAACCAGACTTCATTCGCCCCAATGAAAAGCATATTTACACTGTCTGAATCATTGCCTATCCCCTATATAGTGCATAATGTCCCATTCATCATGTATAAAAATAGTAAATGTGTGAACAAGTGACTGATTTCAGCCGCAGCTTCAGCGTCTATTTATAATGTAGGGGGCGGAGCTCCTCAGATTCTCAGAGCATTTGATTGGACAGAAAATCTGATGAGAAGCTAAAGTGCAGAGTGATGTCATCAAAATCACTGATCCATATTGGCGGACGTGAAAGACTACGTTTTGAACGCTTAGATCTTCTAAATGTGAATTCTGTCATTGTTTTGGAGCACACTAGCTTATAGATAACAGTAAGGCTAACATATTTATACTAAAAGCCAAAAAACACTTACATTTTGATTTCATGGGGACTTTAAAGGTGAAGTGTGCAATTTTTAATGTTGCACATTCAATGTTAAAGTACACTCTCAATGCCCAGATTGATATGCAGACACTGTAAGCATTACCAATCATAGAAAAAGTGTAACGCTGTGACACTTTCAAAACACTGATGTGTTTCCTTGACTATGCAACACCGATTCAACCAATGATGTGAATTTGGGGCGGGACTACCACCTTGTCTGGCCAATAACAGCATGTTTAGGGAAACCTGATCGAAAACGGTCATTATTTGTGCAATTCAGTTTGGTGATGTAGAAATTGCAATGTGAAGCAACCAAAAGTCATACATTTTCAGTGAGAGCTAGTGATGAGTAACAGCAATAATTAGTAATGTGATGTGGGCATGTCTAGGATGTACTAAAGTAATAGATGTGATCGTTTATCAGGAATTTGTGGATCTAATACTTTAACCTAATGGGGGTCACCAAAGTACACACTATTCATGCCAAAACCTATGAATTGTGTGCAGTATTTTGAGGATGTAAGTGGCACTTAACGCAGGTCAAAGATTAATAACATGTTTTAAAAGCTAATGTGAGCTGGTGGAAATGCAGGGAAACAAAAAAAAGACACTTGGAGCATTTGTGCACTCGTTTTAAATGTATAAATCGCACAGATCTTTTACCAGTATTTGAAAATATTTAACAATGAGAGATGTTAAAATTAACAATGATCAGCACTACCGTAATGAATAGTGCAAATAACTGTAATCAAAACTTGTACAGAAACACCTGAGGAAAACGAAAAGAACGAGTCTTTCATAAATGTCCATAAAAATTAGAAAAGAGAAAGAGAGAGAAAATAGAAACAATTAATGACATGAATCACGCACATTCATCATGTTAAGACTTATTCCACCATTACTGTGTCTGACGGCGTTGCTTTGGGGACGAAAACCCCTGGAAAAAAACGTCACATTCACCATTGATGCTTTGAGCCGACTGTGGTCGATAGGGCTGGGCTATAGTGCTAAAATCACAGGCAATTTCACTTTTTTTTTGTGGGTTAAAATATGCAGGACTGATTTAATCAAGATACACGGTTAAACTGATGTTATTCAAAGCTTAATTATTTTCATTTACACACACCAATATAACAAATATTTCTACTAAAACAATATAAAAAAGCATCAAAAGGGGACTTTCAAAAACATTTCTGAGTGATAATCCAATGAATCTTTGTTTTCAGTGTTTTGATTCTATTAATTGAAATGGAACTGAATTTGAAGTGAAATAAATCAAACTTGAATGCTGTTTTTGATACAGAGGAATTATGAAACTAGTGTGACGACACAATCTTTAGGAAACTTAATGGACAAATTAAAAAAAGCGCATTAAAATAATTGTGCGGTTCACAATCTCAAGGAAAAATTATTGCAAAAATATAGTGAATATTCAATATTCCATATACACTGTATAATCGCCCAGCCCTAGTGGCCATACGGTGTCAGTGCAAGTGTGTATTTTTCCACTCTCGTGATGCTGGCCTTTGAAAAATGGCATGTTGTGCACAACACCGAGGCTCACGACGCAGTCAAAGCATTAAAACATACAAGTGTAAAGAATATGAACACTAGAATCACAGAAAACAATCCTGCCCTGCAAATGACATCATTCCTGTTTCAACAAAAGGATTTTGTACAATACAGTTTGCAAAGGAAGCTTTGTAAATACCCCTGTCTTTGCTTTGCCTTGAAAAAAAAAAGAAAAAAAATAATGCCACAAAATTGGACCCAAAATCCAAATATCACGGATGGTGAGAGAAAATGAAATAAAAAAGACCGCAAACGCTTTGGCAGAAGAGGTGAGAAAGGGAATACACAATGAAAGGATGAAAGAAAAGATAAATTACAGGTGAGACGTGAAGAAAAGTGGTTTTCTCGTTCGCTCAGCATGGCCCACCATCATACGGTGCTCCTCCCACAGATTCGGGGCTGCAAGTTATTCGTTTGTTCCTCACAGAGGAAAGAAGCAAAGAAAAAAGGTGCTCTTCTCATGAAAGTCACGTTTCACTGATTGTCCACGGAAAATTGCGCTGGCTTCTACCCACCGAGGAGAGCAGGAAGTCTCGGCTCAGAGATATACAATCACAGCATGTGTGTGTATATATATATATATATATATCTATATCTATATATATATATATATATATATAAAGAGATCCTTTACAGGAAAGGAGCTGAGAATCCAAGTCAAGACCGTGAGGTTGCGGCCCTGCCTTTGAATCCCTGTTTTATGTGTGTGTTTGTGTGTGTAATGGTGGATATTACTCCAGGGTCGTCTGTCCGCCGTCTGGCCTGGTGCTGTGCTCCTGCAGGCAGGTTTTGCGTATGACGGGCAGCGGGTGAGCCTCCGTGTTAAACACCCAGTCCTCAAGAGACAGCAGGTCGTCGTCCGAGAACAGCAGGTACAGGTATCTGTGATCGCATATGGACGGGGTTACCAAAACTCATGTTTTATTAACATAAAAATACAGCATTAAATTCTTTAAAGTGCCCCTATTATGCTTTTTTGTAGGGGTGTAAATTGAACAGTTCATCACGATACGATACGATATTGATTCTCTCAGCCAGCGATTCGATATTCGCTGATAACTCAAAGAATTCTGCGATGCGATTACGATTCGATTCAGGGCTATATCAATCGATTTATCGATATTTAGATATTATGTGCCAAGTGTACACAACTAGTTACGTTTATTAAACTCCCAAATGCATTTAAAAATATATATAACATGAGAGTTTAATTAAACTCTTTGAAAATTGCACACCCTCTCCCAATTGGGACATTTACAAGTTGTTTGTTACAAGTTGCCACGCCGCTTACGCTGAATTAAAGTGACAATGCATTGATCATGGCCAAAATACACAGCAGCTTTATCCAAAAATCGCATTGATGATATCTATTGTGTTTGAAACAGTCAATCATATGTCCTTCATCAATTTAAAAAGAAAACAAATGTCCAAAAACAAACTTGTTGCCCAAACTACAAAAACAAAGATGAACCAAACGTTATATAATATATTAATTAATAAAATAAGCTTCTTGACAAGTCTTTTTTTCTTAAATGTATTTGAATGTCCTGCTTCCGCTCACCGTACGCACTGCTCCTGTGCTGCTTACGCTCTGAAACCGGCGAGATGAGAGAGATATTAAATATATTATAAATAGTTTTTCTGCGTGAGATATACAATGTGTGGCGGGACTGCGTGACAAAAGACCGAAATGAGTGACTGTCACGCTCAATGTGTGACACCTGAGAGCCCTGATGAAGAACCTGTTGCTATCCACCGATCCATGTTGTGGTTCTAACGGCACTGAACTTGAACGTCACGGCCAAGCGCCACTAGCCTATTTTAGTAATCACACAATAACTTGACAATTGATTTAAAATTTTATATCAATATAGGCCTACATATTCTTTTTACTTTTTATTTTTTTATGCGAATTTCCTGGTAAAATGAAGGTAAAAAAATTATTTTATATTTTATTCTGCCTTTCCACGGACCACCTGCAGTACCCTCACAGACCACTAGTGGTCCGCGGACTACAGTTTGGGAATTGCTGGTTTAGAGAGACAGAATCCTTGATCGATTTAGACACTGTGAGAAAAGAGCTGATTTCTCTGAAATATATATTCTGAGAAAATGAAATAGTTTTTTGACCTTGGATGCTTGTAAACCTTTTTTTAGGAGACTCTAAAACAAAGTTATGATCCTTTAAAGTATCATAATAGGGGCACTTGAACACTACCATTAGGTTTGGTATGCTTCTATGAATCACAAAAGGACATTTGGCACTTCTGTTTTCTATACAACTAAAGTCAGCGTGGACGGATGTTGTCAAGCTCCAAAAATGTATATAAAAAGCATAAAAGTTGAATCGCTGTAATCGCTCAATCAGTGTTTCATACGTTAGTAAAACAGCTTGTGAACACGTAATTTAACGTTACATTTAACTCAGAAAGGTTATTATGTTCATATTTAATTAGTTAGTTATAACAATCACTACAGATGAGTATATTTACTGTTAATTATTTAGGAGAGTTTTTTCACCTTTAAGAAAAACAGACATGTAGGCCTACATGAAATTCTTACATATAAATCAACAATAGATCAAACTGAGAAATCTCATATACTGTGATATTTTTGAAGAGTTATCATACTGTCCATTCTGTAGTTTAACCATTTGATAGGGTAAGAAAATTCAAACCGTACAGCACAAAAGCTCGAAAAATTACCACCAATTTAACATATCAGCAGAGCAACGATATCAATCATCTTAAGTCTTTTTATATCATCCTGATTGTTGTGCATGGACGGCATTTAGCCACATATAGTGCAAAATACTCCACTCTCGTGATTCCACGATTCATTATTAAACCTATAGATGATCATGAACTTACTTGAGAGTCTCGGACAGGAAGAAGCTCTGCTGCATGTTGTCGTGACTGACGGTAGAGGCGTACACATCTCTGATTCCTGAGAAACCCGCGTCTACGCGACAATGCTTCTCTAACGCCTGTGAAGACAAACCACTTGAGCGTGATGATTTATTCACAATGTTTAGAATTACAATGTACCAAGAAACAATCAAGATCATGTGACACTTCCTTGTACAGTATCAGTAACCTTATATTAGCAGTTTACAACAGTAGGAAAAAAAGTTATTGGAAATATTAAAATGCAAATAACTATATAATCATGCATTTTTAGGATAATAGACTGTACATAGACTGTTAAATTCGAGAAGAGAAATCATTAATAAATTCATATTGTTTCAAAGATTTACTTTCTGTGTATGAAGCAACATTGCATTCACACTTTTATTCAGAAATGATGCATTATTTAATCATGAGGGACAGTAAAGACATTTATGATACAGTCGATTTCTATTTCAAATAAAAGTTCTACTATTCATCAAAGAATACTGAATAAAATTAAAATGAAATGAAAACTGTTTTCAACATTGATAATAATAAGAAATGTTTCTAAAGGTTTCTTAGTTGATTTCTGAATGATCCTTTAAAACTGAAGACTGGAGTAATGATGCTGAACATTCAGCTTTGATCACAGGAATAAATTACAAGAGATTTGTGAGTACATCTTTAAAAACAACAGAACTGCTATTTCCCTCAAAAGAGGAGAAGATTTACCGCTAAATTTGAGCTCTGAATATAAAAAGAGCTGACATGGCAAATTAACGATCTATTAACCTCAAACAAAGGTAGACATCTAGACTATAATTAGGATTGTCTCATGAGTTGGTTTTGAAGATGTACTTGACAAATGCATTTGCGTTCCCCTCCACCTCCTGCACCCAGTAATTAACATGTCAGTCTGTTGGAGGCAGTGCAGCACTTTAACATGAGCTATATTTAATATAACAGCCATAGCCAACCATTCATTTACCAAAGCTAATGCGAATAAGTCCCATGTAAGACCTTGAGATCCTCAACCTCTCGCTGCATTATCAAATATAGTGCAGTAGGTTGCGTATCTATCTATCTATCCATCCATCCATCCATATATGTATGTATTATGGAATCTATCGACCTATGAACCCATGAGTCTATCCATCCATTCATCCATCCATCCCTCCATCCATGCATATATGTATGTATTATTGAATCTATCGCTCTATAAATCCATGAATCCATCCATCCATATATGTATGTATGTATTATTGAATCTATCAGTCTATGAATCCATGAATCCATCTATCTATCCATCCATCCATCCATGATAGTTTGGTCCATCCATCCCTCCCTGATAGTTTGACCCATCCATCCTTCCATCCATCCATCCATCCATCCAAGTAACGCTAAAAAATATGTTCTGTAACCACATTTTTAATATCGGAGTAATACTTTCAGCTGTTGAAAACATATTTTTTGACCAATAGCCTATATAGTCCTAAATATTCCCATAACATTTTGAATATGTGTGTGTTTGATTTCACAGATGTCTCACACACCTCCACCGCCTCCCAGCCCCACTCCCTGTACTTGGGGTCATGGGTCAAACGCCACATGTACATGTAGCTCTCGATGACCTCTGGCCTCAGGATGTAGTAGCGGTCACTCAGTCGGGTCGCTGTGGCCTCCGCTCCTCCATCAAAACGGAAAGCCTCTGGACCAAGTTTGGTGGCTGTTGACAGAAAAACATTTAAATACTGACTCTAAACACTGTTCTTGGTCTTATTGTGAAAGATTAATCAACACACATTATTCTTAAAGGAAATAATTCATTGCATTGTAAAAACATCTGAAACTCCAATAACCTGATTCTGTTCTGATACACTGTAACAATCCAATCACAATACGATTTGTTTTACACTGTCACACTACAATAAAACGGGTTGTGAATCATATTTCACATTGCCAAAACGATAACAGTATTTTAGTTTGCGTTTGCTTTCTATTTAAGGTGGTTTTCATGTGTGACTCTACATTCACATTGACAACATTTCAATCGCTGGACGGCAAGTCACTACGGCTGATTGACTTTTTGCTATTGATCGGTGATTTAAAAAAAAAAATCACATTCATAGCATGAAGCAAGAAGAAATAAACGGTTATATTGTGATATTCACATGCTACAAATTTCTTACACACAAGATTAACCTATGCTAGATTAACGTGCACAGACTAGATGAAGATAACAAACCGCTTAGTAAATGTTGAGACCTTCAGATTAACATCAAATAAGATTAATAAATTCTGTAGATGTAATGTTCATTGTTAGTTCATGTTAACTAATGTAGTTAAGTACTGTTAACAAATGAAACCTTTGTAGGGTATGGACCAATCAGACACATACTAATTATTCATTATATACAAAGGTTTATGAAACTCCTCACACAGCCCAAATGAACAAACACAAGGGCAGAAACAGTGTCATGTTACAGGGCATGATAAGGAGATTTTACGACCTCCGAGGAATGTGGCCACATACTCAAGAGAGAGACTATGAAACAGAAACCCTCATTAAAACAGACTTTGCTGCGTTAATCATAGACTAACTGATCTATAAATGAACATGCATAAAACTGTGAAAGAAACAGTGTAAATGGTTTACTGTCTCGTGTACTATTAGGTATATATTATCGTATGTATCCTGGTATACAACCAACTAACGATCAATGTAACCTCACCTGTATCATGCCTCCTACCTAAATAATCCTCATTTAATGACTCACACTTTGATGTACATCACCTTCTTCTAGAATGCAGTGTGGATGTGTTATAGCTATTTTAGCATTAATGAAGGTATAATCATATTATGGGACAAAGATCCGTAAATCAACTAAGAGCCACTTTCCCTCTCAGACATGTCCCCTTTCTGATTGGTCGAGTTCAACCCTTAGGGGAGGATCTTCTCCAGGCCTTATTAGAGACAGTCCACATGTGACCTCCCTCTCTTAGTTTTTCATCCATCCGCAACACTGTTCTGGTGAGACTGGGGAGCCCCCTCCCCCTCCACGGGGGCCCCAGGGCCCAGCAGGCCTTGATTCCAACCAGATCCGGCCTCATGGAAAAGAGAGAAGACTCTCTCACAAAGAACCAAGGACAATCTCAGGAGTTTTGGAACAAAGACTCCAACCAACAAAGACTCCAACCAACAACGACTCCAATCACCCATCCTTTTGACTTCCTCACTTCTCCTGGGTGCTCGGCGTGGCCTCAACAGAGTCCCAGGCCTTGACCAAACCAATCATGCGTTCCTGGAGAAAGAGAACGCTCAACCAACTTCCACTTGACACTGCCGGAACCATCAACGACTTCAATTTTCAACAACTTCAAGAATTGTTCCCATTACAAATGCAAGTATTCAATTCAATGAAATGTGAAAATGAAATTCTGATGGTTCTTCTCATAGACCCTCTTCCGGTTTCCAATTTCATCCTATCACTAACCTATTTATGTATTCATGTGTGTATGTTGTTTAGTTTATTTATATTCATATAAATATCTATATTTAGTTAATAAAACTTGTACATAATATGTATTTGGTTCTGTTTTGTTTGCAATACAAGTCACTTTACGATCACGGTTTTTGCTACTGGCTCAAAGTACAAGTACAGGCGAAGAAATAATTATTCTTCGGTGGCCATGGAAGATACCCTTTTCTTAGAATAAATTAATAATCAGTTCGTTGGAAGAACTGATTAATTGATTGTAATATTAATTCAGCCACATCAAGTTAATCCAATTAACTGACCCAAATATTTATAATTAATAATAACAAGATATTATTGATTATTAATATTTCCAAAAAGCTGAGTTCCTTACACCTTATTGTAAAGTGTTGCAGAGAAAACAGAAAGCATGTTTATTGTTCTCACTAAAAGTGGGTTATATGCACTAAAACAGAGATGCAAGTTACAGTAGTCTTCAATATCCCTCATACTGATTCCTCAGATGGTGTAAACTCTAGCAGATGCGATGAGCTTTGTGTTTTTACAGCATAGAGAAACCTGAGGTAGTAAACACAAAGAGTGTGTGTGTGTGGTTTGTGCAAACTATGATCACCAGCCGGTCTGTGAGGACGTCTTTATGAAAACACAATGCAGAACATAACGTAACAAACCCAAATGTATCCCATTATGCCCTTAAATCTAAAATTACAAGCAGCTCCAGTCTGAGAGAACACTCTCTTCTGAATAAACATTTTCATTTGCATATACTGATTACGGTTTGTTTTGTCTCAATTCCTCATCTCTTTAGCAATATTACACCACTTCCGTATATAAATATTTGCCACGGCATATTTAGCATGGCGTGGCGGTTGTATTTAAGTGTAGTATGGCAGTGATTATAGTGAATGACACTGTAGCCGCTCTGTTACGGTGATGCGGCTTCTCCCATGGGATAGCATTTATCGTCAACATTAATATGACACTTCTCGATATATATGGCTCGGCGTTTCTCCAAACCTGTTTAATATAACAGCTTCTTTGAGCATCACAGCACACTGGGGAATATTATAATGAAGAGAACATGTTAATAAAAGTAAAACATAAGACAGTATTTCCCGTACTGATCGTCAGGTCTTGTAATTTATGGCTGTTTATTTGCTGTCTCAGTTCTGCTCCTTGTGTTGTTTGCGGTTTTTGTTATTATTTGTATTATTTGTAATGACTCTTATTTTCATTAAATCTTATTTGCATCTCTCATTTCTCATTTTCCCCACGTTATAGCATCTTTTTATTTTTATTTTTTTTAAAAGTGATTCTCATTAGATTCACATTTTAATATGGTAGTTTTGTTTGACTGTAGTACAGTAATAAAATGATGAATTATTTAAAGGCAATGCAAGAAATACTACAATGGTGTTAAAATACTTCAAAATTAATGTTTTCACAATAATGATTTTGGGGAATGAGAATATTTGTGAAAATATCTTTGTCATTAAAATAATAAACTCAATCCAAATAAATCTTGTGTCTTTAAATGTTCTCAACAGGTTTGGTGAGATTGATTCATATGTTGTTCAGTCGTGTTATATTTTAGAGATGTGAGGTCATAAATTGTGTGCAGAGACGAGATCAAACGTGTAATTTCACTCCTGCTATATCTCTTGATGAGAGCGCTGTGAAGACCAGCACAATTTGTGCTACTTTTGATCTGAACCAGGTTCGACTTCATCTCATTTGTCTGCTTCTGATGTCTGAGAAACCAACACAGTCTGAGGAAAGAGGTTGTGATTATCCAGGAGAGTAATGGCCTTCCTCTATCTGAGCGGCAACAGATTGGATTTTCAGTAACACAGACAAGCTGGAAGCATGAAGAGAAAGATAAGACAAAGGGATATTTCTGGGGAAGCTGCCTTTCAACGTTTCTCACAGATCAGTAGGAGCTTTTTCAGGAGTCAAATCCCTTACTAACTAAACTGCAACACTCCAGCTTTATTTTAGAAGCGTTTACATACTATTCATTCATATTTTAAATCAGCTTTTATTATATTTTCAGCATTCGTTTTTTGGTAACACTTTACAACAAAATTTGATTAGTTAATATTAGTTAACTACTTTACTTAATATAAACTAATAATGAACAGCACTTCTATAGCTTTTTTTATGTTAATTTCAACATTTACTAATACATTATTAACATCAAATGTTTTATTTGCTAACATTAGTTAACGCACTGTGAACTAACATGTGTTACCAGTTTTTTACATTTCTGTATAGCGTACATTTACTTTTATTTCAGTTTTAGTATAATTTTTATGGAAGCTTGTTTCCACCACAGAATAAAAAGTCACAATTGTGAGTTATAAAGTCAGAATTGTGTGATATAAAGTCGCAATTGTGAGATAAAAAGTTTAAAATGTTTTAAAATGTTTTATTCTGAGGTGGAAACAAGCTTCCATACATTTTACTACTTCTACTTATTTATTTCAGTTAGTTAGTTTTTCATCTTATATTTAGATATAATTATTAAGAACCTTATTTCAGTTAACTAAAACTATCTTTAATAGATCTAGGTTTTCATTTAAGCACTTAAATCACTCAAATTAAAATAAAGATAAATACAAATAAATAAAATGATGTACAAAAATGGAAACAAATGACAAACAAAAACAAAATTACTTAAACTTAAATTAAATTAAAACAAAATATTAAAAAAACTAATTAAAATGATTAATAAATGTACTATAATAGTATAATACTTTAAAGTTAATTTACTTCATGTGACTGTAATGACTTTCTGCATTTTAAAGAGTCGATTTAGGAGTGCTGCCGTTCAGTTCCTGCTGCTTTAAATGATGCGTTTTTTCACCAACTCCAACTAACATTGTGAGACCATTCGGATATAAACCCGTCTCTTTGAGGGACCGACCTGAGCGGCTGTAGGACTCGTGGCAGGTGTGAGTGATTTCAGCTGCCAGATCCAGGTAGTGCTGCTTCTGTCCCACCGGCCCGTCATCAGCACCGATGCCAATCATCCCGCCGGAGAAACAGGCCAGATGCCCCATCTTATGGTCCAGGATGCCCCCTCGCCACTCGGCCACGTACGTTAATCCACCCGGAGACTTCTGCACCAGGTTCGTCTCGATGGCCTGGACAAAGACAGGGAAATGATAAATACAAAGCAAAGGCAACATTTCAACCACCAGCACTTTTCTGAGTGGTGGAGCGTCAGATTTTTCAAAACACTACATGCATGCTGAAGATAACGCAGCTATTAATCGCAGTCGGACACGCTTCCTATGAAAAAAAGATGGATGGACGTGTTTTGTGTACGAGTGGATGAAACATCCGTTAGATTTGTAAAGTGCTTTGAAATCAAGGCGACGCTGGATTTCAATAAAGCTTGAATCTATGCACATAAAAAACTGGGACACGTGCATATATTGCCTAAGGTGCCAACATTTATGCATGAAATGTTTTATGTATAGTATAAGACAGAATGCTGCGTGGTGAATTGAAGTCAAGCCTCATTGAGATTCTATCGGGACTTTGACACTTGAAGGTGTATAAATCTGCCAAAGACTATATGGGAAAAGATCTCAGTGCTGTTTATTTCAGAGAGTCTGCTGAAATCTGTCTTTTCTCTCTGCGTTTTTATGTTTTCGCCTCTTAAGACGAGCACAAAACAGCACAAGCCATCATGGACGATCAATAGCGAATGACTCATCGTTTTGTTTTGTTCTGCTCTTTCTTTGCGTCCTCCTCTCCAAGTCCCAAACAAAACTTCTTCAGAAGGCTTTTCTCCACGGTTGTGTCATCGGTTTTCTCCATTTTGCATCATCAAATGTATACAACCCTCTTACAGTGAACATGAAATCAAAACTCATGATCAAGAGACAGAGTTAAACATCAAATATCATCAAGTGTATGGCTAGCAAATATTTCACATCAATTTTAAAAACAATTTCACCAACAAAACCTCTGAAACTAATCAAAAGCATTGTACACATGAAAACATGTTATACATTTTTAACATTAGGCTGATGAAAGTGCCCTCTTTCTGATTATAAATGTAATTAATATCTTGGCAGACCACATTTTTCAAGGGAAACATTATCTAATGAAAACGCTAATTTGCAAATGAAGTGATAATGAGTGAGGATGTGTTCGCTATCTCCGTATCACGGTTAGATTTGTGCTCTTGGATCAGGATGAGCGCGAGTCGAGAGGCCAATCTAATCTTAAAACTAATCTAGGCTATTTTACACACTTATCCGACTGTGCAAACATTTTTTTATTTTTTTACTGAACATACTGAAGACCAGAAATAGTACATGCAACCAAATTGCAAGAAAAATAAATAATAGCATAAAAAAATAATGCTTTGTAAATGCCATTGGTAAGTTTTGAACAATCAAAGTGGTGAGTGTTATGAATGATATCTCCGTACCTCCATAGCGCTGTAGTACATCTTCTTGGCCTCCTCATCAGTCTTATCTGACATCAGGAAGGATTTGATCAGGTACTCATAGAAACTGTCCCCGAGACCTCCAATCGAGACATGATCTGAGGAAAAGACAACACGACAAAAACTCTGAACTCTAATACCACAAAATTATGATACAAAATATTTTGAATTAAGAAAACGAAGCCTATTTTTAGGGGCAATACGATTTTTTTTTACATTATGCATTGCAGTTTGATACGTTCAGCTTCAACTTCCTGTTTCAACAGGAAATATGTCAACACAGTAAAGATTACTGCACTCAAAGAAATTTGTAATGGTCCCTATACAAACACACACACGAATTTGTAATGGTCCTAAAATGGGCCAATACAAACACACACACGCACGTGCACAGTCTGCACACACACACACACACACACACACACACACACACACACACACACACACACACACACACACACACACACACACACACACACGTAGTGTTTCCATATTTTATGGGGACTTTCCATAGACATAATGATTTTTATACTGTACAAACTGTATATTCTATTCGCTTACACTAACCCTACCCCTAAACCTACCCATCACAGGAGACTTTCTGCATTTTTACATTTTCAAAAAACATCACTTAGTATGATTTATAAGCTGTTTTCCTCATGGGGACCAAAAAATGTCCCCACACGAACAAGGATTTCAGATATTGCCATCCTTATGGGGACATTTTGTCCCCATAATGTAGGGTTTACCAGGCCCCACACACACACACACACACACACACACACACACACACACACACACACACACACACACACACACACACACACACACACACACACACACACACGCACGCACGCACGCACACACGCACACACGCACACACGGACACAGACACATGCACACACACATATTTATTTAGAGTAAAACAATTATTTTTACAATTATACCTATTTATAATTTTACTTTACGTATATATATATATATATATACACACACACATATATTTTTATTTATAATTTAATTTATTTTGTTTCTCCATTTTTGATTTTGAGGTTAAACATCTCCCAGCCGGTTTCATGATATTCAGTTATTTGTGTTATTCTTATACCAGGATTAGAAGTGAATGGATTCTATTTATATGCACACCATTCATTGTGTTCGGTTCAGGGATGATCTTGGTGCTATAATCAGAATCAACAAACATAATGCCAGGAATGTTTGTATCCGCCCTCCGCTCTATTGACATGCAAATCAGAAAGAGTGTGTCGCGTTCTCTTCTCGATATCTCTGAAACTCATTAGACATTCCCATGCTACACCAATTAGTGCTGCAGTTGCAGATTACATTCACCCTAATAAAGAAAAAAAAATGTTTCCCCTGTTTTTCAGGTGAATCTGAAAGATTCAATTTCCAAAAGGTAATGGGATTTATTATCATTTTAATAACTCTTGGCCGAGGTCTCATGTCCCTGCTTGACAGGAGAGCCGCACTGGCTCAATTGATGTCATGGATGCCAGAATAATTGCATTGTGAAACTCAAAGATGGAGCTTGTGAGAGCCACTCTCATGACCCAGCGCACCAGACACTGAGAAAACCACAGAAATAAAAAACGAAGAACAAAAAAATACTAACAAAAACAAATGATTGTACACCACACCAGTAAAAAGTTTGGATACACTCCACCAAATGTATGCTTGTTACAATGAAAATAATACATCTTTACAAGTTTGAAATATTTTACTCAGAAGATTTGAACTCTTTGCTTTAGAACGAGAGAATTGCATGAGAATTGCAAAAACACTTGGTATCAACCTCGGTGTGAATGTTGAGGAAAACATTGTTTACAAATATTTCATAATTTTACATTGTTCAAGCACATCGTCCTAGGCGTGCCCAGGCTGTATGAATCTACAAATACAGTACATTTGAATATTATAACATTTTTGTGTTTTTTTTTGAGTCTCAATAATCAAAGGTTTTTAGTGTTGGATGATGGGAAGGCCCAAATGTACGCACACATGCACACACGTACACACTACACACACACACACAAGCTTTTTCCAGAGAATAGGAACAGCTGTAATTAGCTAAATTCTATCATCTATCACTCACACCTTGCACATTCGTTTTTTTATATTTGGGCTAATTTGATAATGCCGCCAATCCAACAATCCAAAGCATTTTTCTACTATAAAAGTTGACATGCACACCACCAAAGTTGCATTTACACATACCTCCAATCATGGGAAACAATGATCGTCATAACAACAAAAGTTTAATGTGGCTATGGTGCACTTATTTTATTAAGGTGTTATATATGCATTGGTGGTATAATGCACATGTTGACTCAATGTATCTTTCTTAATCAGTATTTGTGTCTTGTTCTCCAGGAAAAACCTTCTTAAAACAAGACAAAACTCCACAAGATATCAGGATTTGTTGTCTGGGAAAATATTTAAATGAAGTTTATTTTTCTCGCTTCATTTGAATTTTTATTGTTCAAAGCATGAATAGAAAAAATAGTAAGGTTTATGCTAAAAAGATTTGCTTCTCATGCAAAATGATCTTTTAAGGATGTTTAGATATTTTACAGGGAAACAACACAGAACTTGTTCGACTAATTTGATAATGCCACCAATAACAGATTAGTACCTGTTTGTGTAAAATGATTTAAAATCACTGAGATATTACTTACGCTGCACCCAATTTCCACTGACGGGACTCAGGAAGTTGGGATACAGACCGTGAGGCTTCTCCATTTTGTTCAACAGCTTTCGGATGTTCATCACCTAATAAAAAAGACAAAACCATATAGTTCATTCAATGCCCGTATCAGTGTAACGTCCTCTTAGTGTAAATTAGTGTTGTCAAACGTGCAAGTACTTCGGTACCAAGTCGATACTTACAGAGTTCCAAACTTTTGATTATAATGCAAGTTTTTACTCAGTTGCTCAATTTGAATACGTCAAAATAGATTCATGCATTAAGTATTAAAGAGGTCATGAAATGTGAAATCAAAATTGCCTTGATCTTTGTGCCATTAAAACATCCTGAAAGTTTCACAGCTTAAAACGTCCACCTCATTATAAACAAAGCATTTATTTAATCAAGCTCCAAAAACAGCACATTTGGATTTTGTGTGATTTGTGATATCATGAAGGCAAATTCATTAGCATATGACCACCTCCAGAGCAAGACATCGACCAATAGTTTTACATCATCGCACCATAAACAATTTTTCGGTTAACTAAGTGCATCATCAGGGTACTTTAAGTGCACTTTTTCTTTGTGGAATTTTCAGTGAACAATATTTATACTACAAAAACGGCATAGAATAGGGCATAAGTAGGAAAATTGGGACACTCCTAGAAGGTCAGAATGAGGGTTGAAAATTTACACTTGGGATTAAAATGCGATCACCGTGATCCAATCAAGCAGATCGGATCATAAGCCAATCAGGACATGGAGCATTTACACCTGTCAACATCAAGTGGCTTCTGTGTCTGGATAACAGATCGGATCTCGAATTTCCGCAGAAAAACAAAACAAAAAGGATGGCTCCGTTGCAAAGTCGACCAGAATTGGTGGGTTCTGCAACTTTAGGGTGCAAAAGCAAACATTTCAGTATATTTGCGATGTACTTCCCACTTGACTGTTTCGCAAAACCACACAGTTCTCAGTTCCGGAGAGAACAGGGGGAGTAATGACAGGGGGGGGGGGTTTGTGTGACGTCCACCTGTGAATGCAGACACACACACACGATGGCTGGATTGCGTTTACATTACACTGAGATCCGATCACAATGCGTCCTCGACTCCCTCCGGACCTGGACACGCTGACCGGAAAACATTCCCATCAGAAGCGCGTTTAAACTTGTCTTTTCAATGTGTATGTGGACAACATCCGGATACAGGTCACATGTTAACGCCAAGTGTAAACGCAGCCATAGTTTTTAGCTTTTTTTGAGCAAACAAAGTGTACATATTAAAATACTATACAAATCCAGGTAATGACCCCTTTAAAGTGTAAGTGAATAGACTTGCCACTTGTTCTGTTACCTGTAATGTGGTTTTTTTCTTCATTTTATTTCTAACTTTTCAATTGATTTTTTTTTAAATGCAGTGTTTATTTAACTGAACAATATTTAAAGGCTTAATGCTACTGTTTTAATGCACTATTTACTTCTAATAAATTAAATTAGTTAATTTAAATACTATTAATGATTATTATATTTACTTTTCAAATAGTACCGAGAACCGTGACATTTTACTGGTACTGACAACTGAAATATTGGTATGGTGACAACAATAATGTAAATCATCAGAAGACAAATGACTCTTGCCTTCTCAGTGAACACTGGGTTTCCAGACAGTTGGGACAGGTGAACGAACTCCAGGTGCAGCGTCCCGAACTCTGCCAGGATACTGCTCCCGGCCGATGCCCAGCCCCAACTCCAGCTGGTGCCACTGCAATGGAGAGCAAACCAGGCACAGTGAGCACCACCACCCACGCCACACCGCTGCCATGGCAACCAGGCAGGTAACAGTGCGGCCATGGCAACAAAGCACCAAACCATGGAAAGCGGATGCCAGCGCACTTGTTTAACGGCAGGAACTATTTAACACAAACGTGCTAAAACCCTTCACTTCATCTCACACGAGAACATTACATGCTTAATGTAAAATAAAAAATGATTCAATTTTTAATGGGATTAATTATACAAAAAAACATGTTTGACATTCAAATTTATTCCATCTAGAAACATCTCAGTAGGTTTGCACAGAATTGACATGCACACCACCAAAAGTTGCATTTTCAGTTCTGCTCATAAGATTACACATACTTACACATACTGTTTAGCATGGGTCTGGTGCATTTCTTTTATTAAGGTGTTAAAAAAACGCATTAGTGAAAAGATTTTATGCTACAAAGTTTGGCTTCTCATGCAAATTGATCTTTTAAGGATGTTTACATATTTCACAAAACAGTACTGATATTTATAAGGGGCAATCATTTCAAGATGAGTGCTATCAAAAGTTTTAATCATAAAATCATTAAGTGTTAATCGGGAGCACGTAAAAATCATATATTTATTCTTTTGGTATTTAACACTAATTTGAGGTTAACAAGAGAAGTCTGAATTCAATTAAAAGCATTCTGTAAGGAGTACATTGCCACTTTTACAGATGGAGCCATATTATATAATCTGCAAAAAAGTATTCATTTGCTGGCTCTAGTCCTACATTAAGTTCATTTATAGAAATAGACAATAAAATTGGTCCCAAAATAGACACATGAGGAACACCTGCCTTTACACACTAGTTCTTCCAGTCAAATAGTTAAAAACCTTTACACACTAGTTCTTCCAGTCAAATAGTTAAAAAAACACTTCAGCACTGTATTACTAAAACCTATACATTTGAGCTTATGCAAAAGAAGACCATGATCCACAGAATCAAATGCTTTGGATAGATCAACATAAAGTGCAACACATGATTTTCTAACATCCCATGCAGTAATAATGTGATTGGTAACTGACATCGCAGTAGTTATAGTACTATGTCCTTGTCTAAAACCTGATTAAGTTTGACTTAAGATCTTATTAACCAACAAACAGTGCTTTAACTGTTCATTTGCTGGAGATTCAAACACTTAAACCTGTAATAGACCATCTGGAAATAGTGCAACAATGTAAATACTTTAAGAGCAGTTTGAACAGTACATCCAGAGCATTTTATTCTTTATTTTGATTAAATGTCATTAAGATTTCAACAGTTCTGCTTCTGGACTCACTCCTGCTGCATGTAAAAAACTGAGCAGAGGAAACATGGAAAGAGAGAGAAAGAGAGAGACTGAGACGCTGAATGAACTCTGAAATTAACCGCTCCAGATTTCGGGCTTCGTTTCTCCCTGCAGGATTCATTCGGTGAAACTGTGGAACTAATTCACAAGATTATTTGTTTCTGATTCTTATTGTGAAAGCAAGCCACGCGCCGCTTCCCTTCTGAAAGAACGATCAATAGCGCTGACGTCTGGGGAGGAAGAGGAAAGTGAGAAAACTTTTGTCGGAAAAATCAACCCAAACCAGCACAAAACAACTAAGTGTTTGTTAAATAAAAGGTGGATAGTTTCAACGGTCGGAGAAATAAAGCCGATTTAATATTAAGAAACAGATCATGAACGACGCTGAGTCTATGCTTATATTTAAAAATCAATGCTTGATTTTAAAGTAATTTTTGAAGACAATTATTGCACATTTATTATTGGCTTCTGTCTGAAATACTGTATACACGTGATGCTGCACTATTTGAAGAAAATGAGGTATAAATGTTTTGATGCCTTAAATGCTGCCTGGCAACTTACTAATGTTGTCACAGATTTAACTTCAACTCTTACAGACATTCACTTGCATAGTTTGGAATAATTAAGTTTTTCATTTATGTTTTTTTTAAAAGAAGCCTCTTGCTCCACCAAGACTGCATTTATTTGATCAAAATACAGTAAAAACAGTATTATTGAGTATGATTACATTAATGTGACGTCTCAGCCTAGGCTGTACGTATGTGCGTGTGCGTGGTTTGTGTGTGTGTGCTTTTAGGTGCCGTCTGGAGGGGGCGTGGCTAACACACCTGACACTTGTTGGATGCAGTATGAAATGTGGTGGAGACTGCTCGTGGGGTGCTTTTTCGGCGTTGGCTTCTGGGATGGATTCGTTTGTTCTGTGCTTCGCTAAGTGTCCTGGCCGACCTTGACACATGTCCGTTATTTATATTATGTTTATGTCTGTCTTCCCTTGTGATAATAAATGTTTTGCTAGCAATTGACGCGTCCGTTCTCCTTTTTGTTGCAGCCTTAGAGCCGGCTGTAACAAATGGGGGCTCGTCCGAGATTTTTAAAGCGAATGCGTTGATCACGTAGATTATGATTTTGCGTTTGATTTGTTTGAGGAAATGTTGTGGGAGACGGACGTGATTCCAACAAAATAAATTTTTTTCACACTTTTATGGGTAAGTGACTTTTTGTGGTAAATGACAAGATGAGATTGATTTCATTCCCCTGTTAGGCTTTAGCAACACTTAGTGTTGGTTTGTTGTTTTAGTTTGTTATTTTTGTGCAGACTCCTGGGCTGAGTACACTGCCGTGGTTTGTGAATTGGGCAAATTTGTAATACAATTATTACAAAAATAAAAAAGCAGCACAACTGTTTTCAACATTAATGATAACAATAAATGTTTATTGAGCAGCAAATCAGCAATTCAGAATGATTTCTGAATGAACATGTGACACTGAAGACTGGAGTAATGATGCTGAAAATTCAGCTTTGATCACAGGAATAAATTACATTTTAAAATATACTCACATAGAAAACAGCTGTTTTAAACTGTAATAATATTTCACAATATTACAGTTTTTACTGTATTTTTGATCAAATAAATGCAGCTTTGGTGAGTATAAGAGACTTCTTCCGTATGCGTAGTGACGCGTGTTCGGTCTGTGTCACCAAGACTAACCTGAGTGTCTCACCGGGAGCCGCTTTCTCCCTGCCCATCTGTGGGACCGGCTCCCGTTACTCATCTAACTGGAATTAGCGTGAGAATCAGTTAATTAAATTTGCCTGCAGCTGTCAGAGCGAGCTGGAGGGCTAATGGAAGCCAGGTGGGCGACAGGAGTGCCAGAAAGCTTTCGCTCGGAAAACAAGAAAGAAATGGTAATGTTCAAGGCATATGGCTTTGTGAATGGAAGCGTCTAGCCGGGTTCGGGCCGACAGACGGGACGGTGCGCAGACCCGTAGAAGCTGCATGGGATGCTCACCTGCCCAGGTTAATGACTCCTCTGGGAATGCCGGTGGGCGTGTTGAAGGCGGGTAACAACTTCTCGCCCAGCTCCAACACCTTCTGCTTAAATATCTGAAAGATAAAACAACAGAAAACTGTTAACTGCTGTTGCACTGTAGCAAACACATCTGTGCAAGTGTCTCTTCAAAATCACACATTTAAAGGACTCATTTTCTAAACGTTTGGCACATTTTCCACATGCTATCCAGGTCAGATACATGGTAAAAACTGCTAGTGACAGAAATTAATATTTCAGTTAAGTATTAAGTATTATCAGTAAGATTAATTCAGATAATTAATTACGATCAGTTTTAAGTGACAGTAAAGACATTTATAATGTTACAAAAGATTTATATTAAAAAAATGCTGTTCTTTTAAAATTTCTATTCATCAAAGTATACTGAAAAGAAAGAAGTATGAAAATATGAAGTGTTTTCAACAATGATAATAATCAGAAATGTTTATTGAGCATCAAATCATCATATTAGAACGATTTCTGAAGGATCATGTGACACTGAAGACTGAAGTAATGATGCTGAAAATTCAGCTTTGATCACAGGAATATATTATTATAAATTTGTTTTTTTTTCATCAAATAAATGCAGCTTTGGAAAAAGAAGAGACTTTGTTGAAAAACATTTGAAAAATCTTACCAACCCCAAACACGATTAAGTATGCAAAATATGCAATGATAAACATTCTAAACTGTAGTATGATATACAGTCATCACATGACTTCAACCTACTGTATATTTAATTTATTTGATTTAATGATGAAATAAGGAAAAACATGTTTTTTCACTGTCTAGTATCTTGGTGTTCAAACTTCTCCTTTTGTAGCAGGTGCAGAAAACTCCTCACCAACAGTTTATATTTCCAATACAACTGCTGTATTTATCAAATTCACCCAGAATGGACGTTCAAACGGCCTTGAACCCACACAATAAAGTTTTTCTGTGACAAGATCATCTTCAATAGTGAATTAAACTAGAGAGGGTGCAGCAGAATGCAACTGTGTGCAGACCTCAAGATGTGTTTTTAACGCTCATGTCGGCTGTTACACAAAGACGGTTGCAAATACAGTTGGTGACAGAGATATTTCTCTCTAAGCTCTTTTTAGTGGTGCTTGCCTTACTATTATTGCTGTGATTTAGGTTTAGTGATTTGAACAAACCTCTAAATCTAAGTATTAAACTTCAATGTGCAACTCGTCCCAAACCAGACTTATGATTTTCACCTGGTGGGCGATAAAACGGGTGAAAAAAAAATTCCCATAGATTTACACTGAAGGAAGCACCAGACCAGAGTATCACAGAGACTTAAAGGTGCAGGACTCTTTTTCATACGGTAAAACCACATAGCAAACCACTCAGAATACCTTAGCAACAGCACAGGAAAGCCATGGAAACCACAACAATGCCTTAGCAACATGGTGGCAACTTATCATGGTAAAAAACAACACTGATCTTCAATACCAGAATAAATAATATTTACCCGAGTTGTGAATGTGAGCTTGCAGTCTGTGTTGAATGTGATAAAATGATACTGTACTGCAGAATTACTGAAAACATCTTTCTATTGAATTGTTCTCGCGGCTGCATGTATAAATAAACATACACTGCAGTAATGTAGGACGAACATGATTCTTATGAGCCAGTCCTTTTTAGCGAATCCAAACATTCAACCTGTGTAATCTGATTACAAAAATGAATGATTCTTATGAGTTGATTCTTTTAATGAATAGTTCAAAAATACTCTGAGACACTTGACTGATCAGAGCGGCAACTAAATAAAAATTTGACTCAATCAATGAACTGAAAGTTACCATTATGTTCATTGATATCCGTATTGAAATGAAGCGTTAATATTAATACTGACTAATTGTCCACATGACACGGTGTTGTTAAACTACGGCAGTGGCATATACAGTAGCCAACAGCATGACAGGGTTTGCAAATGCTGCTCAAAACACAATGTTTCTCACCAAATTAATGAGAATGTTTTTTAATCTAAATAAAGGGCTAGTATGATGGTAAAATGAGTCGATGTGATTGATAATTTATTAAATTACTTATTTAATAATCAAATATAACGATTTATTACAATATGATTCTCTTTATAGTGTTATGTAATATGACAGTCCAAATCATAGTCATTATTAGTCGTGACTCGTGCATTGCTGTTTGAGTGGCATGGGCTGAAAATGATCACCGGCGCACTTAATTCTTACACAAATGCATCCTATATTAAATAAATCAGATAGGCCTACACAAAATGAACACCATATTACAACTTACATTTGCACAAAACAAAATTCTGCAAATGCACATGCAAACTTATAGTCATGAAGGTGTAACTCCAGCCTTTTAACGTAAATTGGTCACAAACATAACTCCGGCAAGCTCGCTTCATTTTTCCTTGTGTCTGCTTTACGTGTTTCACGGTTGAGTAGCGCACGCATGACCTTGCTTAATCCATGATTGAGTTTTATTGATTAACTTGTTATTGACAAGTTATTATCATTGATTAATCGTTAGCATCCCTAACATACACACACTTCCTTTATTATATAAAATAATAAATAAATGTGTGTGTGTCTCATATAATATATAATATTTTATATATTATATGAATATTTATTAATATATATATATATATATTAATAAATAAACGTGTGTGTGTATATATATATATATATATATATACACATATATACACACACACACACATTTATTTAATATATATATATATATATATATATTTATATATATATATATATAAATAAATATTCATATAATATATAAAATATTAATATGAATATAAATATGAGTGTGTATACCGATGGGATAAAGTGCACTGTAATTGTCACCAGTAGAAGGTCAAACTTGTCCGAAACCGCTGGGCTCTCGAGAGACGTGCTGTGCCCTCTGCTAGAACTAGGGCAGCACATCTCCAGGTTAATGCATCTGTGCAGGAGTGAAATGAGGGCTGAGATGAGAAGAACAAGCTGATTGGCTCCCTGCACTCCGTATCAGACAGACCACTAATGACCCATAGCTGGAGACGCATCCGTCCCAGACAGAAGAACATCTGTGAGGCTTCACAACGCCAGGACAGCATGGGTAATACACACTAACATATTAAAGCAACAGTGTAGCAAATGATACAACTTTTTAATTCATGTCATTCCAAACAGTATGCATTTCTTTCTTCCAAAGATTTAAATTAATATTGAGATGCTTTAAGGCTCCAGGATGATACTAAAGCATCATAGAAGTTATGCATATGATTTATGCAATACACATTGTATTAAACGTGAAATTTTGAAGTAGACAGACTGAAATGGTAAAACCTACTGTATTAAAACAAAAGCCTTCAGACGGAAATTACTTCAAACAGTAATTCAAAGAAAATCGTTATTTTTATATCTTAAATTTAAATCTGCTCCTCGCACAAAATTACAACATGAACTCAGAAGACTTGGAATATAATGCATTCATTATGAACTACTATTATGCTGCAGTTTGATCGTTTTTGGAGCTTGACAGTTGATAAGATTAGTCATTTTATGGAAGAACTACATAAACAGAGTGAGAAATCTCACTCCGGCTGACTATTGCTTTAACTGCATTGGTCTCTGACACTAGATCATCCTGATTGTCGTGGGAAATTTGCAGTATTGATCCAGTATGGCAGCAGACGGCACGAATATTTCACTGTTAGCCTGAACACAATTCTCTCTAGCACACACATTGTGATCGTCAAAGAAAAACAGACTTGGGCAAAGTAACACTAGCCTCGAGTTAATATTTAATTTTCATCAGAGCAAACATGCGCCTCAGGAATGGAAGGAAGGTCATTGATACGCATGTGCCCTTTGACCTCTGTGAGCATCATCAGTGTGTGCAGTAGTTGACTGTGCACCGGCAGAGGAGACATTTTCAACTTAATTACAGGACACTTACGCACAGCTCAGGAGACACAAATGACTTTTTAAAGGCCATTTGCTGTCAAACAATCTAACTGGAGGCTGCACCTCAGAAAACAAACAGCGGTGGACGATAAAGCCGTAAATGAGCAGATCCCACGAGGAGCGACGGATGCAACCCACACATTTATCAGTTGAATAAATGCACGATGAACGCAGAGGATCCTGGGACGTCATTTAGGCGCTACTGTCCATTTAATACTGATAGAACAGAAGCAGATTCAGAAGACGTTGATGATGTTGATATAAGACAATGGAAACACATTAAATAGAGTTGTTTATAGAGTGCTGACATTGGTAATCAAAAACAATTGCTTTCTGACTTCATCTCGAGTTCATTTAAAAGCAATTCAGGTTTTCTATCCAGAAGAGATCTGAGGTCCTTTGAGGTCTGATGTTTCTTACAAACTTCGACTTGTGTTATTTCAACAGAACCAGGAAAGAAAATACCATAGTTATTGTTAAGAAAATATAAGAAATATTACATATAAAAGAAACATTTATATGACATGACAGAATAATAATTTTAATAATTGCCATTGTCATTATTAATATTAATAATAGTTTATATTATAATATAATATGAATTAAAATGTTATAGAATAATAATAATAATTTATATAATAATAGGATTTTAATAATTTAAATCTTATTGAATAAGAATGTTCCATAAAATAACAATAATAAATTAAATAATAATACATACTTTTTTAAATAATATAATACTAAACTTTTTAATTTATTATCATTATTATTATTACTACATCTACTAATGGAACTTTAAAAGGTTCTCCTATGGCATGAATATATCAAACCCTTCATTTTAGTTTATTTTCAGTTATTGACAATGAAAATGCTGATGTTGTGCTGCTATGAAATACACACAGCACTTTTATGGAAGAAACTGTCATAAAACTGTCGTATAAGGCCTGGTTGAAGTCTGAGCAGTGAAATATTGCATCTTTTCCCATCATGCCCTTCTAGCCAAGATGCATCCAGAGCATTTCACTTTCACCTTCTCTCACATCGGAGTCTGACGGATGCTTTCAAGACGGCAGCTCTTTTAACAAGACTGCAAAAAGGCTGGAGTCATGCAGACTGTCAGCTTCTATTTCTGAGATTCACCAAACCACATGAAGCATGTGCGGAGGTTCTCACCGGCATCTTGCCTGATGCTCGGACGAGCCCGGGACATGATGAGAGTCCTTCAGCATCTCCAAGGAATTTTAATTGTCAATTGTCATTAAAATTGAACACATGGAATTTGATCATAAACACGTATTCATTTATGCTAAAGTCCATATACTAACTGATATGCTAAAATCAGCTTAACATATCAGCTTATGCAAAAACTGCATAATAATTACAAAAGCATGCACAAACTGCTGTTTTCAATAATATTGAAAGGACTTTAGCAGCTCAACTAATCAAATTAAATGCTTTATACACTACCAGTCAAAAGTTAGAAATAATTCATATTAATAATTATATCAATTGATTAATATTATAATTGAATATAATTATTTAATATTATAATTGAATATAATTATTTAATATTAATAATTCAGCACTAATAAATACTGAGCAGCAAATCAGCATGAATGATTTCTGAAGGATCATGTGACACTGAAGACTGGAGTAATGATGCTGAAAATTCAGGTTTGATCACAAGAATAAATTACAATGTAAAATATATTCACATAGAAACCAGATGTTTTATATTGTAATAATATTTCACAATATTACTGTTTTTACTGTATTTTTGAACAAATGAATGCAGCCTTGGTGAGCATTAAGAGTGTTTAAAAACGTGTATATATAATGTATATATAAATATATAAAACAAATATTGTACAGTATTAATATATATGTACAGCGCACGCACACACACACGCACGCACGCACGCACGCACGCACGCACGCACGCACACACACACACACAGCAAATCAGGTTTATTGGCTAAATTTACAGACTTTCAGCTGTTTGCAGTGAACAAATCAAACAAAAGTAATTGAAATAGCTCAACACAACAAATGTTTCAAGTGGTTTCCCCAAATTTAACTGGAAATGCAACTTTTAATGACTTCTGCAGTTTCAAAATTATTCAACCCCTGAATAGAATCCCTCACAACAGCACAACACTGCAAAAAAGGTGTTATCTCAAGCCCACCTGATGCAACTAATCAAGGGCTTCATTAGCTGCACGAGGTGTGCTTGAGCTAGAACACTAGTGACTGCAAGTTAGAAATATGGCTAAGTCAAAAGAATGGTCCAAAAAGTTAGATCACATAACCATATTGAGGCTTTGGGATGGTTTTTTGACTTCCACTCCAATAATATTCTCAGTTAAATATAGTTTTAAGCATGAATAGTCTGTGCATGCCGGCTGAAGCTCTTGTGTCTCCTCCGGCGGCTCTAATTGGAGCTCTGCTTCAGTGGAGATGGTCTCAGACGCTGCTTTTGGAAAAAGGCCACCACAAATCCACCCAAGCTGAATGCCAAAGAGGTGATGGCTTTGCTTTTCCATGGAGAGACTAAAGGCCGAAGGAAATGCCAGCGTTCAGCTTTGTTGTGGCCGCTGACAGTTGCGGTGGCAGTGGTGCTGAAGTGTGATTATGGTTTCTGTATAACAGCAGCGATTTCAAAGAGCCGTTCTGATGACTACAGCACAAACGCCTCAGACGTGCGTTAACCATCAGCTAAGGCAAAATATCAGTGGTTTACTGAACAAAGACACGTGGGGAAAAAGAGAAAACGAGGAAAGTAACTGGAAAAAATAAGACAGTAAGTATATATATATATATATATATATATATATATATATATGTATATGTGTGTGAGTGTGTGTGTGTGTGTGTGTGTGTGTGTGTATAAATATATATATATATATATACACATACACACACACACATACATATATATCTATATATATATACACACATATATATGTACACACACACACACACACACATATATATACATATATAAAATAAACACAAACTTTTATGTTAGATGCGATCAATTGACAGCACTAATTTTTATACAAATGAAAATGATACCCAACCCTAGTCATAAAAACATGTATATCTGCATACAAATATCTGCCAGTGCAATAAGACAAAATACACTATTATCCCAGATGCATTTCTGAAGAAAAAGTCAACAAGTCATAATATGTGTGCACTTCGTCTTATCAGGTGAGTCTTAAAGAATATTTAGAACAATATTTTTGCAGCAGTTGCAATATTTGTCATTGCAAAGCCCTAGATCCAGGTAAACATTTAACAAGCTCCATCTGATTTCCTCATCTATGCATGAGATTATTATTGCAGATGGTTGCGTTGTAAACGATCCTCTCAGTAATAAAGGGTGAACACTGTGTATCATGAAGCAGATATAGCACAGGTGACACAGCTTTGATGTAGCAGCACGCTTGTTTCACGTCTCCGCAGAACAAAGCCACCTCACCACATGGATCTATCTGCCGCCTGTTTACCAGCATGTAAATCTCAAGTCTTTGTTCTCGGTGACGTTCGGGTTGAACAAGTGGTGCTGCATTATTCATTACGTTATGCTACACCTGAAACTTTATTTCAGAGCTCAAGAAAAGAATCATAAATTACCCACAAAAAATTTCCCCCAACCAGCCGCATTCGTGGCATCAGAAGTCAGATTTAGACGGATTCTCCGTTTATTAACTCGGCATAATGTGCAAGTCGCTGCTATTTATGCCTCTTTTCCTGTGATCGTATTACAGAGATTCTCTGGTCGTATTATGCAGAGAAAAAGCATCAGCGGGACCATAACATTTCCTTCCCACCTAATTAGCACTGTGGAGGATGTGTATGTGTCTGTGAGGACGAGCCGGGCTAAATGATGCTCCTCCGGGTGCATTAGATGAGAGGACACAGAGAAACCATACATCATAGCACAAACCTGACCAGAACATGTCCAGATCCTATTTCAACACAAAATCTAAAGACATTTTTATTTATTTATTATTTTACAGAAAATGGAGCCTATTTAACCCTGATTCTCTCTTGGCTAAATAGATGTAAAATTAGATGTTATAATGTTAACAGTTCAGGTTTATTCAGTCGAGTGTTTGAAATAACTTCCTTTTTATGATCTGATGTGGCTTCACAGTTCATATCATAGAATAATGCAGAACTGATTGATTATTTTTTAGTATAATATAGGGTGATAAAGGCTAGGTTGATAAGCATTGCATTATACTGCAAATATACTTTATTCTTATGAAAATATGCGAGATGTCTAGAAGAACACAGATAAGCCATATATTGTCGCAGTCTTTTGTTTATTGTGTTCATGTTTCATTAGTCAAAACGTCTCTATCTATATCTGTGTTTTATTATGCTACAACGATATCTGGATGCCTTTGTCCATATTAGGGATTTACTGGAACATCATAAGTTTTATGACTTCTATGAGTTATTTCTGCGGCTACGAGTTTGAATGAAACAAACTTTACATGTGTACTCACTAATGCTCAACGCCCTATTTAGAATGAAAATAGGAAATATAATATATTGATAATATAATCTAATATATATAATTAAATTATATAAAAATAATTATAGGAAAAAAATATTAAAATTTAAAGTAATTTTTAAATTACCTCGCCTTAAACTCTCCCTTCATATTTTTTTTTTTACCAACGTTTTGATAAAAAAAAAAACACGAATATTATTTGATAAAAAACACGAAAACACCAAACTGGATGTATGTTGAAAACGTTTTTTCATTTTTTTCATTTTCGTGTTTAAAAAAAAAAATCAAAACGTTGGTAAAAAAAATAAAAATAATTCAAGGCGAGATTAAAGCTAATCCATACGTTTTTCTCCAGTGTAGAGTTTTTTTTCGCTCTCAGTGGATACATAACATTTCCTGACAAAAAGAAATTACCACCACAGATTTTTATCATAATAATTTAATATTTTATAATAGAACTTTTGACCTTTCTAATGATTTATAGGAAAATAGGGCAGTATTTTAAAGAGCTCAACCAAACTGGATGGATGTTGTTTGGAGTGTAATATGTGATATTTGGGTTATATAAACAAAACTGACTTCGTGTTATTAAGCAAGAGGTGTTATGTTCCTGTTTGAAAACATTTCTGGTTAAGGTTTGTATTTTCTGTACCCTGTGTCAGTCACGTGTGTGTGTGTGTGTGTGTGTGTGTGTGTGTGTTTGTGTGTGTCTGTGTGTGAGAATCACCAGAGGCCCCACAATATGATATTATTGCGATTCTGAATGTATTTCAGTATGCTGAGTATTGCAATAACATATACTGTGATTTATTACCTTTTTTCAAATGCAAATGGGTTGTACGATTGTTCTTTGTAAAACATCTTAAAACGCTATGTATCGTAAAAAAATTAGTGTGTATTTGACTACTAATTTCTATTAAAAATATGTCTAAAATACAAGGAAGAGAAATATTAAAAAAGGAAGGAATGAAGGACATATGTGGAGGTATGGAGTTGTGAAGATGTAAAATCAAAACAGACTAAGATCTTTATCTTATTAGATAAAAACATATGGAAAAAAGGTAAGCAAACCATCTGTGTTTTCATTTCAAGAATTCAAAAGAGGGTGTTTTTGTGTGTGACCCTTAGCATTCTTGTATGGAAACTGTCAAACTATGTTTTGGAGTGACCGTAATCTACTTTCCAAGAGTTTCCTGCCAAAATAGAGGACAGTGTGTTTAGCTAAAGCGCTGCTGTGCTCCTCCGATAAACAAGTGTTTCAGCGCCGCCGTCCTCACGATTCTACCACTCGGATGGAAAAGAAAACCCTCCCGACTCAATTATGTCAATCTCAGGAAGATTTTCACTATCAGAGATGAATGGATGACACAGTTTGATGCTATTTCACAAATCCCATTTCATGTCGTTCTAAAGAAAAGAAAAACCCTCCAAAAATGGAGTTTTGCACAACATTCAGTGAAAATGTCAATCCCATGTGCTGCGTGACAAAGACTGTGAGTTGGACAGAAATATGAACACATGGAAGCTTGTTGGCTCCTTTTAGAGACATGACAACAATTGTCAACTAAGGTGGGCGGTAAGACCAAAATCACAGTAGGAGTAATTTTATACCACTATATATAAACATTTAATGGAATTATTCCAAGTGTCGCCCTGCCGTGTAAAATAAAATAAAACAGTTGTTAGCCATTCAAATATATTTATCTACCACAGGTTGGCAAAGCAAGTTTATTTATGTAGTAGATAGATGTAGTAGATTTCACACACAATGATCATTCAGAGTGCTTTTTATAAAGAATAAGGGATATGAATTTCATTTTTAAATAATTAAAGAATAAGGGATACAAAAGAAACAAAGAAAAAGGCTTCTTATAAAATGGCTCTATTATGCTAAGGTTCTTAATTTTGTTATGGAGTGTCCAACAAATGACTTGCATGCATCCAAGGTCAAATTTTTTTTAAACAAAGTAGACCTCGTTCACGGACAGCCAATGAAGAGCACAAGCTGGCATTATGCAAATTAGTTACATTGTTATGTCAGGAAGAGAGACTGGAATTACTGAAAACTCATTTCTGCAGTTCAGAATTGATTCTTTCTTTTATGAGTCAATAACTTTATTTGCATGCATTTGATCTTTAAAACTTTGCAGACCTTTTACATTAATAAACAGCTTTATTACACACCGCATGAAAGGTAATATACGAAAAAGCATAATAAGGACACTTAAATTTATTATGTTACTTAATATAAACACTACTATTCATTGTTAGTTCATGTTAGCTCAGGCCCATTAAATAATATTACAAGAAACAACTTTTGATTTTAATAATGTATTGGTAAATGTTGCTTAAAAAATGCTTTAGAAGTATTTTTCACTGTTGAAAAATGTTAACAAATAGAACCTTATTGTAAAAAGTTACCAATAGGGACACACATAAAATGACAAAAATAAATAAAAATAATCCTGTGCATTGCAATCAGCAAAATGCACCATAGTGATCAGGAAATGATTGCAAGTGCATTTCTACTGTGTATGAACAATACAGCAGAATCTCTCTCTATCCCTTGCCACACTTCTTCCGTCGCCCCTCTCTGCGACTCGTGTGGAAACACACAGATGGACACGGGGCGAAAACGTCTGGGGTGACAAACCGTGAACACGTGTACCCATGTGCCATTGTAACGTGGGTTCAAATCCGTAGGCGACAGCTGTCACCAGCAGAAATGACTAGAGATTGAGAGTCCGACAGCTTCATCCAGCGCGAGGTCAAGAGAAGGTCAAACTCAATCTATCGCCAAACTGATTTGTGCTTAAAAATAATACAACCAAAAAAACGGAGCGTTGCAACTTCCAGCTTAGCCGGCTGTGAGATCCGCCGTCTGTGGAGTTCTCTCTCGCCTGGCCATTTTAAACGTGACATTTTCAGCGTGGTTCCTCTCCGGGTCAGATCTCATGATAATCGTGGAGCGTGCTGCTCAGTCAGCCGCTCTGCAGTGTGTTGTCTTCCCTGCGAAGCCAAGCACGACCTCTTCTCTGAGCTCGCCAGGCCCGGCAGGGCTTATTTGCACCTTATACTCTCTCACTGTTAGAAAAAGCCCAGGGCTCTTGGCAGTAATATGGTCTTTTTATACTTCACAGCACAAACCAGCGTCTGCGGAGAAGTCGGCGCTAATGATTCACGACTCTAATCCATATGACAGAATCAATTCAAAAGAGCAGAATATGGACATGCTCAGAGAAGACGGCACAGAAATCGAACGGCGTTGTAGAACAGAGAGCTACTGCGAAGAGATGGAGTTGGATGAAAACTCCTGGGGATAATGTGATCGGACAAGACACAGACCGGGAACCAGACATCTCGACATCGCTTAACCCATCACAGGGTTAAGCTATAGGAACACGAGAACTTTGGAAAGTACAAAGCTTATTTATTATTATAACTCCAAGAAATCTTATTTCCTCTACCTGTTCAATAGGCACACTATTTACAGACTAATTTTACTTTTGATGCAATCAACTTTTGATGCATTTTGATGCAAACACAATGCTTTTGGTTTTTATCAAGTTTAGAACCAAATTATTATTCAGTACCTACTTTATGACCAATTGTATTTCCTCATCTAAAGCAGTAGAAAACTGCTTAATTGATGTTGCATGTAAATATAATGCTCTATCATCTGCAGACATGACTTTTCATGCACATTTTAAAACAAGAGGAAGATCATTGGTCTTAAACAACTTCCTTGAGGCACACCACATTGCAACTCTTTCACATCTGATTAACGTCCATTATAAAATACACATTGTCCCATTAGACAGTTAACTTTTAAACCAATGAACAATATGAGAAGTAAATTTGTAACATTTCAGTTTATCCAGCAATAATTTATGATCCAGTACATCAAAAGCTGAGCTAAAATCTAACAATACTGCTCCTACTGAGTTATTGTCATCAATCTGTGCTCTCTCAATATAAATGCTGAAAATTAGAGAGCAAATTATTCTCCTTAAAGAAATCTTTTATTTGCTCACAAACTATCATTTTCAGTACTTTGCTAAGAACTGGTTGCAAACTTATTGGTCGACTATTATGACCATTAAAACCCAGTGCAGCATTTCTCTGTAGATGAATAACCTTTGCATCTTTCCAAGCTGAAGGAAAAATCCCTTTTTCAATACTGATATTAAAGATGTGGCAAACTGGTTCTGCCAAACAACATTTCTTCTCTTAATTTATCAACTTTATTCATGAAAAAATCATTAAAATAAATTTCCAATTTCATATGGTTTGAAAATAGTTAAAAATGAGTCACCTGTATCAATAAAAGAAGGAATTTGACTTGATTTCCTATCCATTATTTCATTGAGTGTACTCCACATTTAATATCATATTTACATTCACTTAGTTTTAATTAAGTAAAACATTATTTTCTTCTCCCTATTAATTTTAGTTACTTGATTTCTTAATTTGCAATAGACGCCCCAATCCTCCGTTATTCCCAGTTCTGTTTTCTGTACCCTTTGCCACATCTGTCTCAAACATAATGTTTTTCAACTCATTAACAATCCATGGTGCCCTAACATTCTTTACTGTACATTTATTTCATAGGTGCATGTTTGTCCACCAAAGGGTAAAATAATCTTTCAAATGCTCACAATGCATTATCAGGATGAACTTCCTTAGAAACATCAATCCAACATACATTATTTACGTCTGTACAAAATGATTCTCGACTGAATCTATTATATTACTTTTGGTTTCCTAAGTTTTCTAAGTGTTTACATGCTTGCTAAATAAAACATATCTTTTTACGAATGTGCTTAAAGGCCTTCAACCGCTTGAACCCCGATAAATGTTGCTTTCAGCTTTAATTTGTTATTATTACTCCCAACTCTTTGTTCTAGAGAGAAGTTTTTGACAGTTCAATACAGAACTACAAAATGTGATGAACAGAAACTACAAATATGGTGGACAAACAACTTCTTTGATATACTTGCATTGTTTTTGAAGCTTTAGGGACATTCCAATGCTATCTCACGACCAATTCATACAAACTCGTACAAGTGAGTAAAATGTGGCTGATTCGTACGAATTCGTACGACCACACTCGACGAAAGCAGAAGAAATAAAGTCATGCGAGTTTAGAATAACACGAGGATGAGTAAATAATGACAGAAATTTCTTGTTTGGATAAACTTAATTTGGGACTTGTTTCCATTTTTTCTGGTTTTAAGCATAATTCTAACAACATTGTTTGAGGTTAATGATTAATTATTAATCATTGTAAAACATACACTCAATTCAGGATATATTCTCTGAAAACTATATAACGACATTATTACACAGTTTTGATTACATTTATATTTATTCATTCAGCAGACACTTTATCCAAAGCGACAAATGAGGAACTTCACAAGACATTTGTCCTAAGAGCTAGCAATATAATACAATTCAATATACTGTATATATATATATATATATATATAGTTTTCTTTTTAAATAGAAGTTATAGCAAGTGTCTTTTTTCTTTCTGGATAACAAAACAAAAATCCAAATTAAGTACATAATTTTTTTTCAGCAGTGTTTTCAACCCAAGCGAGAACACATTGGGAGTTCAGGAGAGCGGCGAGGGGTTAGTGACTTATTCATCGTTCTCCTGACTTCACTCCAGCACAGTGTTCTCAAACAAAGGCCTCTCCTCACTATAGCTGGCAGGTGATGCTGAATAATGCTTTTGATAGTCTCTCCCGGAGAGATGCTGCTCTCCACGCTACAGTCGAACTTCACTCTGATTGGAAGGTGGCATTTTGATGCTGAACACATTGTGATTTCTGCGTCAACCCCAGCAGCCCTTTCGTATTTCTTATTCCCTGCATTCACTACACAACTACTCAACAACACACTGATGGACACCGATCGATGGCTATCCCTGGCTATTTTGCGGCATCTTAAGTTGTGTTCACAACTGGGCGGAAACGTAGGCTGAAGCGATTGACCTGAGTGAACGAGCTGCTACACAGCAGGAGAACATCAATGTGGCAGCTGTCCGTCGCACTAGATTGCATCGGCGCTGACAGCTTCGGCTCCCACGGTGCGCTTTTTCCGCGGAGGTGTTGACAAACGTAGCCGGAGCGCCGGAAGAATGGGCTCCGTTTGTGCCGTTTGCACATCATTAATTAGCCCGCAGAGAGACTCAGTGCAGATCATTCCACATTTCCCAACAAAAATAACAAGAGCTCAAGTCAAAAGAGTTTGTTCAGAAGGGCAATTAAACGTCCAGCAGCTCCATCGATCATACTGTACGCTCAAGCAGATGTCACCTGACAGTTAAGGTGATCTGGCTCGCTTTGGATCAAGTTTAACAAGCACGGGATTTAATTCTCTGCAGTGCAACATGAACGCATTGTAGAGATGCACGATATAAGGAAAGAAAGGCATCGCTGTATTTTGTTTTATCGCTGTGATATGACAAAATGCAGGAAGTTTCAACGGATGACTTGAATAGTTTCTAGAGTGATTTTGTTGGGGGAGTGCAACTATAGAAGATTGTTTACAGCAAAAGAGATAACAGTGACTTTTTATTTTTTATTCCATGGTGGAAACATGCATATACGTCTAAAAAAAATAATAATGAAAAAAAAGAGCAGAAAAATTAATTTTTACTCTGCAGAAGTTCAAAGTCCTTTTAGGGCTGAACGATATGAGAAAAACATGAAAAATTTGTGTGTTCATACTTGGGTTTACTTTTAACAAGCACCAACTCAATCCATGAATTGAACAGAATAATAATAATAATAAAAAACACTTTCCATTTGAGTTTTCTCATGCCACATTCATTTTTTGACCAATTCAGTATTACAATAAAATAATAATTATGATATTAATAAATCATAATTATATGAAAGAAAATAAGATATATATTGTAATTATACTATTATACTGTAACATTGCCTTACTAATATTTACGTCTCAATTTCTCCATTTTCAAACGGAATACCATCAACCTTTTATTTTGTTGTAAAGTTTTATTTTGTAAATGTTGCGCTTCACTCTGAAACCGGTAGCAAATGTATCTAATGTAATTAATGTATTTAATAAATCGCAGCCTGCATGAATTGACAATCACACTAAACCATATTGCAATATTGAATATATTCGGATATCTGGTGCATAGGAAACCACGCGTCTCATGCATCCCCTGAGCCGTGGCTCTGAATGAACAGCACCGCGTGTGCCGCGGCTCGCATTAGCAGTTCAGTGAGACAGCAACACTGCACCGCTCTGCCAGCTGTCACCGTGTTGGGTCTTACACGGATCACATGACTTCTATATGGTGACAGCAGGAGGAAAACAACCCCGATGACAGTAGCCGCAGGGAGTAACACTAAAAGTAGTAACATGACTAACTTAACTATAACAAGATACTGTTACCAGCATGTAGTGGCATAGCGTGACAAAATACAGTGCTGACCTGAACTCAGAATACAGTCAAGCGGACAGAGACGAAGAGCAATACGCTCTCTGTGCTCTCTCACTTTTTCAGAATTTTATATGAACAGGTTCATTTTGTTCAAATGATTCACTGATTCAAACACCAATCAATTAATCAATTCACTAATATAACTTCCCAGCACTACATACTATACTTGTTTGATCAAAAATAAAGTACAGTAATACTCAGAAACCATATTAGAATGATTTCTGAAGGATCAAAATATATTTCAAAATATATTCAGACAGAAAACAGTTATTGTAAATTGTAATACTATTTTACAATACTACTGGTTTTACTGTGTTTTTGATCACAACACAGTAGACCGGTCAAAGGTTTGGAATATTTATGATTTTTTTAATCTTATATTTACCTAGCCTGTTTTTATTTGAGCAAAAACAATATTGAAATAAAAAATGTTTTAAATATATTTTGATCCTTCAGAAATCATTCTAATATGGTTTCTGAATATTACCGTTCTACTGTATTTTTGATCAAACAAATATAGTATGTAGTGCTGGGAAGTTCCATTAGTGAATTGATTCATTTGGATGGTTCATTTAGAAAAATAATTCCCTGAACGGCATTCACACATTTTTGTGTTGCAGTGAAATAGTTTTTAGTTTTAAATAATTATGTTAAATGAATATGTCAACGGAGGCATGCATGATTTAGTTTGTTTCAGCTGCATATATGTTCTCTCTACTCACAAACTACTGTTATCGCAGTGATATATCTACCAGAAACAACAGGAGTCATTTATGTTAGGTCCTTGCTGACTAGTCGGCTACTGTGGAAAGCTAGTAAACAACAGTAGGTTTACAGTGGCCTGTTTAAAGTAACTAAACAAGTAACTGCATCACATGCCCAGATGATTACCTCAGCCCTTCATGTACATCTATTAGATAACTTTACCTGATTAACATGAGCACTATAATGTTTGTTTTCAAAGACATGAGCTGTCGTCTGAGATTAATGGGCACTTGGTTTTCTCAGGAGGACCTGAAAGAAAGCAATTTGGCTTGAGCTTTGTAGAGTCATTTCATCCAGGACCTTTGAAATCATATTGCCACTCACCGCTCAAATGAGACTTTTATGATGCCGTTATGGAAGAGTTTCAAACAATCAAATCACATCACACATGAAATCCAAAACACTATCTGACAGACAGAGAGATATATAGAACGATATACTGTATATAACAATAGAATAATAGAACGAACGACAAACACACACCCACACCCACACACACACACACACACACACTTTATTATTCTCTAGAGTGGTTCTCTTGTCGTCGTTCTCCTGACACGTGTATAAGGAAAAGCCTGTGGGATTATCTGTCAATGCGGCATATCTCTTTACTCCCTAGTCATGCAATACACTGCCCATAGTTAACCTCTCGTAAAGGACAGAGGACGACGAAACAAAGTTAAAAGGGTCGCTGCGTGTCCGACTGAGCAACAGCTTCATCCTTAGGGGAGAGAGACACAAAAACAGACAAAATAGGAGGACAAGAAAAAACGTATAATAATACAGTATTTTAATCAGATGATTTTATGGAAGCAGTGCCGTCATCAAGGGACAACTGTCTCGGACACAAACACTTTTTTTTTTACACTATGATTATGGAGTATAACTAAGAATTAACTAAAGAGGGTCAATAACATCTAAAGAAAGTTATACAACACATTAGCATTCCCATTCATCTGAAAGACAGTTGAGGAAAATGCTGAGCGTTCAAGAGCTTCACCAGTGACTATTATAAATTACTGCAGTTCAGACCCTATAAAGTACAACGTCCATAAACACAGCAGGGAATGTATAACACACCAGAGACATATACATCTCAGAGCAGATCATCACGAGAGCTTCATCAGTTTGCCACTTCAGGACTCGGCTCTCTGATTCGGCTGATTAATGTCATTAAGCCAGCGTGATTGCACAGTGAGAGCACTTAGAAGCGGACGTAAACAAATCCAGTTTTACACACCCTCACTTCAAACTTATCAAAGAGATAAAATATCACATTTCACCAGAGGATTGATGATGGATGGTGGGGAGTAAAGGGCAGGCTTCGATCCGAACCAGTCCAGTGCTGGGAAAAACATCTAGTGGGAAGTGCTTAAAGCTGTACCACGGTATAAGCTACCAAAGTCTGGTTATCTGTATGTATATTACAATAAAACGAAATATATCATAAAACACCACCCTGCCTCTTTTTGTCTGCATTAAAAAAACCTTAAACATATTAATAGCCACAGAAATGTGTTTCAGGCAACGCGTCTATTGATTATCTTCACTGTTTTATACTTATGACAAAACGAAATGTAACACACAACCCTGACTCTTTTCATTTATTATTAATATGTGCATGTATTCTCTGATTATCTTAATAAAATTTGCCATAAAACACAACCCTATCTCGTTTTGTTAAATTGTCAGTTAATGATCAATAGTAGCCATTATAAAAGTAGAAGTATATAAAAGGAATACAAAAGGAATTAAAGACAAGCAAACAATTCAGTCAAATGTACAAATTCAGTTAAATAAAGTTATGAAACTTCACTTTGCCCTCAGCCAAAACGATATGAACAGGAACAAATAATACATTCATGAGACTAAAGATCGCCCGTTAGGCAAGGCAAGGCAAGTTTATTTATATAGCACATTTCATACACAATGGTAATTCAAAGTGCTTTATATAGAAGAAATTAAAATAATCAAAAGAAATCAGAATAATTAAAACAGTTTAGAATAAAAGATAAAATACAGATATAATCAAATGTTAGATAAGAGAAATTATATCTCATGTTTAACCACTACAGAGACATCAGAGCCAGCGGCAAACGTCGGAAAGACTAGCCGAGGAAAAGGCTATTGTTGGTGTCACAACTCCGAAAATGTAGGAGCACATTTTCAAATAGCCGCTATCTTTCTAAATAAACCACAGATTTTAGCTTTAGACAAGTACAGTCCTGCCTGAAAAACTCTTAAAACTACATTTCGTGACACAATAACAGTAGTATATTAGAACGGATGCAGGTTTTTTCCTCCGCCATTGAAGCTTTCTGGTTGTTGAGAGATGCATTCTGGGATACCTGGCGGTCTCAAGTTCACACAAGTCACCTCTCGATGCATCCTTGGTAAAAGGCGCGGATCAAGAAGACATCTGGGGATCTGAACTGTAATTGGCTAGATGTGAAATTTGAATTGAAACAGTAGTAGGGCAGTGCTCTCAAACAATTACACACACTTGCGCGCGCACTGTGCAGTTCTACACTGGATAACAGGACATGTAATGTCATTATCTTTCTTTGTTTCCATCCATTAATGCTCCGGCTCTTAAATGTCTTCCCGAGCGTTGGGTTCTTTTATGAAATCACTAATTAATCTTTTCTTCAGGCCTGTGACCTCAGAGGTCTGTCTTGTTTACTTCCTGTCGTGCGGTTGGAAAACTTATTAGACCTTCTAATATAAACACTCGCTGCAGTGAGCCAAAAGAAGGCAACTCGCTTTGCCCTTCTCAAAATGTATAACACCTCACTGCGAAAAAGACAGACAGAGAGCCAGCGATGCATTATGGTAGGAGTGGACAGCACGACCGAAGTATTATATTACATATCATTTCACGGCAATGGTTATTTTCGCCTAAAAATTTAACCCCCCAAAAAATAACAGGTATTTTAACTCATTTCATAGTATTTTTTCCTGTAATACTTTACAATAATGTTCAATTTGTTATCATTCTAAAGCATTTATCAATTTTGGTCAACATTTACTAATACATTATTAACATCAAAAGTTGTATCTGTTAATATTGAACTAACAATTAACTAATAATGAACAGTTATATTTTTTTTTAACTAACATTAATAACGATTAATAACAAATAAATTGCTCAATGCAAGTTCATTTTAGTTAATGCATTAACTAAAGGGACCTTATTGTAAAGTGTTACCTTTTTTTTCTTTATTGTTTGAAACTTGATGCAAATCTAAAGGTCAGATTTGATGCAGCAAAGCTAAATCTAGACACTGTCAAACCATCCAGTCCTGCATTACGGGTATTGAGTGATTTGGAGACAGAGCCATGAGGGACATCACAACAAATGTGTCACGGTCCTTTTGTTCGGCTCGTTTCCCCATTTCCACCTCTTATTTCTAGGTTGCCATAGTAACACAAGAGTCATGAGCTGCAGTCAACAGCATTTGCCGAACTAAACAAATGTTTCGACAGCATTTCAGCCGTTTCTCGACCCAAACTGAAGCATGAATATCAGCTCAGATGGCAACTATAGACACATTCACACTGGTGTTAAAGTTGTCATTTGTAAGCTGGCAAATGTTTAGCAACATTTACATCAATAAATGAAATAAATATTCTAGCGTCTGCTCATGTCAAGGCACTGGCATTGAGTGTTTTAGCGAAGCAAGCACACCGGTTTCTTATCGGACAATTGCAAAGCAAAAGGCTTGTGAGAAGTTTTCTTCAGATCATTTTGTTAAAGAAAGACAAAAAAATGTTGCAAACACCTCAGTATTGGCTGACTATATTATCAGTTGATGTAATCAACCAATACTGGCAGACAAATCATTGTTTGGATGAGCTATAGACACGTTTTAGCATATAGCTTCCTGGAACCTCAGTTTCATAAACCTTGGTCATAAAACATGCACAATTATACATCAAATTGATTATTTCTTCAGAACATAAGAATAGAATCGTCTACTAAGTAACCTAGACATTAAAACAACATTGCTACAGTGAAGAACGATCTAGCTTTCAGTTTATCCTCAAACTGCCAATAACAATGAAGAGTTTGCGAACAACTGAGCAGCGAGAGACGTCATGTGTCAATAGAGCACTTCCACATCGCACACCAATGGCCCTTAAAGATGCATGAGGAGTCACTGGGAATATACCAAGTACAGGGCCTCATAAAACCCTTTGTAAAACTTTATACATTAAACTTTCAAAATATAAAAAAGGTTATATTTACAACGTTAATAGCTGTGGAAACGTGTCATAGTCTGTGGAAAGGGTCCATTGCATATGACAAACTATGTAAGAATGGTTTTACAAATGCACAAATGTGTGTTCCTTATGTTTGCATGAATGAGGCAAAATGTGAATGCACAGTAATTCTCTATGTTTACTCTATAAAAAGGCCACTAAATCACTGTTCCTAAGTTCACCCTGGAAAGCATTTTATCATGTGCATGTGAATAAATGCACAAACTACACCTGCAAAAGTCCCACAGATATCATTTTATGATGAGATAGAACGCAATAAAAAGCATGTGAAAAGTTAGCCGTACGAAATGCACGGTGAAGGCTTAATATTTCTCGGTTGCTGCCCAGGAGATATGAAAGGAAAGTGCAATTTTAAAAGAAAACACAGCTGTTGGAGGCTCATTGATTAAAATGAGCGAAGACTACTGGTGGAATACCAGTTCTCCTGCGGGACTCGGGACATCAAAGCCAGCTCACTTTAACTACACGAAAAAATGCTGCTGCAGAAGTTGATTTCATTGAGCGACACTCTTTCAATTACAGCTGGCTGTGATCCCTGAGAACCGTCCAGTGAAGTTACAGGGGTCAGGCAAGAGCTTAAAAACAACACGAGATGCAGAGGAGTGATTTTATTTCCTTTTCAGCTTTAAAAGAGCAAAGCAACTGACCCACGAGACCGCTGCGAAACCCGTAGCTCCCTTCCACATATTTATTTAACCTTTACATTCATGTGAAGTCGATTTCCCTCCAGCAACACACACCAACATGAAGTTCATCTAGCTGTCACAGAGAGACTCTGTTCCTAACTCAAACTAGACTATTTTGCCAAAAGAGTGCAATAACCTCAAAGAGGCTCATGATCACCCTTCTGAAACCTAAAATGACAAACACTCTACAGTCTTGTGGACTTCACAAACATGCAAACATTGGCTACTGCAACCCGCAAGACCTCAAGTACAAAGCTGATTTGATTTGGGGAGAATATAGCATATTTTCACTTAAATAACATCCAGTATTAACTCTTTCCACACCATTGATGGAATTTTCCATCATTTTTGGCACAATGCTTCCCAGTCATTGACTGAATTTCACATTAGGGGGCGCTGTTATGAATCTCCTGAAAGAGTACTGAATCTCCTGATCAAAACACAAGTGAAAAAGAAGAGTAAACAAGCGACAGCATATGTAAAATAATACAATCAACATTAAAACTGCCTAATGTTACCGAATGAAATTATTGATTTTGAATGATTGAACCGAATGATTTTTTTACGAAACTAACCCAAATTAAAGTGTTAAAAAAATAATGCATGAAGCTAGTATAAAACGTTTTTGTTTGTTTAGAAGCAGAGGGTCTGTTCTTTCTTTTGATATATTGCATGTTTAGATATTCATACAATAAAATATTCTGAGGGCCATGAAACTTTTGTGAAAACGATCAAAAATGCTGGTGCTGGCAACTTTTTTCATAGAGTTAATACTATCTAAAACTATTTTAATCAACAAAATTTTTTGTAATAAAGCTGAAATAAATTAAAATATAAATAAATATAAGATGAAAAACAAATTAAAAACTTAAAAAAAAGAAAATGAGAAATGTTACATTGGCAACTAACTTAAATTGAAAATAAAAATAAATTAAAGCTAAATAGAAATAAAAAACTACTGAAAATGACAAAAGGACAAAGAATTGCTACAATTACAATTAAAATTAAAACTGAAAATATAAAATAAAAGCTAATTCAAAATATTAATAAACACTATAAAGGTAGTATAAAAGTAATACTGAAATAATGATAGCATCACATGAATTCACTTAAGTATTAGCTTTAGACTTAAGAACCACCAAATTAACCAGCAAATATAAATCTTTTTCTCTTGCAATTTTCCTCTAATTTTACCCTGCCTTCTGACTTTTGTTGATCTCATGAGACATCAGGTCATTAAACAACTGTAGTTTGCACACACAGATCACCAGGGTAGCTTTAATTTTCCCAGCACAGGCGCCATCTATTAATTCAGACCTGTCGATCAAAGAGTGTTAAACCTCCACACAGCCTGAGGGACGTCCTCACCGCAAACCCCCAATACACAACACAACCATAAAACACAGGCCATGCCAAAGTCATAATCATACATTACAGTCATCCACAGCTATTTACAGCACCAGCCCATCTATCCCACCGGAACATCAAACCCACTGGGAGCGTTTCGAAATATCCTCACTGGCCACTCGAAGGACAAACCATTAGCTAATGATGTTACACAACTCAGTTTGATCTTGCCAGTTATATGGTTGTAATAGGACTTGAATGCATGCACAAACAAAATAAGAACATGATGCTGAAAGCTTCGCTAATAATACACTCATTTACCTGCACAAACAGACATGCCTCACACAGAGTGAAGAAGCAAGATGCAAGTAATTAAGTGTCATTCCGGGGATGCAAATATACAATATTATTCATAATTTGACAAATAATAGATTGCGGCATCCTAGCCTTGCAACCTCTTTTGCAATTAACGCCCTGCTTTTATAAGCTTAATTAATAGCCACTGCAGCAAACACACACACACACACACACACACACACACACACACACACACACACACACACACACACACACACACACACACACACACACACACACACACACACACACACACACACACACACACACACACACACACACACACACACACACACACACAAATGTAAACTAGAGAGAGAAATTTCTGCTGTAGTTTACGGAGGACACATTCACATTAATCAGGATAAATGGGACACAAGAAAATATGAATCCTTGATGGCCAGTAGATGCACGTTTGGGGAAAGTTTACAGCATTAAATGAGAAATGCAAGTGTTTTTTTCTCACCTATGTAAATCGCAGCTGGTCATCAGATCATGTCAAAACCAGGGCTTGACACTTTGTAGGAACAGGAATCCAATAAAAACTTTAGGGGCGCAATGAAAATGTACCAAATAATGATGAACTACACTAAAACTACACAAGGTAATAAACAGATTATTGTACCAATAGTAAACTCTATAGGCTATATTAAATAATGTGCTAAAATAATGTTCTTAGTCTCTTCTGCTTGTGACAGGGTGGCCCAGCACTCATATTCATACAATAAAATCATAGACTTTTGAAGTTTAAGTTTAGTTTAGGTCCTTTATTGTCCACAAATGGAAATTTGTCTTTGGCTTCACTATACACCACACACAAGGACACCCACAACATAAAAATACAAATATAAAACAATAACATTCACATGTACCTATTTTAGGATTACAAATTTTATTTTATTTGAGCTTCCAATACTATAGTATTTTAACTGAGAAATTTGCACACTGTTTTTTCCATTTTGAGGCAATCAAGGTTTCGGACATTTACCTCTTGTCACATCTCAAAGGTCAGCTGGGCCTTTTGTTGATCTAATCAGGCTGATTGGATTAGCATCTCAAGACTCTGAGTTACACTGTTACCTGATGAAATCAGGTAAACCAGCTGAATCAAGAGTGCCCTCCTCTATGAAATTAATCCCACCCCCTTGAAATGTATATAAACTGCAATGTAAAGTTCCCTTAGACTAGACTTGGTGACTACAGCTACCGACAGCTCGTGTTCTCAATAAAGAATCCTGCTGAAGGTACTACCAACGTCTCCTGGTCCTTCACTTCTGAGTCTCCTACACTTAAAGGGTAACTAAAACCCTGGTCAGAGCCGGACTCCACCCACTGGCAATATTTGGAAAATGCTGGAAAAGTGGGCAGAGCCCAGCGGAGGGGGGCGTGCACCTGAGAAGCATCTCTTTGTATGGAACCTGCCTACGTCACCGGCAACCGCTACGTCACGAACCACCGCAAACATCCAATAGGAAAATTCAACTGCAATAGCCACCGTTCAACCTGAAGAGCGCAGCACTCAGACGTTTTTAAACCATATATTGTAGAATTAAAACACTTTAAACCCAAATGTCAAAAAAATTACTGGAATCAATGAACAGCATTTATGAAGCTCCATTCTTACAGATCATTAAATAAAAAAAGTTGTTTTAGTGTTTAGTTACCCTTTAAGAAGAAAAAAGTTTACAACATTATGCATAGCCTACATATCCACCCTTACTCATATTCATATCTTCTTAACACTTAAAAATCGAATGGCAGTGGCACAAATGACATCTGGTACACATTTTTACTCGCCCTAGGTTTTCTAAACCATCTCTTTGATGGTAACAACCGAAATTTAGAATATAAGAGATGAGAAGAATCTATAATAACCCATGCTTTTTGTTTAACTTTTAATAAATATATTACACATTCAGTTGTCGTTGTGTCTTAATTGCGCTAGCTAGGATAACCACCCTAGACAATTTCTGCTTTGATTTAACAGTCAGAACTCCATAGCACATAGTCATATTAAAAGACATAATACTATTTTTAATAATATTTTTAGAAACATAATCCACATTTCCAGCAAAACTCAATTTACTATCTATGAATGTTCCAAAGTATTTAAAACTATTGACTAATTCTACCTGGTATCATTGAGTATCAAGGGTTGCATTTTTCAGAGATTTCACATTTGTTTCTACAAATCATTAATTCCTACTAATAATCACATAAGACTGTATGGCTATTCCTGTGTTCTGTCCCCTAAATTAAGACGTCTTAAAATAGTAATTAATATGTTTGTTATACCATTTAAGATGTTTAGCGATTCATTTTCTGCATGACTAGTCCACTAAGTCCTAGTTGGCAAGATGATTTTCTTCAAACTTCTATGGACTGCATTTATATAGCGCTTTCACAGACCGAATGGCCACCAAAGTGCTTTACATATTTGCCTCACATTCACCCATTCATACACACATTCATACACCGACGGCGGTGTCAGCCATGCAAGGCGCAACCCAGCTTGTCGGGAGCAGTTGGGGTTAGGTGTCTTGCTCATGGACACCTCGACACTTGGTCAGGTGGAACCGGGGATTGAACCACCAACCTTTCGGTTTGTAGACAACATACATGAACCACTGAGCCAATGCCGCCCCAAGATGATTTTCTTCAAACTTCTAATTCAATGGTTCCAAATAAAGAAAAGCATGATCGACACCCGCTGAACACTCGTCGCTTCCTCTACATGACAAATTCTGCTGTAGCCAGAAGATATGATCAAAAATGATTCACCCTCTTCCACCCTTCCCACGCTTTCATCTCTTTATAACAAGCAGTTTGGACTCAGATGTGAACGAGCAACATTTGGGCATCTGTTGCCTCGACACCTGCTTTGTTTTCATTGGGAAAAAAAACCCAAACCAAGTGTAGCAGCTGCTGTGTTATTTATATTCAATGGTATTCTGGCATTCTAGACAGAGGATCCATTGTCTTACATTATCTAAATTCAAAATCAAAAACAAGCACCCACAGGCGCATCCACATTTTTGCATGAAAAACATATCATACTACCTGCGTGCCTGCAGAATACTTTTTCATTAATAGTTGTAGTAGGGTGATTTTTATTCTTGCATACTATATAGAACGGTACGGTGTTGAGACTCAAAACTGACTGGACGTTCAGGAGAGGACAAACGCTCAGAGCACGGCTCATAACCCTGGATCCTGCGGCTGTCGTGAATTTTACGGGCGGTGGTGACCGAGAGACACGCCTTGGCCCCGGACACACAAATCAACATCAAACTCAGTTCTGCGGAAGGCTCTACCTTCTGGGAAAGCATTGATTGTGGGTGCAGCCTTCTGGGATCAATAGAGCTCTCATTGTTTAAAGCAATGGCCTTTAGCCCATAAACAGCGTTTTCTGCAGAAGCAATCGAAAGTCTTATGACCGTCTTTGTAATAATGAGAGATGGGCCTGATCTGGAAAGCTTTTGGCTCTCTCTATGCCTGAAATTTGCATTCTTTCAATGCTTTTTTGCAGATGGAAGAAGAGGATAACAACACCCATTTGCCCTGATTAGAATACAGCACAACAACCCATTTTGTGCTTAAAGGAACAGTTCACCCAAAAATGCTGCTTACATTATCTTTTGCCCATGTCATTAGGGTGAACATAAAACTTGTCAAGAACATGTCCAGGTATATTTCACACTAAAATCAAATAAAGCAATAAGAAATTATATTTTGCATAAAGACAATTTAGAAGCATGTTCAGATTTAAAACCCATAAACAAAATGTCCCACAAACATTTTAACAACATTACATGTACTGTATTTGTGACTAAAATGTAACTTTTCTCAAAGTTCCAAGTTGGTATTAATAATGTTTTAATAATCTAAATACATAAACTGAGAAGTTTTTGGTTTTTAGAATGCCTACAGAATGCCTAACCAAAATTCAACATTGTGAAACATTTTGTTCTTTTTGCACAACCAAAAGCAAGAACTTTGAGTAACATGAACCGGAAAATGTTGTGTAACTTCATTAACCATTGATTACAACAACAGCCGCTCAGAGCTCTTGTTCCACCTGTCAAGGAGCAATGTGTTCACTTTTCATCATTTTCTACCAGAAAAGTCACATATCTCGTTAGCAGCAATTTCCTTCAGAACAGTCTGTCACTGACGTCGCTCCATCTCAGACTTTCATGAAAAGATTGAATTGAGCTCAGTCTGAGCACGCAGCAGCAGTGGTGTCTGGGGTGGCATTGGACACCCCTGACATCTGATTGAACACCCCAACATTTTATACGTATGCCATTTTGATGCTGATAGAAATTTAGTGGAGAAAAAAAAAAGTGAAAGTGAAGGCCAATTATGGTAACCCATACAGAATTTATTCTCAGCATTTAACATATCCAAGTTTGTGCACACACAATAGTAGTGAGTAGTGAGCACACACCCGGAGCAGTGGGCAGCCATTTTTTGCTGTGGCGTCCGGGAGCAATTAGTGAACACCTCATTCATTTCCTGCCAGTACTGAGAATCAAACCCGCAACCTTCGGGTACCAGTCTGACTCTGGAACCATTAAGCAACGACTGGCCCATTTCATTTCACTTCTTTATTTTGATGTGTGGCGGCACAGCATATTATTAATGTATATTAATGTTGAATATGAAGAGAAAATGAATGTTGCAAGATACAGAAGATTAAGAACACATGGAGGTCGCACCCTGTAGAAACGCAGAGCTGTTCAAAATCCTGCTATAATGTTGTGTAGTTGTTCTGGTGCGACTTCACAAGATCAACAAGGTGCGTAGAAGAAAAGAAAAAGAAATATTGGAACAGTACCAGCAACACTTGCGAAATGGAGAAATCAAAATGGTCAGAGCATATGTGATTGTTGTTATATGTGTACAATCACATTAAGATATTAAAATACATAAATGTATTTTTTGTTTGACATTGTACTTTTAATTTTATTATGTGCTTGAACATGTTGATTAGAAATGCTCCATAAGAACAGAGGCTATTGGCCTGATATGTAATGTCACAAGTTATGTGATTAGTGGATGCCATACCATCTGACTTTTTCACTGGTTATTTTCACATAAGTTTGAATTGTGCTTATGTACACCTGTAATCTTTTATCCCTCATGAAGGCTTGGGCACGAAACGCCCTGGCAAAATAAAGAATAAGTATTTTTTCAGCTCCAGTTTCTGACCATTTTGATCTCAGCAAGACTTGCTGGTACTGTTCCAATATTTCTTTCAAAATCCTGCCATGCCACAGACGGCAACTTACATACTTTCCCATTGAATTACATCAACAATGATTTAGGACAACTACAGTATACATAATGACTTCACTCTAGGCAGGAAGAGCGTGTATAGACATTTTTTCTATAATATATATTTGTCTTTCTGTGGATTGGAAAAAAAGTCTATGCTACATATAGAGATACATAATAATAATAATAATAATATCATATAGATTTCTCTATGTTTGCACTGTATTTAAAAAAGCCTTCAGCACCTTTTGCTTGTATGGATATTGGATGTTTTGAGAATGCAATGAAACACGGCACTTCTCGTTTGATGCATGAGCAATCGTAGGATTCACTCACGTTTAGTTTTTTTAAATGCCGGGTTAGGTTAAGAAACTTATTTTCTTTCATGGTCTCTGGACCATCTGAAGTAACCTTGGCCACCTCATGTATAGCTCTAGTTTAGACCAGAAATGGTTCACTTGTTCCTGCCAGATACTGTCAGTGAACTGCAGGTCTGTTTAAGTGCATTCTGACTCTTATGTTGTGAATGGCAGGATTCCTCGATTTTATTGGCGGGAGGTTGGACATAAATGCAGGTTGACATGCGGCTATACCCACAGGGATATAAGCGTATCTATACACTGTAAATAAAGCAGCGAGAAAGAAAGACAATGCTAAATTGAACATGTATGTGTAAACTTAATGGCTGTATCAATAATGCAGCACATGATTCACAGCAGGAGAATAAACCAAAAAGTCTCCATGCATGATGTTTATTCAGGTCATTCTTACGTCCTGAAAGGTTTGATACGATCACTGAAGCTCGACTGATAAAACATTCATGTAAAGACGAATCCTGTGGGCTGACAGAGGTGAAGGAATGACAAAGAGCTGCAAGCTAATACCCTTCCGTCAGCAGTGATTTGATCTTGCGGCAATTCAAAGGCGGGCAATTCCTCAGAAAAATAGGCTATAGGCTTTTGACATAACTTAATGCCTTAATGGTTATATGCATAATATTTCAAGATATTGCAGGTGCAGAGTGGACAGGCTTTAATAACCCAATCAGTCAAATAAATCGCATAGAAAGGGATGGTGCAAACCTGCTAGCTCTTGAGCTAAACTCAAAGAGCTAAGCTATGAAAGATGTAGCTGATAGGACATTAGTCTCGTTTAGCCAGATTTCGGAATATCAGCAAAAAGTCTGTCCATTTATCAGCTAATAAAAACAAACATGGGTATCATTTGTTAGGTTTCATTTGTTAACATTAAGGGGTACTTCACCACAGGCAAAATGGGCTTTCAATAAAACGTGGCTGCATATGCAGTAGAAAGGCGAAGAAAATTGAAATCGGTGCTACCTTCCCTTTTGACAAATAGGTAGTAAAACCTCAACACCCATAATGCACTGGGTGTGTTGCCCTCCAAGGCCACTCCCACCAGTCTGCTATGTACACGCTTACCAGGGTCAAACACCGCCTTGCTTTATTAGGAAATACTTAACAACTTTGCAAAATAATAGTTTTGACTTGTATTGTTCCAAGATGCAAGAATTCAAAGAGTAAACGTTTAGTGGGAGTGAGTTAATTTCGGTTTCCGGTGAAGGATCCAGTGTGTTGCAGAAAGCGGGTATAGGCTTCAAAGAATCATAAATATGGAACAAAACGTGCGACGGAAATTCTGAATAGCCTCCGAGTTTATAGTCCAATCTGATCTACACTTTTAGGTCAATTACCAATAAATGTGCATCAAGGCAGAGCGAGTGATGGATGAAAGTAGCAGTTTCTGCTGGATTTTACAGTAAATTAGCATACATGCTTTTACATACAGCAGTAGTATAACGCCCTTCAGTTTCACTGACAAGGGCGATACAGCTGACTGATGTTTTGTAGGTAATTGGAATAAAGGATTCATCTGTAGCCTTTGCTTGTAAGAACAATCCACAGAGCGGGAAATTACAGCCCAGTCGGTGGTTTTTGAGTAGTTTGCATAAATCCACTGGTTTTTGAAGTCATATAGATGCATATGATGTGAACCTTCAAATGAGTCTCGGTTGATGTAGCATACATACACATGAAGAACACAAGATTTGGGTCACCTTTACTGAGCAGCAAAGTGTGTAATGGACGCTAATAGAATTTTACCTTTATATGAAGACTGAATCTTGGGTAAAATGGAAATTTTTCCATTCACTACATTTGTTGTCAGATGGTATGGAATCAGCTGCTAGGCTCCTTACTGGTGTGCGCAAACAAAATCACATTACCCCAATTCTGACATCTCTGCACTAGCTCCCAATCCGTTACAGAATTGATTTTAAAGTCTTGATGCTTGTTTTTAAATCCCTGAATGGATTGACTCCTGCATATATGACTGGTCTATTATCCAGTCACAATTCTGGAAGGTCTCTTAGGTCATCCAACCAGAGACTGTTAACTGTTCCTCGGACTAGATTCAAAACGAGAGGAGATCGAGCTTTTGCCGTTGCTGCACCAAAACTTTGGAACAGCCTCCCTGTCCTTATTAGGACTGCCTCTTCACTGCATGAGTTTAAAGCAAAACTCAAAACTTATTTTTTTCTTTGGCTTATAATTCTAGTTGATATATGTTGTGTCTGGTCTGTTCTGTGTTTTGTTTTGTAATCTGTGTTGTACTTGGTGCTAAATGCTGATGACGTCTGATATAGTGTACAGCACCTTGGTCAACAACTGTTGTTTTTAGTGGTGCTATATAAATAAAGTTGAGTTGAGTTGTCAACTAACATTCATTTAAAATGGCACATATTCATGGTCAAGGTTGTCTAAGATAATGCAAACACTGACTCTTAAATAAAAACGGCAGTTCTTAAAGAAACAAATTAAATTAAGAAATTTAATTTCAGTTTACATCTTGATTTTTTGCCGTTCTAGCATATTTTAAACCTTTTGTCTATTTTGAATAA